>NC_089987.1:6765416-7072708 GCF_036417845.1 Apteryx mantelli
ATTTGGCAGCTCCCTGCTATTCCTGCAGTTCTTTAAAAGTATGGACTTCTGATTTTCCAAGGTGATGACTTGATTTGCTGTGACTCTGGAAAATGTGTATTTCTGATTGTAGCAGTTCTGTATGTCCCAGCTCTTCCCGGTGCTGTTAGCAGTGTGCCTTAAAAACCTCTCAAATCAGCATCTGATGTTTCTCATTTAAGTTCAGAAGGAATCCAAAACAAATTAATCTCTTATGTAACTCCACTGTCTTTGTGGGATGGATATAGCAGTTCCTGCTCCACCTTTTCAGACAGTTTGTATTTACATTTGGGCCCTGACCCAAAACACATCGATTGCAGAGTGTTTCAGATCAAACCCGTGTTGCCGTAAGAAGAAAGGACTGTACTGCCATTTAAAAGTGAGTTCTAGCCTTTTATTGTTTCAGATCCAGTGATAATAAAGACAAATGCGTTGGGTTAATAATGCTCCTACCTTGAAATTTAATTTAAAATCCCTTCTAATGTAATCATATTTGGGTGTGCCATTACCCAGATGGAGAGAAATTTGTTTTGTTGAGAAATTACTTTAGCATAAGAATGACTTGAGTTTATTAACAGGGAAAAACATGACTCCCCTCCCCAACCACTCCCCGTGCATTCCAAAAATAAGAAACTCATTTCAACATGGACATTACTGGTTAAAAAATAATTACACATAATGAAATGTCATATTTCACACATACTCCCTGCAAACCACGCTTCTTAGTCTTCCCCAAAACACTGCAGGGTGTAACCAGCTCTTTCTTCCTCCTTCATGAAAAGAATATTTCACAATGGAATTGTGTGATGACAAAAAAAAAATGATGCTGGAAAAGCATCACTACCCAGAGAGACATAAGGAATTGCCACAGGCCACTGCATATAATCCCACACAATATTAAGTAGTCATTGTATCTCCTTCCAAGGCTTCATTCTTCTTTTGTGACCTACAGCCTGAATGAGAGTTTTTACAGAAATAGAGAGACATGGAACAGCAAATTTGAGAACCATGTCGTTTGTCAAAAAATGTTTGGCTTAGAATGTTTTTTTTAATGTATCTTTCAGCCGCTGTCATTAAAATTGTTAAATAACATTAGAACCGTGTTTTGTCAAGTACCTTGGGGAAAAATTTAAAATGTTGGGCGGCTAGTTAAATGCGTGCACAAAAACTAAGACCACACAGTGCAAATGCTGCAAGGAGCAGAACTCGGTTAGGCGGGTGTCTGCAGCCCCGAACGTGCGTCAGCACACCTCCGCGCTCCCTCTGCTGAGCGCTTCCGCTGCAGGGACAGCGCCGATCGGTTGTGATCAGGTGTTCACAGGTCAGGGAGGTGCTTGCCATAAATATTAGTTTGAATCGAAAAGCAAATCTCTGCAATGGTTCTGGTGCTGGCAGTTTCACTACAGGAAAGTGCGACTGCGTGACCCACACGTGTACAACGTGTGCGAGCCACTTTGCACAGTGCGGCTTTACCATTTAAGTTCTGCGTTAATTCTTTAACTGGGGCTTAGTTGGGACCTATTGATACTTCTTTTGTTAAATTTATTCAGTATGAGAAGAGGCGTGTACGTCATTTGGTGTAAAACTGAATCTCAGAAATTAATTTTGTGCCTGATAACAGAAGAATATTCAGCATGTACATTAACTGTTAACTCATTTCTAATTATGTATTTCTGAATATGAGAAATGCTGCATCTCTATGGAGACAGAAATTTTAGTTTTATTGGCTTAGGTTTGGATGGACAAGATGATTTTATTTATACCATATCCCTTTTTACATAAGTGTGTAGGGATGAGATGAGTTTGTGACATTACTGAGAAAAGAGACTGCAAGAGATTATCTAATGATTATCACTGCTGCAATAAATTGGGGTAATGGTGCTGAATTAAAGTTTCTGTGGCAAGATTTTTGCAAATTCCAGGGATTTTTGAGGAGTGCAAGAGTGAAACCAAATATGGTTCAGTTTTCTTTACTCCTTAAAGCTCTACTGTGAACTAAAGTACGTAGAAATGTTAGAAGAAATCAAAGGACAAAGCAGAGAGGCAAGGGACCGATTACAGCCCACAAGAAACAAAATAAAGACAGAGAGGCAGACTTGACAAAACATTATTTTTTAATTCCTCTTCTCAAATTAAACATTTATATGAAAAAAATAAAATAAATGCTCATTTAAATACTGAAATTTTAAAAATGTTGAACAGACTAAATCCTCTCCGTTTAATGTCCCAACCTAATCCTGCCTATAATTAAACAATACCTAATGGTAGCACTTATTAACCCTGGCTAACACTTTGTCTAGAAAATTATTTTGTAAAACTGCAGTCTGTTTTTTATGGCTGTGCTTTGCTGGATGTCTGGGAGAGGTTATACAGCCACTCATAACCCTTCCCATCCTCAGATCCAGGCATGCTTTAGATTCAGAGCTTCAAAAACCAGCTAAATTTACACCCAGCTTGCTCTGGAAATAAATCTGCTCATTTAGATGAGGTCTCATTTGAAATGGCTTAGCCCAATAATTAATCATTTCATTCCCTTTATATATTTGTGAGTATTTGAAAGAAGTTTGATTAGTTACCAGTGATTACACTTCCCAACACCCTGCAAAGGAAATAATAAAATAAAATCCGTCAGGCTTTTGGAAAGGATTGCTGGGGCTGAATTTGGGCTGAATTTAATAGGGACTTGCTAACTGGCAATTATTTGTCTGCATTTAACAGGGACTCCGTAATGAAAGAGGTTATCATCTAGGAGTTATACGGAGTCTGTTTCCAGACTCCGTTGTGGGAAGGTACTGTGCTAGGACCGAAGCCGCGGTGGCTTTCAAGTGCCTCTCCGGGCCCTTGCCGGCCACGAATGGCGTGAGAAATACCTGGGATATTTCTGGGTTTACTAGCAGAGGTACCACGGCAGCGGACCCAACCTCGGCCCCCGGGGCCGTCAGCCTCTTCACGCTCGATCATTTGTGCTCGTTCAGTAAATGCAAGAAAATAGACAAGCTTCCATTTGCCAAACTGCTGTTTCTAAATGCACTAAATTATTTTAAGGAGTCCCAAGATGCAGGTCTGATGGCATCTGCCTAATCCTGAAGGTCTCTGCTTTTAAGGAGCTGCAGAGGAGAAAAGATCGTGTCAGTCTAAGTAGATATTACACATCTAATGCTGCCCATCATTTCTTATCTGTATTGTGGCCGCGGTGGATGGATGTCAGAGTTCAACATACCCATGCTGCTTAACCTGTTCCTATTATCGCAATGACCTTAACCAGCTAGGCAGTTCACAGAGTAGGCACTAAACAGAGCATGAGATGAATTTAATGGATTACTAGGGAGTATGTTATTGCAAGGAAAAGCACCTGTGGAGCAACATATTTACCTCAGTTCCACTGAATGAGCATGTTGAAAGTGAATTGGCACAGCCTTCTGCTTTATGAAAGGAAGTATTTTGTCATTCTTCATGCTTTCATTAAGAGGATTTAAGGCAGAGGATGCTGAAATGGTTCAGCATTGGCACAAAAAAAAATTGTAGATTAATAGTGAAGCTTGAAAATAGTAAAGCATCTGATTTTCGCTTTTCCATCAACAAGCCTAATAAACCAGGATGAAACTATTAACATACAAATAGACAACCTTCTGATTAAAACAGCAGCAGCCAGCCCAGCCTGAAAAAGACCTCTTCACGCAGAAAGCAATTATGATGGTGCATGTTGTCCGATTCACTTCCATTTGCAGCAAACTTAGAAAATCCAAATGTAACCGATCATAATTTTGAAGAAGACACCAGTGTTATTTAAAAACGAGGATGCTCTTGGTTTTTATGATCATGAATGGTATTTTAGAAGCCCCAGAATCTGCTGCAAACTTTTACTCTTTGAATTTCTTGGGTAGGTATGCAGTATAAATAAGGAAAGGTAAGCCTTGTGGACCGAGCAGGAATCACGATGCTCCTTTAGTGTTACTGGCATCCTCGTTGTTTAGAAGACAAAGAGAAAGCTGGTGCTATGAAGGTCAGCTGAGACAACCAGCTAGGCTAACGTGCAGACTTCCTGAAGGCCAGATCCTTCGCTGGTGTAAATCTGCAGAGCTCAAAGGTAGCTTTCCGAGCTGTGCTTGAACAGCGTTGGCTGTGCTGAGCGGAGCTGAGTGGTCCCGTGCCAGCGGCAGGGTCCGTGTGCCGGTGCAGCGAGCTGGCCCCACGGCAGCTCTGGGGCTGGGAGGGAAAAGCTGCCTCCGCTTTTGCTGGCACCGTACCCCCAGGACTGGAACCTTATGCTGCACAGAGGATTTTGCACAAATTATGTTGTGCAAAACTTTCAGCGGTAGAAGACTTAGCAGACTAACAATTCACTAAATGTGATAGCTGTAATTCAGGGATGCATTGGTACCACATTGTGCGTGATGAGTTAAAGAGGGGACACGGGGACTGGGGGTGGGTTCTGACCCCGGTGCTTTCCACGGCAGTGCCAGGTACCCTGTTTCCCTGTGTTCATCCTTATAGCGACTGAAACCTGCACCAAATGAATTTGTAGCTATCTAAGCAGTAGTGAATAAACCTCTCCAGAGTAAAGGCAGAAATTATACTACATTTTACTATTATACTATACTTAGTTCCTTTCCTTTCCTTCAACTCCCCCATGATGCTATTCTGTGGGAAGAATATAGTTACTGGCTTACTATTAGCAATTTACAGTGTACTATATTGTCTTGTAGTGTAAAACAAGTGTTATTTCTTCCTACAAATACTATCCTAAACAAAAGGGGTCAGGTCCTTAGCTTCTGCAAGTCCTGATAGACTGCAGTAAGTTTGTATCAGCCAAGGGTTTGATTTTGTCTTTGTTTGGAGTCTGAGTCATTTTCACTCAATTTTCACCCTGGGAGGAACTGAATTTCAGCTCACCTTCTTATAGGCCTACTCCTTACTACTTAATGGGTAGTTTTGTTTTTCTTTTTTATTGGTAACTTCTTAGTAATTAAACCTGGTTCCATATGGTGATGTTTCTAGTAGTGGCACTATACTTTGACCGGGACACTTGGAGAGCGCTCATTCTGTCATATTCACCATTTGAGTTTTATTTAATAGTCTGCCTCCTGAGGATGACAGTCTACTGGAAGGAGGTTTCCAGATTTTAAAGTCAATTCAAAGCAATTTAAGGTGACAATTCATGACCACTAAGCTATTTCAGCTTTTACCTAAAACAAATTTTGTTTTGTCATGAAATGAATCACCCTTTGGCATGGGAGAATTTTCTTTCATGACAAAGCAAATCTGGTTTCCTGTTTACATGGACTGAGTATTCCTTGCACAAATGATCATGAAAGTCTGTCCAGGAGTGTGTTCACTCTTGAAAGGATTTCCAATAACATCATGCTGCCTAATTCCAATTTATGCAAGTGGAATATAAGTGGTACCAAGCCCCTCTAAATTTCCTCTTGTCTCCATTCAGAAAGGGTGTAAACGCATGCCTAAATCCCTCCTCATTCAGGAAATTGCAGAGGCTCATCTTTAATTTAAAGCATGTGTTTAGGTCCAGTTGATTTCCAAGGCAAACACATACTTATGTTGGGTTGTTTTTCCATGTCTTGAACCTCTATATACTTCCGGAGGACAGAGCCAAGATGTGTTTTTTCCAGGTGGAGGTGGGAGTGCCTGCAGAATATCTGGAGGCATCTACTTTATTTCACCTGAGAGAAGCAGTCCTCTCAGATGTTTTAAAAAGAAGTCTCGACATGGATAACACTGACATGTAGAGATTTTTTTTGTCTCTGCACTCACTCTGATATTGATGCATGTGTGCATTTAACCTGTGAGTCAGTGAGCTCATCTTCTGGTTTCTGTTTTCTTTCACAAAACTGATTTTGAATATTGCTTTCTAGCAGGGCATAAAACTAGTAACTTCTCATTTATTTAGATGGTCCAAAACCTGGACATTTAAACATTATAAAAGAATTCTTCAGAGTTGAAGCATGGTGGGATATGACTTCTGCATCACACAGAGTTAAAAAACCTAATTGAATAAGTATCCAGGACAGCTAAGGTGGCCTCCAATTGTGCAGATGCTCTTTTGCTCTCCAAAATAGTTGCATCACCTGTCAATCAGGTGGACAAATGATGTTAATGAAGCCACCTGACTGCAGACAGGCAACCAAAGGTTTTCATTTATGAGTAATATTAATTGTGGGTGTAAAATGAAAGATACAATTAAGTAGCGATGGTACCACTCAGTACTTGGATGAAACACTTTCTGAAGTTAATTCCGAAAGGTCCTAATGTCATTTGAGTGATAGGGATAAAACAGCCATGGCAGCAAATGCTTGTCAGGTCCCAGGTGTGGTGCCCAGTCGCGTAAACTGGGAGCAGGACTCCCATCGGCTTCACTTCCACCTGCGGGGAACAAAAGGGACCTGGCTATCATTTTAAAAAATATTTTGGCTGCTTATCATATTCCTATTTTGTTTATAGTAACAAGACAGTGTTTTATGAGCATATAAAATTGGAGCTCTGCACTGATCTTAGTATGTTCTTTTAAAAATATGTATAGAAGTGCCCATTGTTTATTATTCTCCTTGATTTTGGTTTTCAAGCATTGTATTCTGACTAACTTTTCATAAGTCTGGAGTAATTGGGCTAGGAGAGCAGCATTCAGGTCTCGGTTCAATATTCAAGGCAAATAAATTATGCAATTATCTGATACAGAATTACAGAGTAGCATCATATGGAAAATAATGTTGCCAAATCAAGACCACATGTTTTTAAGAGGATTATGAAGTTTAGTGATATGCAGCTAAATGTCATCTATTCGCAAAGAGCTGAGGAATTTGAAAAAATCCTTTTGAAGAGTCTACTGAATATAGTAATTGTAAAAACACTTGCCAGGATTTTTCCAAGGTCAATATCAAGAAGTCTGAAATTCAGACAGAAATGACTCTGTCCATGACAAACCTTTCTGAATGGGGCTCCTTGTTGTCCTTCACTAGGGTCTGATATTTCTCTGAGGAAGGCTGGACATCTGAGGTGATGATTTCAAGCAGTGACTGACCCCTCAAGTTTTAAGGTATTTCCTTTTTTTATAAATCATGTTAAAATAACCCATTCTTTATTTTCCAAGATTGGAAATCAAAAGATCTCAGATGCTTTCTGTTTGTTTGTTTTTTTTAAAGGAATGCATGTATTGCGTTTAATGCCCTGTGTTTGCAGTGCCTTGAGATGAGGCCTTTGGATTGTCCCTATCTAGATACCAAACAGAGCTCTTCACCCCAAGTCTGTCGCTGAGGTCAACATGCAGTTGCGAAGTCTCCACTACCCCATAAAAGGGTGGAGACAGGGTAGCAGCTTTTTCTGGAAAAGAGACGGCTGATCATGCCAAGTTGCATAGAAGCATTGGCAATAGTTTTCTTGGGGAGAGACAGAGACAGCTTCTGACAGGAGCCAACACCCACTTTCAGATGAAAAATGTTCATCGCACCATCTAACTCCTTAGCCTCTTCTCTGCAGGCGCTGCTCTGGGAAAACACCCACTGCTGTGTATCTAGAGGCCTGTGGGGATCCTATAACTTGCTCTGTGGTTCTTAAATTTTCAGTATCCACCCTGCTTGTGTTCATCGGCTCTTTCTATTGCATTTTTGCCTGCAAATTATACCACTGTTAACAGCCAACTGACTGCATTTAAATGTAGGAATACAAGTGAAACAGGTTTCTGCCTGCTTTTTAACTTCCTTCTCTAGAAACTTTAACATACGTTGTATTTTGTCGCTTGTTTGTCCCAATATCAGTCAAACCTTTGTTTTATATTGTCTCACATTTGCTTATGGTGTCCCATTGCCAGGAACCAGGAGTCTGACTGACTTCACATCTCTTTGTATTGCTATGGGAGGGATTAGCAAGAAAGCGAGGGAGTGCAGTCCGTACGTGCCCTGCTCATTCGGGCAAAATGGGCTCTGCATACACAAATGATGTAATTGTGGCTGTATTCGGGCCCAAAGAAATCACTGTTTTCTTAGGTTGAAAGGACAGACTTCTTCTCTCATGTATGTATTTTTAGACTAGCTATAATTTGATACTAGCTCTCAGAAATCTCGTTCTTTGAATAGGGTTTGGGTGCTGGGACGGGGTTATATAGACCTGTTTATTCGGTTAACTCTGTCAGCTGACTTCAGTAGGATTTGGGCAGGTCGAGAGAACTTGAAACAGTTAGCAAGAGGAGAAAATTCCCAGATGATCTAAAAAAACTCATAGACAGACACGAGTAAATCTTCAGTTTAAAAACTCTTATATAAAAGACACTTCAGATCTTTGTAATTGAGTCATTAAAATACATTTTAAGAGTGAAAAAGGATCAGAGAGTATTTCCAAATGCATGTTTCAAAATAGACTTTGCAGGATTGCCAAAAATTTTTGGAAATTGAAGGAGATAGCAGTATCTCCCATTTGGACGACCGAGCAGGAAACAAGTGCTCTGAGCGTTGGAAAGGGCCTGGGCCGTGGGGCTGGGGATCAGAAGGCAGAGGTACGGGAAGGGCACTTTGTACACTTTATTGTGCCTCACAGATTTTGCATCCTATCTGCTGTGCTAAAGGAACATGATGTGTTAGTTTTCTGCAATAAGCAGGATATTGTTTAGGTCCTTTTCCAGCAAAGTATTATCAAGGTTTTTTGTTTTGCTTTTAATTGAGGGCAACAGCAAAGTTCAGCACACCGCATGCAGATGTTACAGGGACACGAAAGTACAAGATAAGGTGCTTCCTACCACAGGAAGGCTATTTTAACGGCTAGGTTTTAAGCTGATATTTACCAAGGAAGGAAAGTCAAAGGCAACAATAATTAATGTCATCATTATGGTCTAGATTTTCACAGGAACATAGTGGGATTAGGAGCTCAATTCCTTCAGTTTTTTGGAAGACTTTAGCACAGGATTAGGCAAAATTTGAAAGACAATAAGAACCAAAATTTCAGCTTTTTTTTTTTATTTTTTAATAAGGGACCTATGTTCTGTTCAAGTATATGGATTACAGATGAAAAAGCCTGTTAACAAAAGGGAAGGTAAATTCATAGGCATCACCATCCTCCTTTATTAATAGTTCTCAGCAGAACATGCTGAGCTTTGTGAGTTTTTATATATCATTAAAACAATTTTTATTATTTGCTGAATGTTTAAGATTTCTTTTCCTGGGTAATTTAGGGAGGTAGCTGTTTATCATCTGAAATGATAAACAAAAGCAGCAAAGGGCTTTTCAAATGGGTTAGTTTGCAGCCCTGTAGAGCTATGCTTCATGAGTTTATTTGCATAGTCAGTAGAATCTAAACTAATTTAATTCATGGTAGGGAGCGCATGTTAATGACTACACTTGGTAGTTAAGGGTAGGGTACTTTTCACTTCTCACTCGGTGGCTGTGATCTGGAAGCAGGTGAGTAGATCGAAAGCATATGCCTTCTCCTGGGTGGTAAGGAGCCTGGGTGAATTGAATTCATGGTGCCCATGTGATTCTCCATAGATACGAATACACAGCACAGAAACTACCACTATGTTTGTTACCACATCAAACAGTCCAAAGGTTGCATGTGGCGAATTAGCTGTCTGCCTGCTCCGAGGGAATGAGCCGCTGCTGGCCGGTGAGAGGAGGAAAGGAGGAAACTGCTGTTGGCTGAACAGCCTTCTTGCCTTCCCAGCTTCCTCCCTTGCAGGCTTGCTCTGACTTCAGCAACTTTCTGGCCTTCACAGGCTGGAAAAAATGTATAAAGGAAGCAAAAGAAAAGGTATTTCAAAGAATGAAATTAAGAATTATAAAGATCTTTGAATAACTAGTGTTTTCAAACTGGGTTAAAGCAGACTTACAGTAATCTGACATGATGTAATCCTAGTGAAGTTGCAGGAAAGCAGAAATGAAGTATTTATTTGGGGTATTACAGTGTCTAGTATAAGACATTGTTAAAGATTGTCAGTAACTCATTATATATGTATTTTAAAAAAAATAAGAACCTCAAAGAAGAAAGAAATTTCAGATTAGAGTGCTGTTGCTGTACATGCATTATACATGCTTTTCCTTCTGTTGCATTAATGGATCCTGACTGCCAGAACAGCGAAATGAACCATTGAAATTAGCGGAACTAAGACCTAGATCTATTAGAAATTTTCGTTTGCCTGCAGTGTTGAAGTTCAGACAGATCCCCTGATTTGTGTGTGGCATTTCCAAGCTATCACAGCTATACTGTAAAATGAGTTTTGTGTTGAAGTGAAAGAATGTGGTGGTAGAAGTTGTTGAATCTGCTGCTTCTTCATGGCCAGACACCAAATACATGAAAAATAAAGGATGAAGTCTCTCTAGTGGCATATCATTAATGCTAGTGGCAAGTTGAGGAACTGCTGGGGAAAGACACAGTAATAGCAGAAGAAGCTGAGATGAATGAGGCAGTAGACACCAGCACAGAGACACCACCTTAATGATAGTAGGTCCTAAAAGGAACTAAATCAAGGCAGATTTACAGTACTGAAGGCAACCAGTGAGAAGCGAAAGCCACCCATTTAGGCTTCACTACCAAGCAGGAGAACTCAAGCGCAGTTCCCAGGCCTGATCAGAGGTGTAGGCGGTATAGCAAGTCACAGCTGAAAAATAATACCTCTTACCTTCCATTCCTTTATGATCTTGCACTGCTGCAGGATTCACCATTCCTAAGATTTTTACGTTCTGAGCGAAGGTTGGAAGTGGAATATTACTGCAGTTGGAGACTTTTCATGGAGTCATCAAACAAACATGCAACAGAGTTTATTGGCTACCCAGTCACCCTCTTAAGGAGAAAAAATATCAGTGAAAATAACATTAAAACACACTACAGAATTGTCAACAGCCTGACCTTTAGTACAGAGAACTTATCAAAAAACCCTCCGGTATTAAATTATGCTTCATTTTTAGTGCTGCCCAAGCATGTTCTGCTTATGCCAAAATAATGGAAGTCTGAGCCTTTGCTGGGAATTTCCATACTTCTGTGGCTTTAAGTTATATCCTTCAATTTTTTAATTTTTTTTTTTTTTTTTTTTTTGGTAATGGGAACTTTTAGTGCCTGGAAAATTTGAGACACTAAAAAGAACCCAAAAAATGTATATGTAGGAGAGGGGTTTGGGTTTCTTCTGAATCCCAGTCAGACTCTGGAAAACAGAACCAAACCTCAGAACCAAAAATTCCTTCATGATTTTTCAACATTCTGCTAATGCTGAGTTCCAGGATCTGGTTTACATTGGGAAACCTTGACTCCTGGCTCCAAAGGGTTCAATTAGTCAAAATGGTTGGCAGATGGAAAAAATAATTAAGTTCCATCCACTGTTTTGTACAATAAAAATAGACTCAAGACACAATGGCCTTACCTTGAACTTTACAGGCCTACGTCACATAATGATAAAGAGGGAGTCGGCTTTGAAAACCTGAATTATCTACCAGCACACATACCGAGTGCCAAGCTGGGCTGCAAGGGGTACACGCATGGTAACCTAGTGGGCTGAGCTCATGGTGATTAATTTAATGATTTTTAGGCCAAATTGAAGATGTAAATTCTGGCAGTGGGAAATAACTTGACGTGAATATTACGAGATTACCAAAACCTCGCAATAGTAGTAATAACAATAATCATCTGTTATTTGAAGAGATGCTGAAATCCATGGAAATTTTAAAGTATTATTCTTAGAAATCTTTCTCTTAAATGTTTTGTCTTTCCTGAAACTGATGGAAACAGCAGATAGATAGCACTTTTGACAAGCAATTTTTTTTTAAATGCTTAAATACAGACTAAGATGGCTAACTTTAAGGACTCAAGTCTGAAAATACTATTGTGGAGCAGACACATAACCTGTGCCCTGTATTTCATATCAAAAGGATTCCTCCTGCAGTTATCCCATAAGATAGGTGGGGCAAAGAATTACTCCCAACATTACACAGCTGATCATTTTGAAAAACGAATATGTTCACAAAAAGAAAGAGACATTTAGGGAAAATCTGCAAACTGGGAAGTGTGATTCATTATACAAATGATTTATTACAACATATTTTCTCAGCTCTAGTGAAAATTTCATGGCCAAATCAGTATTCCAGATAATAAATGCTTTAATACAGAAAACAGAAAGTGGACAAATACTCCACCATTGTAGTAGCACCTGACAGCATAGGGCATGTGGGCTATTTCTCTGTGTAGGGAATGAAGTTCCCAGCTGGTAGGAATTGCTGCAGCACCAGTTGGTGATCTAGGTAGTAATATTAATAAAGTTTTACAGAAAGTGTAAGAACTCCACGTAGCCACACTTGTAAATCTGTAGTTTTATATCCATTCTTGGCTGTCTCTCAGTTTTGGATGCAACTAGGTACTTAACATCTAAAGAGGTGGAGAAATAAATTACATTGCTCAGTGCAAGTCTGATCAGGCTCGGAAAGGTGAGGTAAGTCTGCTTCCTATTGCTCATGTCCTTCCTTCTACTCCTAAAGCTCTAGCAGATATCCCTCGATTTCCATCTCCTTCACCATCTCTCCCTCTCTCACGTCTCCCTGCTCTCAGCCGTGGCTCTAGACGCCAGCCCGCCACGCACGCTCTGCGCAGCAGCATGGCTTTGCTGCACGCTTGCACAGCGTTGCTGATGCTGGGGGAGGACGGGCGTACATGGGTGGCTTCCGACATCATATCATGAAGTGTTTTGGCAGTGCTCTGGTGGTTGAACCACGTGACCGGTGCCGCAATGGCAGCATTTTAACAAGGTGATGTTGACGTGTTTGCGATTGCTCTGATGGTTTTGACTCCTGGTTTTGCATGTATGACAGATGGGACCCACCTTTATCTTCAGGGAATGGCTCATGTATGTGCCTAGTGGTAGACCAGAAAAGCCACTGAATCTATCTCAAATCTTATGGTGTTTAGAGGGATGTTTTGCTAAGCTTGAGTCTCATTAGGTGGCTGCCCTGGAGCCAAAGCTGTCTGCATAGGGCTCAGTTTAATACACAGCAAAAGAAGGAGAATGTTTTTCTCCTTCAGCTGCTGAGGTTGTCAGTAGAAACTATGCTGAACCGCCTTTTAATTCTTCAGGATTTTGTGAGATGGTGGGTGGATGTCCTGTCTAGTGAACCCTAAAGATGTCTTTTTGTGTGTGGGGGGGTCTTAAAATTTGAAGTATGCTCTGTAGTGCTCTTCAGGGTTTGGATGAGATACCAGGCATGCTAACTGTCTCCTTGGGGATAACAATGGTGGACCCAGCATTTAAAGGGAGGTGGGCAAGGGTGCTCAAGAGAGCCAAGAGGTAGGATGTTTCTTTTGAATCATAATTTAAATTCACTCCGCCTGGACCTCCAAGTGAACCTTCAGAGCCCTGATTTCTCTAATCTCTCAAGGGCTGAGCTTCTGGGTTCAGCCTGTCCCAGAGTACATGCTTCTGACTTGACACAGCTGGCCAGGGGGCCAGGAAAAATCCATGCATATGTTGTGTTAAACCCAGCGAGGATTAGCAGAAGGGATGTGCTAATGAATTCCATGTAACTATGCTGCAGCACTCCAGTCCTACAAAGAGCATGGGACGTACAGAAATAATTTGGTAGAAAATCTGCCTGGTTTTCTTTTTGCCTCAGATGGGTCACTGAGCAGGCTGTTATTCACAGCTGAGGCCATGTTTAATCCAGGAACAGAGACTGCTTGGTTTGTTGAGATGCCATCACATCCCTGGGTTGGTGCAAGGTGTGGTACCCTGCCCTGCAAAGGCAGAGCCGCTGCTCACAGATCAGAGCAGGCAGCACATCTTGATGTCTGCTGCGACTCATAAGGTAAAGGCTTTGATGTATGTCCAGGACTTGGCTGATGTGATGCAAGATGCACTGCAAAACCTGCTTTTCAGGGAGCTCCTCCGTAACCATGGGATCTTCACAAACAAAATCTTGTCCATCAGGAAGCCTGGCTCAGTGATTGATCCTCAGGAGTTCCTTTAGAGGGTAGATTTGATGCTAGTATCCTCCACCTTCTGGGAAGCCTCAGCCTATCTCATGCTGTTGCATGAATAAGCAAGGCTGAAGTTTTGGGTTTCCCTTCCAGCTCAAAAGCACTTTAGCATCAGCATCAGAGTTCTAGTAGAAAATGATAAAACACCTTTTCGCGTGATGTTTTGAAATTGAATTTAGTCATAGTATCTCGCTGATGAAATACACTGCATGGAAAGCCTGTACTTTTTCACCAGTGGAGGAGCTATGCCAGCTGCCTAAGAGAAACCCTTGCGATCAATTTTTCTACTTTTCTCATCCATTTCCCTATAACTCACTATTCTCAGTTAGGTTTATTTCTTTTCACCAGCCTGGCTCCAGTTCATCTTTGGCAGTGACGTGGTTGTTCTCTGAGTGCCCATGTGCCTGCACGCACACACACAGGCTCAGACAGATGCTGGTAACCTGACTGCAGAATTCACCCCTCTCCCTTGCTAATTTTAAGAGAAAAATGGAAGGAGGAGTGTAAGCAAACATGTTAGTTAGAGAGGAATGAGGCAGAAATAGAAATTCAAGGTTATGGTAGTTTTAAGGAATGCCCAGAAATTTCCTTTCGGAATCTCAAATCTTTTTTAATAGTTTCTAGTACTTTGCTTCACCGCTCTCCTTTCAGCCGTTCAGGCCAGGTTGCTTGGTAGACTTTTACTGCCAAATGCTATTATAACCAAGCTGCTCTGATCTTTAGCCAAATCTTAGGAAAGAAGTGGGTGTGCTGAAGCACTGGTAAGCCAGTGCAGGGAACTCTTTACCATGGCTGGGATGGCAAACATGACTGTACAGATGGGAGCTGCTGTAGCATGGCTCACAACCCTACCGTGGAGCCTAATCACAGGGGCTGCGTGTGCAGGGAGGAGAAGCCCAGAGCGTCGAGGACATGCGACCGTTTGGGCTGCGACCGTTTGGGCTGAGACCACACATCCTCGGGCACAACCCAGAGAACAGGCACAACATCTTTAAAAGTATTCCCCTGCCTCTTTGGGTACCTGAGCTGATCGTTTGGGCTTTACTAATGTGTCCCCAGGTTGTGCTGACTCAGTGCGGATCCCGAGGATGAAAAAGTGTGGATGTGCGCTGAAGCTCATGCCCAGGCGGTCCGGAGGAATCGCCAGGCGGGCCGAAGGGCTCCCGTCTCGCAGCGAGGCTGCACGCGGGCGCTCTTTGCACCTGCTCCTGGCTCGCTTCGGGTGAGGACAGCCGGAAACGCGGCACCAAGAAGTGAGGAGAGGCAGAGCTGGGAACACAGAGACTTTCCGAGTTCGTCCTGTTACAGCACATAAAAAGAAGGCTGAAACTCTATTTAAGCATATTAATTTCTGCAGGCTCTTGTTCCACTTCAGTTATTAAAAGAAATGTGCAAGGAAAAGAACAATCCCCCCCAACACATGCTGTTCACAAATGCAGCAAGTTTACTGGATCCCAGCTCTTACCCTGACTCTGTGCCGCACATCTGCAATAAGAGTGGCTCTATTTGCTTAGCAGATGCGCTGGAGTCATGTAGAGTTCAAATTTACCGTACCCATCAAGATGCAAATCCCAAATTCAGTTTGCATTGTCCTGTTGATAAGGATATTATGTGCAGGTCGGGATTCTGTCTCCCCCTGCAAGCCCTTTTAAATGTGTTTATTCATTTTGTTTATTTTCATTTCCCAGTTTCCACATGTCGCTCAGTCATATTTTCTGTTAGCAGAGACCGAGAGACGAATAACATATGTTACCCCACAACTGACCTTGAATGGGAACTGCAGAAGCCATCTTCCCTAGGGCTGAGATGTAATTCAGACAACGAGCTTGCTCGGGAGAGGTCCTTTCCTGAAAAGACACTGCCGACTGCATTGCTAGCCCTGGAAGCATTTCTGCGCTGTGTATTGATAGCAAAGTGCGAAGTGTGTACCGAGGGGATGGTGAGGATTTAGCCTTCTGTGCCATCAGTCCCTCAGCTCTCGTAAGCAAGACAAACAAATTCTTTGTGTCTTAGAAGAATCGGATAATTCGGCCAACTTGAGCGGTTTCCTTGCTGTTCTGGCTTTTCACCTGGGGGAGTAGGTTTGCTGATCCTGCCCAGGTTAAAATGACTGAAAATCAATTTGGTTTGACAGCTGTGGAAAAAAAAATGGATGTACAAACTGTTGAGCAAGAAAGGCTCTTCAGGCTGATACAAAATGAGACACCAAAAGAAACTGGTGTTTCTGATCTGCCTACAGGCCTTTGATTCACAGCAGTCTAGCCAGTTCTGGTCCCATCTGATAGGGCCAGGCTGCCTCTTCCCAGCGCTCTCCCGCTCCCGTACGCTCCATTGGCAGGAGAAGGGGATACGCAAGAGGACCATATTCCTACCCCCTTGCCGTGTGTGGCCACACCATGCATGTAAAATGGAGGGTACTTCCACGTGGTCTTAGCCTGACTTCTTAGTCGGGGTAGCCGTTCTACAGGCTGGTTTGTTAATTCCTACTTGCTCCACTACTGAGTTCATTTTACCTTTAAAACAGCAAAATATGTAAGTCCTCCTGCAGGTAGATCAGGGAGTTTTGTGGATGTCACTGTGCCTTGGGGAATCTGCTTTTGTGGATGTAAGAGCAAACAGCCTAAATTTGTAATTATCACAGGGAAGTACATGATTAAAAAAAACCCAGCAATCTCTGGTGAAAAGGAAAACCATGTGTTGTGTGTAAATCATATCCCAAAACTGAACACTGACAGGGACTGGGGAATTAAATCAAGGTGGTGTGAGAACCTATGCAGAGCTGGATAACCACTCCAGTGCTGCCTGTTAGAGCCCCTTGAGTTTATCACGTAGGCTGGTGGTACAAGCCATGGGAACCAGGTCTGGAGAAGCACATCTAGGTTTAACTCAAATCATCTAGCTTGTTCTGTGGCTTCCACAGGCCTTTGCCTGCTTGGTGCTCAATGGTGGGCAAATTTGGAGCCCTCCATGCTGGGCTTATGTACTGCTGAGCACAAGCTCTTTGCCCTGCACCCCCAGAGACATCAGCTCTCCTGGTCCAGCTGTCTCCTGGTTCATCTCCAATAACTTAACCTCCCGCCCCTCCTCCCCTTATTTTCAAGATCTCCAGCCTTGTGGTCACTTTCAGTCCATGGTTCACTTCTTTGCCCATGGAACATGATCGTTTTGTTTCCTACAATAATTCAGAATTGAATTATTTATTTGCCTCAAGGGAGAGCCAGTTGTGAAAGGGGCAGTCTGTGCGAGTAGGTTTAATAGCCTTCCTCGTTATTGTTGTGCCACCATCCTGTGAAATTTCAGACCGACACTGAATTACAATACAGGAAGGAGATAAATGCCACATGCAGCAGGACTTGCCAATTCTGACACACACAAACACTAATCCTGTACCCAGACCAAATCCCAAAGTCATGCAAATTTGATTTCAAAAACTGCCTCCCTAGTTATCTCCTACTAACAACTTCATATAATTTTTCCCAGGTAATTAAAATGCCCTCCCTGAGCCAAAAATGCAATTTTCTTTACAGCAGGAAAGTCTTATTTAAAATTAGTTTTCTCTATAGTTTCTGTTGGTTGAACATATTTTTTTTTATTTTCATTTAAAAAAAACATCTTGGGAAGTAGCAGAAGATTTTTTATGCTAGTATTTTAGGTCAGCGTGGAAGGAGAAAAGTAAACTGTGTACATAGATTTCAGCTGTGCTGAGTATCAGCTGAGGTGGTAGATGCGGTGGATGTTTCCATAGGGGTCTCAGCATGCAGGGCTGCAATGCAAGTCTCAGGTTTGTGAGGCAAATAGCTATTCATGGATACCACCTATCGTCTGCACTGTATATAGGCAAAGTATCACTCATGAAGCTAAACTCTTACAAACATTTGTTAATGCTCACAGCAGCCCAGTAATACCTCCTATGATGGCATCTATTTTAAAGAGAGCAGAGCAGAGTCACATAGAAATCATCATTTCATTTTTCAATGACTCTTGCTCAAAACTCCTGGGAGATCTGCAGTGTTTGGTAACCATCACCTTTTGCCAGTTTGGTGTTTAGAAATTCTCCCGTTGCTTCCCTCCATCCCCTCCCCAAAAGACATATTTCAGTTTAGTAGCTACTTTTGAAAATTTGGGTTCCTGTGGTCTCTGAAGTGTGCTGATGGGAGCATTGGCGTTACAGATCAGGACTTCACCACCTGAAACGTGGCCCTGTTGGCAAATGAACAAACTCAGAAAATAACGTTCTGAACCTGTCAAGTTTGATTCAGGAGGGAACCTCCAGGATTTAGAAAAGCAACAAGCAATCATTTCCTTCTACTCCACCCTAATTTTAATTTAGAAAAATGCTAGTACAGTTTTCCAGTTGACACCCCTCTAAAGGAAATCAGTAGAGTTGGAGTAAATCTTCCAAATAAACATATTTCTCAGACATAAACATGGTAAATCTTTTCTTTTAAGAAAGATATAAAGAATGGTTAACTTAAAATATGCATATAATAACATATTACCCACAGCTTCTCATATTTAAAAAGATTCCATATGCTGGGAAAGCCCATAAAATAAAACCCAAGAAATGCTGCATCCTCTTTCTATTAATTTGAAACAGCCACTTAATGGGAAAAGAGAAAAAAAAAAAGAAAAGTGATGGAACAGAATTATTTTATTTTTTCTTAGAAAATCCCAAACAAATCAGTAACTCCAGCATTCCAATCTCCTCCATCCTGTTTTTAGTGGTGTATTAATATGTAAACTCAATACTTGTGCTGAAAAATAGCTTTGGGTAAGGAAAAATGGTAGCAAATTCCAGGGTGGCCTTGCTAGCATTTTTGATTGAAAAAACTTGGAAAAATATTGTTGCTTTAAGATGAGGAGAAGTGCTGCCATCTTTTGTGGTTTACCCAGGATTGTCCCAAGTTTGACTGTTGTCTCTGGTTTGGTTTAAAAACCTAAAAAGGGGCCAGTAACTGTGGCTCCCTCTCTTCCCCCCCAAATCCCTCCTCCTCCTCCATATTTAAATGAGTAACTGACTTTAAAATAGGCTCACTGAAGCAGCTTTCTGCTGAAGTACCGTGCAGAAAACAGCCTGTATTTTTATTTTTATTTTATTTTATTTTATTTTATTTTTTTAGAGGAATCTGTACCTCCAAAAAGGCCTTGTGGTTATAGGTTGCCTAGCAGAGCCAGTGGAAGCTGGTGAAGAAGACTCGGTAGTCTCAGGCTTTCGGCTGGGTTTGCCTTTGCCTTGGTGTATGACCTTGAGCAGATCACGTATTTCACTCGGCTCCTGTTCTCACTTCCCCTTTTTGGTCTGACATTTTTTATCAAGGACACCGGTCTAACGCTTGGTCTGATCCCTTCCGGCCAGGAGGCACCTAGAGCTGCTCTTCCGAGGGACTGAACAGAGTTCAAGCCCTGGTTTTAAGACCGTGACGTGGAGATAATGGCAGTGGCCTTTTTCGTGTCGCGGCCCAGTGGTCAGAGCACCTCCTCAGAGACCTGGACAGACTGCCCACCCTTGGTTTGGGTATTTCCACTTCGCAGCCGTTACTTTCCCAGAGAACTTTGGGCTGTGAGAAAGGTCTGGGCAACTGCGTGGCCACAAATTCAAAATTCATTTTTCCCAAGAGAGACGTGGGCGAGCGCGTGACTAGGGACCAGGGCACTGAGTCTCGGGTCCCTACCAGCGCTCCAAGACTTCCTTCAGCCCTGCTGCACATGAATGTCCCCGCCGGGAAGCGAGGGACGGGGGTTTTCCTCCCTCTCCTGCACGCGCGGGGAAGGTGCTGCGCAGGCGCTCTGCGGCGCTGCTTGAACCCGGGCGCACGAGCTGCACCCGCGCGCCCGCCTTCCCCGCTGGGTGCCCCTCCGCGAGGGCGGACGTGCCGTGCCTCCCGCAGCGCCGGCGGGGTTGAGGGCGGCTCCCGCGGCGCGCGCCGCCGCCGGGGTGGCTGGGCCGGGCGGCTGCGGTGAGCTAGGCGCTTCCCCGGTCGGCTAGGAAAGGGCTGCGTCCGCCTCGCGCTGGGGCCTGGCCCAGGGCAGGCAGGGCTTCGTGGCGGGGCGGGAGGCGGAAAACGGAGCGAGGCTGGTTCCTCGCCTTTGCTGTGCCTGGGGAGGGTGCGGGCCGCGCGAAGGCGTCCTTGAGAGGAGCCTGACCGCCGGCCTCCCCGCTCGGCGGCTAGGCTGGGAGATGCGCGCTTCGCCCGAAAGCCTGGGTGAGGCAGTCAGCCGGAGTTCAAGAGACAGCGACTTAATGTCCCATGACTGAACGGAGCTCGTTTGACCTGTGGTGCAGATCTTGAGAATAAGGAGCAAAACTATTTTTATGGTATGTGCTGAGGCTGCTCTCCCTGACTGAAACACCTCCTGGAAAATGAATAATTGAACATACATGTGACTATGTATAGCCCGTTCTTCAGACAAAAACTGAAGCAGGGCAGAAAATCCTCCAAGTTCTTAAGCTGTTTCTCCTTCTATCTGCATAGGATCGGCTATCAAATCTGTAGGGACAACGCTTTAGAGCAGGGAGCAGCCTTTTCAGCCCCCCCCCTCTGAGCAGTGGCCTTCAATTCTGAATTTTTAAAGCTAGGTGGTGTGGTGAATTTCTGCCTTTTAACTGAGCTGGAGCAGAAGAAAAAAACAAATCAATTCTGATTTTTTTTTATTTACCAAGCCACACTGCTCGCTGCTAAAATCAAGAGATGTTACTATTGGCACAGCAGGCTTAAACTCACTACTGTTTTGCATGTTTTAATAGAGCAAGAAATGGATCGAATGAGATTGTTTATTAGTTACATTAGATCAGCAGTTTCTTCTTTGCAGTGATGCAACAGTTTGTTTCCTGAATAATACAGCAAGAATAGAATCGGCGTGCAAAACACTGTAAACTGTCTAAAGAAAAAGCTGTGTCCTTTTTTTCCCCAATTGCTTCCAAGCCAGTAGCTGCTTCTAATATCCCTGTATCCAATACGAGCACAATGTTGTGCCTAGCACACATCTAATGTTTGTCAAGGGTTTTTATAGTTTGTTAGGAGAAAGGGGTGTTGAGGAGAGTGGAAACAATATAGGAGGAGGGTTGGTCTTGTGACTAACTTTCTGGACTGCATTTTGGGACAGTTTGGTTCATTTCCTGGCTCTGCTGCATGCTTCTCACGTGACCTTGGGAAAGTCGCCCCGTCTACTGCCTCACTTCCACAGATGTGTAAGAAGAGGCACCGTCTTGTCTCCTACGCATAGCAGGTATTAGGTAAATACATATAGCATGTATTAAGGTGGTAAAGCACAAACTAACTGTAAATACTTGTGTGATGCCCGGGGGTCCTGATTTCACTGAGATGTCAGCACATTACTTGCAGTGCAAAACCCAAATGAATTCTGCCCTTCTAATTCTTGAAAATGTTAGTTATCTGAATGCTAAGTGTGGCTAGATGCTTATTTTTAGCATCTATATTAGTGTGCAAAGAGGATCTCCCACACCAAGCATTTTCGTTTTCCATATAAATGTCTGTCACGCAATATTACAGACAGAGTAAAGGGTTCTTACTACTCATAAGGTGTAGTGGTAATACTTCATGGAGTCCCTTTAATGAATAAACCAGGGATGCTTCATAAGTCGTTTATTAAGGGTTAATGATGTATCTTCTCTCTTTGGCATCATTCCCAGCCTAAATCAAGCCTGCTTCATCTCATATGGATATGAAAGACAAACTGTACAGATTGAAAACATCTGTATACTGAGTGAATGAACCACATGGCAGCAGTGTCATGCAGAGATTTACTTAAAACTGTCCCCTTTTGTTTGACTTTAGAGGAACAGCACAAATAAATACAGTAGGTTCTGTTTAAACAAAGAGGACTCTGATCAATAGAGGTTTGTATAGCTTACGACCTTCAACTATAAACAAAAAATTGGGGTAAAACCCTCATGTCTCAGGTCAATTGCCATCTTATTTACTTTATTACACCACTAATGTTCTAATCTGTCTTGCATATGAAATGCTTTTTACAAGCAGTGTTACTTTACTTCTCGATTTTTGCCAGAGATAAAGGGAAGGTTGTATTTGTTACTCAGAGCAACCTGTGAGTGTGGGTGTGTGTGTGCTGTGAATTTTTAGTATCGGTGTAAGCAGGGAGTTCAGACAAACCAGTTCAGAAAAACTTCAAATTCCAGTAAGTTTTGGTTGATGTCCCCGATAGCTTTCTGTGCTTTGTGCAGGGGTTCAAACATCCACAAAGAAAATCAGAACGATTTGTGGCTCACCATAACCAAAGCTGTGCACAAGAAACAGTACAGTGCCTGCAATAGCTAGAAAGTGGATAACTCTCTGCAAGTAGAGGGTTTTTCTTCTGCAGCGATACCTGAAAACATTTGCAGATTTCCACTACAGACAGAACCTAACTGGAGCCTTTTTTATTACTGTTATTGTTATAGTCTCCCAGCAAGATGAAGTAATGGCAAATACTGAGGGGATGACACTCCTGCATGCGTTCTGTCCTCAATCTCCAAATATCTAACTTAAATTGTCACTTTTTTTTCCTCCAGTACCTTTGGTAGATAAGAGAGACTATGATCATATCATGTTTCTGTCCATCTTTATCTTCCCTGACTAACTTTTGATCCTTTTGGCTAATTTTAACAGGAGACAAAAAAAGGAAATGTCACAGGGAAAATGTGTCCATACAAGTTTATGAAAATAGACAGCCAGGATAGAGGAGAAAGGCCCTGGTTACGTCTTCCCCAGTGGAAAAAACTAGAGCAAGAGTCCTCACTAGGCATCAGAGAAACCACTCAGGATACACAAAGCCAAGAGAAGCCAGATTTATTACCTCTAGCTCAGACAGTTATTCAGATGTTTTTCTTTGCTGGGGGCATTCTTCTTCCCATTAACTCCAGCATTTTAAGCTTCACTGCTATCTACTATAATCTGAAAAACACTTCTGCTTCAAGTACATTTTTTTGCAGAATACAGATATTTAGATGAGTAACAGAGGAGTAAGTCCCACTGGGCAAGTGTCTTTTCTCAGAGCTTTGAGATCTAGATAGAAATTTCTGGAGGTTGTTTTGTTTTGATCTTTTTTTTCAGTTAAAAAAAAAAGAATATTCAGGCTGTTTGCCTATCTGAGATCTCGTTCCACTAGACAGGTGACTTTTGATCCATGAAGAAGCATCTCAGCTGCATACCTCACTGGAGGAAAATCTTGGAGGAAAATCTTACAGACATCTGAGTTTTGCAACTGAACAGTTATGCACTTGTCTTGTTTCCAGTGTTTCTTCACAGTCTCCATTTAGGCCCAGAAACTAGAGATGCAAGTTCTAGTCTCAGCAGTAATGTCTCCCCCGTCATTAAATAATTGAGTTAGTACTGCAGTCTTCAACCCAGAAGTTAGAGACGCTACCTCATAGCTGGTGGGTCGCTGGCAGAAGGCTTGACAAAACCCGTTGAGGACGGCGAGTGGAAGCTCTCTTCCTGGCAGGTTCAAGCTTGGTTTGTTAGGTCAGTGGGGAGACAGACAGGGCTAACCACACCATACCCTGGCCAACCCACAGTGGCCAAGATGGGTTACATTTTGGCTGTACCTTTCAGCACAGCATTAGAAACATTGAAGAAGAGCTTGTGGTCCTTTGCTGAATAAGAGAAGGAAATTTAGTTTTTGGAGTCCTCAGGAAATGCTGTTTTGCTGCCCTCTAGGCAAGGTTAAAGCTAAAATGAAGAAGTTAGATAAAATGCTATCCTGAGCACACCAAAGCACACCAAAGCGAAGCAAGAGGTTAAGAAGGTTGAAAGACTTTTTGTTGCACCTCATTAAGGTGTGAGTATAAGATCTCTAAAAGATCTCTGGGCTCAGATAAAGAAGATGCAGTGGTGTTCAACAAAGAATTATCAGGAAAGGCATCATAATTGCAAAGTACTTTTATATTAAAATGATGTCATAGGTTGAAGAACAAGAAATATTTAAGCCATGTAGATCTACTTTATCTAAATAATTATTTTCTGATGCATTAGGCAGCAAACCTCTCCTATAATTCCTGTCCTTTAATGATAAAAATGTATTAAATAAAGACTGTGAAACTATTTTAATATTTCAGTAGAGTGTTTCATCTTGAGGATCCCAAAGTGCCTCACTGAAATGCAAATCCAAGGGTACCATAGAAATAGAGAAGAGGATACAGAATAAAGGCTTAATAGGGGATGTGTCAATACAGGACTCTATGGCAAATATATAACCTCATTTAAAAGTGTATTAACTGTTGTATGGAGGATCAGATTTTTTTTAATCAAATGTAATAATGGTATGACATTGAATATTGAGAATTCTCTTGTAGGCCCTTTTTCCCAAGATCCGTTCCCTGAGGAGAAAGCTTCATTTCTCCTGTGTGAAGAATTGTACTGAAGTCTGCCCATGGAAAATTACAAAGGAGCAAGAATTACAAAGGACCTTTGCTTTTAGACTTTCCTTTAAGAGGTCCACATAATATAAGCAAATGGAATGAAATGTATTAACCTTTGAAAGATGAAAGGTAGTCAGGACTGAACCAATGCTTCCAGTGGTTAGACCACAAGCTCTTATGAAAGCTTTATGATCAGTCTGTGTGTGCATCTCCCCAGTTCCTAGGAAGATGTTTTCATAGGTCATGTGTTCTGAAAAAAATAGATAAAAATAATGGTTGATCCAGAAGTGTTTAAGTCTCATCTCCTAAACCAAAATAGACACAATGACCTTAGATACAATTGGCTCTTGACTGCAACCCACACAATGCAGAAAATGTCAAGGAGGTGGAAAATGAGCTCAAGTTCTTATTATTTGTGAATCAACACACATTATTATATTGTGAATGTTTGTTCCTCTTTTGTCTCTGTAGACAAAAGAGCAAATTATATTCCGAGTGTATCAGAATAGGCTAGAACCTTTTGGAGATAATTGGAGAATACGACTAGGCTATAACTTGATCTTTTCAATAGGGCTTCACTGGTTTCTTCACCAGTCGATGGCACTGAGACAGCATTGCAGTGAGTCGCATGAAAGCTGTGATCTGAGTGACCTTCCTCTGTTTACTCAGTGGGGCATGTCTCCATGCTGTTGTTGGATCTTTTTATCTGCTTATGCCACTGGGGACCATGACCCTTCTTTCTCATCTGGGCTTGAGACTGACCTGCCTGACTCCTGAGCTGGATTAGATCTCATTTGATTCATTGTATTTCTTTCACTGCCAGGATTGGGAATCCCTTTTGTTCAGCCCTAGTAACTTTAGGCGACTCCCAGTGAGCTCCTGTCTTTTCTCTGGTGATGTTATTTATCCATGAGAATCATCTGCATCAATTTTAGTATATGCAAGTTTTTCAGGGCTTTCAGTTTGTGCATAATCTTGAAATGTACTTCTCATTCCCTGCAGATTTCTGAAAACAGGAAATTAGAAGCTGCTTTTTATAGATAGCTGCTATATTATGAATGAGTTCAAATGTACTTACATTTAATTTGTCCTGTGGGTTGATGACTTTGTTCTAGTGGGCAATATGGACATATGGATGTAGTCTGGTGAATAACAAGTCCATTTCCAGAACAGGAATGGGCTAGGAATATGCTCTGTTCTTCACTCAAGAGAAGATGGACATTTAATGAGTGCACAATTGTAAAAGGATTTGTAGAGAAACAATAACATTAACCTTCTCTTTTGTAGTATATGGGAGGATATGGATGGCTCATGGGAAGAAAATACAGGCTAGACCTCTAGGACGAAAGGGGATATTCTGAGATGTTGGAATGAAAGTGTATTTTTCCAGAGGTTCCTTCCAGCCTAAATTTCCCTAGAAGCTGGGGTTGGAAGATGTTAGTTACTTCCCAACAGCAGAGTTGAAATAATCAAGGAAAGGAAAGCATTCAAGGAGAAATGTTCGAAACTGTAGGTTATTAAATAAGCAACTATTCTTTTCACAACTGTAGTTTCCATTCACAAAACCTCTCCTCAAGCAAAAAAGTCTCCTTGTTTTAATAGATAAACAGTCCTTATGAGCCAAAGCTCATTGTGTCCCAGCCACAGTTTGTCATCATGAGGATCTCTATGCAGACCAAAGGGGAACACAGATCACCACTTCCTCGGGGCTCGAACATGGGGAGTCCATACTGGGAGGCTGAATCTTTCCGCTTGTCAAGGTGATAGTCCCCAACACCCCGCACAGCTCTTGTGCGGTACCTTTAGCCTTTCGCAGGCTGCAACCTAGGTCAGCGAATAGCCTGTTCCATTAGCACCAGGCTTCAGGCGTGGTAGGAGTGTCTCCCTTACCCCCTGCACGCGCCAGGACTGATTTCCTTACCACCGGCCTTTTGGAAGTGCAGCCTCTGGCCCGTGGGGATGTGATTAGACGTAGAATCCAGGGAAGGCTGAGTTAAAAGAAAAAGCTTCATGTGAAGCTGGAAAAAAATTTGGGTACCTTTCAAGAGTGATGGACTGCTTGCTGCTAGCACGAAAACACCATGGCATGCACTGCTTGCTCTGGCTCCTCTCGCTGGAAGGGCTTAACCCTCTGCGGCTTAACATTTCGGCAAGGGGTTACTGCAGTGAGGAGTCAGCTCGACCCAAATTGCTTTTACCCCATCCAAGAGCTCTTTACCTGTTTGAAAGAAAAGGACTCATCAATACTGAAAAGATTTCATATATCTGGTCTCAGGATCTCTTTCCCTTTTACTGTGGGAACGCTAAACCCTACAGCTGCCTCTCACCACGCTTTACTCTGAGAAGAGAAAATATTACAAATGAATGTTTCTAAATCCCCCATTCAGTGTACTGAGGGCCAGTGCCTGAAGTAAAACTCCTGATAAATATGGGGATCCAAGTCTGGCCCTGTGAGGGCTATCATCTATTACGCTTCGGCAAAGCAGCGAGCTGATGTTAAGATCTTACTGCTCATTGCGAAGCTTATTTTGTTACATCAGCAGGCCACAGGGTTCAATAAACTATGTGGCCTTTATCTGTTCCATATGTACTGGCTGCCTCCTGTAGTTCATATGTATTTACACTCTATATGCGCTTTAACAAGGGAATCTGATGCCTTTAGACAGTAGAAATACAGATTAATTCTTCAGTTTGTAAAACCCAGTTTAAATTTGATTCTGCATCAAAAAATAATGCCAGTAATTGCAAATTTTATTTTCTAGCTACAGGCTTCTGAGGAGCTTGTTCCTCAGGGGAGTTTATAGGCATTTAAATTTGATGGATTAATTGTTAATAAAAGTTAGGTTGGGTAAGTGAATACAAACAGCATACTGATTTTAGTATTTACATTGGCTTCCAAACATTTAAAAAGGCCAGTTTGGGACTGAGAGAGCTGACAGAATTTTTTAGTTTTGCTCCTAGAAAACCATTTAAATGTACAACAATCCATGCCATCAAACCCAGAGTTTTCCTCTCTTTTTTTTTTTTATCATGTTATCACTATCTCCTATCAGGATCTTACTGTACAATAGTGACCTCTGATGTAAAGGAATCAAGAGTGACACTTGCAAACCTACTGCACAGCCTTAGTGAACAATTATAAGGCTATTCATCAACAGCCAAGCAACTTAGAAAGGAAAGAACACGTGTGCACGTACACACACGCACACACACACACACACACACACACACACAACTGAAAACTTGGTGATAAAATAAAATTGAAGAGCACAACACAAAAGGATCTGGAGCTGTTAATTTTTATAGCTGATTCAGATACTAATATTTTATGAGGTTTGGAACTATCAATATAAAAAAGTAATATGTAGCCTTACCCTTTTTGTTTTAATACAAAGATAAAACTATCACTCGAATAGAGCAGCGTTATGGTTAATAGACCTCTTCTTTATGGGCACAGCTATCTTCCTGTTTCCTTTTGTCAATATTTAGAAAGGCAGAAGGATATTTTTGCCTAATCCTATCAGAAATCCATGACTTGGTTTCTTTAAAGAAGCACCTCCCCTGCTCACCTACATTTCCAAGCATATTTTCGGTTAAGGGCAGAGGTGGGTTGATGCTTACTGCCTTTTGTGTGTTGCAGTTTGGGAAATGGCTCCCTTTCAAGGTAGATTTTGAGTCTGTGACAGGGATTTGGATGCAGAACGAACGTGAAGGTGAAAATAGGAACTCTGCAAAGGTGCTGTCCTCTGTCCTAGGGACATGCACCAGGTGCCTCATTCAAGTGCTCTTTGTCGTTTGTTCAGAACGTTCCTGCTGCACCAGAGGGATCATCGGTGGGCCAGGCAGAGGTCCCTGAGGGGCCATAAGATAGTCCTTGAGGTCAGGGAAATCAATTGCCGTAGAATAGAAGAGAAACCGGTGAGAATACTGGCTCCAGATCATCTGAGAAGTCTATTTCCATGACGCTTTTGAATAAATAATAAATATTTTTCTTTAGGAATAATAACAGAAACATCTATTTCTAGATTACTCAGCTAAAGATGCTTAAAACATAATACTCTGAAGGAATAGGGCCAGCAATGTTATACTGGATGTACCTTTAAACAAATATAATAATATAATAGAGTCTCCCAGTAAGATGAGGTTTTGTTTTATGTTTAGAGCAAGGACAATCTCAGAGGCAGGATCCTGAGCTGGTATTCAGGTGATCCACCTCTTACCCAAACACAGGCTTCTTCTCTGGCTTTACTTACCTTTATGACAGTTTGATGGCCTTTAAAAATCTGGGTAATTTTTTTGTGCTCCACAGGAAAGTTATATGATAAGACAAAACAATTTGCCAAGTTCTCAAATATTCAAGTGATGAAGGTCATGCAAATATACGGGTAGATCAGATTCCTGGAAAATGCTTGTAGTTACGATTTTGTGGAACTATGTATGTTAGTCATTTGCCTCAAACATATAGTGAGCAAGAGGATGCTATATGACCTAAGCTCTAAACTGTCCTCCTTGTGTAAGCTGCTTCTTTATGTTTTCTTACAGGATATTATCAAAGCTGTTAAACAACCAAAGAAACAATTATTATGAAACAATTATGCCTATTAAGAGCCTCAGTAGAGTAATCCCGGTATTCCAGCTTCTGGAAAAGGAAAGCCAGAGTTTTCCAGAGTCATTGCAATCCCAACATAAACATTTTGGAAAAACACATGTTTAGGAAATACTTTGATGATATGTAAGGTTCAGTGGATTCTTCAATATATTGAAACAAAGATGTGTATGCTTTGTAATCTGAGTCCTGGCTGGGTGTCAAGCTTCCCATAAGGCATCCTGTCCTAGCTGCAGCCAAGAGACCAGATACCAGTAATGCTCCAAGAATTTGAGGTGTTCATTAATATTCAGCTATAATGAATGCAGCATGTATTTTTGAATGAACTACATACTTTAGGACCTCTCATTCAAGAAGGAGAGGTGCATAGTATAATGATTAGACTTGGCAAAAAGCAGGGCTTTTTGTATGGATGACAACAACACAATTATCATTGTTAACAGCACATCTCCTCTAGTGTCACTCACAGAAGCAAGCAGCTGAGCCGTTTGGTTGTCCCAAGCCACGGGACACTAGTAAATTCCTAGGGAGTGCTGTGACTGAGAAGTTCCTGCAGGTTGGCACAAATCTGCTTTGCATTAGAGCACAGTTGTTTAAAGCTTGATATATGTTCAGCTGAATGCTCAGCCTTTTTCACTCTGGTTGATTTGTTAAAATTTTGCTCGCTTCCAGTAAACTGAAAACGGCTCTGCTTTCTAGAAACCATTTGTTTGAGCTTCTAAGGAGAATCAGTTTCAGATACACTAGCTCAATCCAGTAACCCACATTAGGAATGCAGAGCTTTGATTTTGATATGGAAGAAGTAAAAAATAGAACCCAAGCTTTTATCCATTGTGAGATCTAAATTTCCACTAAAAGATGTTTCAAAAGATGTCTTTAATCTTCAAAGCAAGCAGGCTCTATCCCTCAGTGATCACTTAGGTCCAGAAAGTGGTGCGTATCTCCAGTGGTGAACTTACAAGGGAGGTGTTTTCATCCTGATATGTGCAGGTTTTGGGCCAAAACATCTTCTCAGTTGCATAATGGTGTAGCTGGGTGGAGGCCTTCATTTCCATATTGTTCAGATGATCTTCTTTATGCAGGAAAGTGAGATGTTCCAATACACTTATCTCACCTTACATAACTCCAGATGTTAATCATCAAAAAAATGATCCAGCCCTTTTTAATATTAGGGAATGAAATGATAAGGCCAGACTTAATTTTTCAGTTTTCTCTTGATAAACCTTGAGTTGCCATATGAGGTAGTTTCAATAGACTTCTCAGTAATCTTCAGGTGCAATTATGTCAGCCTGAAGTGTACATATTATCTGTTCTTCTTATAATACATATTTGCAGCAACTTGAGAATGAAAATTCTTAAAGGGTTTATTGGAAGAAGGCACGTGGTACTCTTTTTAGGCGGAGGAAGGTAATATTTTTAAGAAATAGTAATCTGGAAGAATAATCAGATGGTATAGTTATAGTATATAGCAGTAGTTTAGTGAGTTTTCAGCATTTCTATATCCCGTCAACCAACTTTGTGGGCCACCAATACTCTTAAAAAGTGATTTGCAATGATTATTTGCTTTGGTGCTAGTCCTCATTGTGAGTACAGCAAATGTCTCTAAAACCAGTGTAGAGGGGGATTTCAAAGTGAAACCTTTTTTTTTTTAAAGTATGACCACATATTTCAATAAAGTTGCTATAGTTCCACTTTCCACACCCTATAAATAATAATAATAATCGAAAATAACAAAAGCTTCCCACTCAGGCCAATTTAGTGCAATTTTCCTTTCACCATCTTATTCAGTTTATTTAATCTTGAAGCTATCTCTGAATTGCCTCTGGATTTCAGACACATGTATGCAGATAATTAGCATAAATGCAGATATTACACAAGATGATCAGGCTTATCAGATACAGCCATTTCTAATCTGCCTGTCCTTTATATGGTTCGTTTTTGAGTTCCCACTTTCTAATAACAGTAGAAAATTTTCAGAGGACACTACTTCTGGCCTCCCTTCTCCATCTCAAGCAACAAAATCTCAGATGAGGCTTAAATACAGAATGATCACTTAAAGTACAGCTACAATCTGCATGCCACACCTCTGCCCTCTCTTGTATACAAAGGAAAGCCCGTCAATGTTTCTGTAAATTGTGATGGCTTAGTCCAGAGAAACCATATTTTGCACCTCATCTGGTCTAAATATTGAGTTTATGAGTGAATGTTGCTTTGCATTATGTGTTATAGATGCTTTATGTTTATTTAAGAACTCAGTTTGCAGGAATGTTTTCCAGACATGCGGTTTACCGCAATAGACAGTTGTTGATATTCTGATCCCAAGAGCCTTAGAATATGTTTAGAAATTGCGACACTTTTAAAACCAGATGTTCTGCATAAGCTACACAAAAAAAAGGGGGTGGGGGAACAAATAGAACTGTCATTTGGCATAAAAACAGCCTGCGTTAAAGCAGAGGCAAACACATACCAAGCAAAATGAACGTGGTGAACTGCCCTCAACCCTTTCCTCCTCTTGTAAGTAACTATTTTCACAAAAGATGGAAAATCCCAGCTCCCAGATGGCGTGGGGAGGGAGCAGGAAGGCTTTCAGGTCCAGATTCACATCTGAAGGAAGCTGCTGGATCTTATTTCTGTTATGGATCAAGCCAGGATGACAGAGCTGGGCAACTTCAAGCAAGAAAAGAAGGCAAATCTGGATTCGGAGCCCAGCCCAGAAGTGCATTTTCTTTTGTTTCTAAAGGTAAATGATTGTTGGTGAGGGGGCAAAGGACATTATGCCCTGCAAGGTGAATCACCTCAAAGCAGACAAGGAAAAGCAGTGGGTGAGGTATAGCCATAGCCGTTGTGTTCTTCCCAGCAGCCAGCGGCTGATGGCACATGCTGCCCTATCCTATAGGCTGACTTGATGGAGAAATTTCTGCAAACAAGTGTGGAATTCTCTACAGTCTCAGAGATTGAAGTAACTCAGAATAATGCCTCTCCTGTAGGTGTCTGGTGTGAAAGCACAGTTGGGCTGCAGAACTGCCCAGACTTACTGACATCTCCAATTGATGATAAACGGCCTCTTTCCATTCAATCTGTTGCTGTTTTTTTCTTCTGCCTTTTTAAATTCTTGTCTTTGTTCATTATAAAAGCAGAAGGCAAAAAAAACTTCACACAGACCAGTAGCCTACTTTTGCATCATCAAAACCATACCTAGCTTCTTTTAGGAGCAGGTTGGCTTGAATAGTGTTACTCTCTGAAGTATTTTTCCCTCCTGTCACAAGTTCATATGTACTAGAGTAATCAGTGGTAACCCTATAGGTCCTGATAGGAAAAGTAAGAGCAACTGGCAGCCAAAAGAAAAGGCAACCAAGACAGACCTGCTTTTCTTTACAGCATGCCACAGTGATGGAAACATACCATTACCAACAAGTCTGGTGCCATTTGCGCAAAACGTATCGGTTTAAGCGACTAAAACAATACATGCATTTGCCCAAAGGTTGGAAAAGTTGTATTTGTAATACAAATGTAATGTAATGTTTAACGAACAGCCTGGTTTGAAAACAGTTAAAGGAACCCTGTAAAGAAATCTCTTGTGCAAGCATGGCTTCACCAACATATCTCCCGAGCACTGGCAATCTGGGCTGTTTGGACCTCCCCTCTATCTCTTCAGAGCCATAGCAAAGCTACTCTGCAAATTAGCGCTGCATTTTTTCAGTTTGGTTGACTGCATAGGAATAGGCTTATTTATAAGCTGGTGGTTTCATGTGAAGGCAATTTACTTATATTAGTAAAAGGAAAAACTGCCCTACCAGCTTTAGTCACTCTGCTTTCATTGAATAGAAGACTCCTACTAACTTCAGTGGATGTTGGACCAGTTCGTTAGTCCAGCTTCAAAGAATTAACACGATAGTAAGAGCTGCCCACTGACTCATTCTGCTCCTCATGAGTACCTGAAAAGCCAGCTCTGAAACTCTTACTAGGTCTGCCTCACCAAATGCAATTTATGGCGGAAGTTCATGTACATGCTTATTTTGTTGCTAAAGAGTTTGCTGGCATACTTCAAAGTGTGGGCTATTGCCTGTTCAGGTTTATTGCCTGCTTGAGTGAATTATTGCCTACCTGAACAGGCCTGCTGAGCAATAGTTCAAATTAAAACGTGTCATTTATCATGTTCACACCAATCCAAAATGACCGCAAAACCCAAAGTGTAATTATTGCCAGCCTCTGACTGCAGAGCTATCATAGCAGGCTTTCAACCAGTGGGGAATACTGGTTCCTCTCTTCAAAGGAAATCTGCTCCTTTCTTCATAATCAACAAATATGACCCTGGTATTAGTAGTAATATTGTTTCAAACACTGATATCCACCACTGAAACCAACTTTTAAATATGGTGGAAGAATGTGGCATGGATCCCTTCCAAGATTAGTTTTCTTTCAAACTGCAATTTTAGACCCAAGCTTTTTTATTAAAATTTATTCTAAAGAATGAATCTTGCAGTTCTCACCAATACTTAGAAAGTAGATTGTCACACTGTCTGGAATGATGGTGTTATTTTTTAGGGTTTAATAATTATTATTATTTTACTCCCATTTCAGAAAATAAGTGAAAGTGGAATCTCAGCACCAGCATGGGCTGTGGATTCTCAAATGTGCCTACAGCTGTAGTAAGCTAAGCTTGTACACCCCTGTTCTGCTCTATCCTCTTCTATCCCTATTGCTTTTGGTGTCATCTTTTCATATGCTTTGATATATCCCAGGGTTTATGTCACATTTTCACCTAAAACTTGTAGGACTGCAGCTGCCTATGGTATGTGTATGAAAGCAGTGAAAAGCAGCTATATATATAGTGTGTGTGCCGTTCCTTCCCATCCCTCTCTTACCCTTCCTGGCTCATCTAGGGCTTTTGAGCTTTTTCTGGATAATGTAAGTCTTCTGAAGTGAGAGAGAAATAAACCTTTTTGTCTATGTCTTTACTAAGGCATAGCAAATATATATTGTAGGGCATTTTTTTGTTTTCTTTTACTATTGTAGGGCTTGAAATGAAAAAAATATTTGAACAAGAACCAAAGCATCAGAAAACAAACATCAGAAGTGTCTACTTTAATGAAATAATTTTATTGTAGTTTTGAAAGTTTAATGTTTGGTGTCTGTGCAAACACATAATTGTGAATATAGGGAAAGGGGAAAAACCAACTGTGGCTTTAGTCTGACTGGAAGACTCTGCTGGGGTGGAAGTGCATGTGCATTGGGATTGAAAATGGACCAGGACTGCAACATATGGCCAGGTTGGATGTAATTCTTACACTAACCTGTTTCTGAGCATCCTGATTCCTATCTCCCTTCCCGTGAACCATACCAGGTCTTTGCAACTAAACAATTCCCAAATTATGGAGTTTGCATCCTGATCTGAATTTTGCAACTCAAGCCTACCTGTGGTTATGCAGTCAGACCAAAAGCCAACAAGCTGAGAGCAACGCCTAGTTACTGACTTTGATCTAGAAATAGTTATTATCCAGCTATCTACATTACAAAACATCCAGTTTGCTAAACCTGGGTTATCTACTGATTTGACTTCATCTGATAGACAAGAGCAGTTCTAACATGAGAGCGCTTCACATCCTGAAATGATCCATCTTTCAAAAGACTGATAAGTGATAAATCTTGCAAAAGCTGTGAGTGGGAAATGATATTTCTGTCTCAAGTCCCTCTCTATAGTTAATCCTAAATAGCACTACTGGCAGCCTCTGCAGATGAGATGAAAAGTGACTGAATTAGTGCTTCACCCTATGTGGGTAATGTATCCAGGTCGGAGTTGAGACTCGGCAGTGGGCAGCTAGAAGAAGCATATACTTCTAAGAACAAGTACATAAGTGCGGTTACATAGAGGATTTTGGTTTCTCAAATTATAAATTTATGCAGACCTTCGCGAGGGTAAACGAGTTACTTTCAAACAATTTCTTAGAATTTCTTTTTCTTGGAAGCATAGTGGGAAGTTACTTATAAAGGAAGTCATTTTGAATTCTCTCCTTTTCACTCCAAATTAAAAGAAACTCTTCTTTCTCTGAAGAGTGAATTTGGGTCACAGTGCAGTAGTGTTCAGTGTTCACGCTGAATTACTCGCTGAACATGTGTTAGTGTTTTGTGACATGGTCTATGAACTGGGAAGTAAGCTGAGCTCACCCAACCCATTTCATTTACGGCTTTGCACAAGTAAATAAGTATGTTTTCAGCCACTCAACACAAGAATGGCTTGCAAATTGCAACCACCGTTGCCTGGGAGGTTAAAGGTTAAGCTTTTCAACAGGTCAGACTACAGTGCTAATTCACCTCAGCAGTGAGTCCCCAGCAGCCTGCAATGCATATTTGTGGTGCTTGTGTTTGTATAGCCTACACATAAAATGAAAACCGTATGACAGAGGTTAGTCCTCTTAAATGGTTGTCACATTGGCTTGGGTAACTTTCTTACAGTTATCCATATGTTAGCCAAGATTCTGGTGGTATTTTTGTATAAATTTTATTGACGTGGTGAACTAAATTGGGTAATTTCATAGCTATTATAATCAGCCAGTGGCCAAAGCAATGCACTGTTTTGTTTATCATGAAAATGTCACTAACTGGTCTAGCCAGGTTCAGCTTCCAGTGGTGGCTCTCCTCCAAATGTGGAAAACCCCTTTTTCTGACATACAGGGTTCAGACAGGCAATCATCTTGTGTGCTTGATCCACAAATGTACTGCCGCTGTGGGCTGAGTGCTCAGCCCCTGTCGCCAGATGTATTTCCTGAGTGTTATACAAGCACGGCATTTGCAAGGGATCCTTGAGTTTGGTTCTTAACTGTTAAAGCTTGGACTAAGGCCTGGATTAATTGCAATGTCTAAATTAGGAGCCTAAATTTGGCACATATACCCCCATATGTATTCAATAGAGAGGGAGATAGGCACTCATGGAAATGCCTTGGGGAAGTGTGTTTGTCCTCTGTGGGTGCCTGTCTGTCCATTGACTCTCAGAGGAGCCTAGCATAATGAATGTCCAACTTGGGCATCTTCACTGGGTGCCTGTAGTTAGGTGCTATGCACATGGGCCTTAATAGCTACGTATCGTGTCAAAGAATCACTGCAATTTGTTTCTTTAGAAGGCTGGTATTCCTACGTGGCCTCATGTACTACTTAGTGGACAGCCATTACAAGCAGGAATAATCCTGTGGATAGTATTGTTGATACTACTTCAGCAGGCAAGAGGACTCTATGGCTGAATGACCAAAAGAAGCCGTTTACTGTCTTTTGTTGGCAGAGAACTATTCAGATTTCCTCCTCCACAAGGCAGGAAGAACAGACACAACCCTGGGCTTCCTCTCCAAAGTCCTTCCTGACCAAGGTGCCCCTTCTGCCAAGGAGCTGCGACCTCTGAAGGTCGTGGCTTGGCACATCAAGACATACTCCTGCGCGTAGCAGTATTAGTTGCTCTTTTGCAAAACAGGTGAATTTCAAAACTTAGCATGTAGGCCAGTTTTGAGAGACTTTTGCTGAAAGGCAAGATGTGTAGCGAATGGAGGAGAAGCCTGCCAGTGCATGAAGCAGGGTGTAAGCGAGATGTTTTGAAAAGCTCCAATTTTCAGCTCCCAGAGTTCCTCTGCGTCCCCGAGGAAAGAAGATGAGTGGTCCCCATCTTTGGTGAAATGCTTGATGGAGCTAGCAATATCACTCCGATTTAACATTGACTATAAATGATGCTTACGTTTCAACAGCATTTTTTAATAATATTTTTCATAAGTATAAGCTAAAGTAGTTACTTTCCGCCAGGGTCATGGAGAGTTCACTAAATGCTGATAGACTGTATTCTATATTAATGGTGCTAAGCTAACTGCTTCACAGAACTGCCAGAGCCCTTTATTTAAAGAAATAGCACTGTATTTCACAAGAAAATATTTTTAAAGCTTTCCCTCCTGATAATTTGTCTAAAGAGAGACAGGTCTTATTATTTATTTTGAATCCAGAAAGCCCAGTATTGGATGTGTTCAATAAGATACATGCTTTATTTGAATATACTTTTAGAGCAGCATGCAACACAGATCGTTGAAGCATTTTGTTTTCTTTTTATTTAACGGAATATCAACAATTAGCTTCTTCAGCTAATTATTGGATTTTATAACTGACTCTTCAAAAGCAACTCTGAGGATTAGGTTATGCCTCTGAGTGAAGGGTTCCACACTGCAAGCAGAGAATCGCTGCGAGGATTACGATTTCTCCTCTTCGGCAAGGGGAAGGAATTTGCAGCTCATCTGTATCGGTTCTGGTGTTGTGGCCTGCAGGCTGGGCCGTGGAGCTGAGACTTGTTTCCTCGCGGCCGACCTGCCGTGGAGCAGTTGCTCACACCACAGCCATGGGACATTGGTCTCACAAGTCCATAAGTAGGCCAAGAGCAGGGACTCGTGTCTGGATGCAAGTAAAACTCTTACTCCTTTACGTGAGTAATGCAAGCCAAAAACCAGTGCTAGCTGGTACCTATGCAAATTCCCTACTAGTGGCGTTTTGAAAAATGCAGTATTAGTTAGAAGCCAGTTCTTATTAGAGTCACAAATATGACGTGACCTTAAAGCAGAATTACTGTGAAAGAGATGCCATTTAAGTAACAAGAGAATAACTAGGAAAAAATTCTCCCTCTCAGGGCAGCGCAACCCACTGAAATCCAAGTGGTTGCGCTGAAATTTCACTCCTTGACTTCTCTTTGGAGAGTGAATCTACGAAGAACCGTCTATCCACGCCTCTCCCCTCTCTCCCACTGTGTCCCATTTCAAATTTGTACAGCTGATGTGGGGGAGCTGTTTCAAAACAAAACCTAACGACAACACAAAAAAGCTTCTAGTTTTTACAAGTCGTCTTCTTTACAAGCCTGATGGACCATGATGGACCAATTTATGAAGCTGACAAAACCTTACCATTAAAATGTGAAGACCGTGAAGGTATAATGTGTAATACCCAGCTAGACAAAATGACTCTTTTAGCTCCGACTGTTTGGTTTAACAACAACTGTAGCCAGATGTACACAAATTTTTAGAAATATAGTTACCATATATTCTTCTACATTAAAGGCTTGGTAATGTAGCCCATACCCTGGTGGCACTGAGATGACAAGCAGAAACTGTGATATCTTGAGAACTGCGGGTTCAGCTTCTTGGGTGATAAACTGTTCATAAATGTAGTGATAGAAATTGAGGGTCATATTCATAGGAAGAAGAATCCTTAGACACTTACCCGTTAGATTCTCAGCTGTTGAAAACTGATGTTTTAGAGAAGATGTCTTGGAGAAGCTGTGCTCTTATATGTGTATGTGTAAGATGGAGCAACTGATCCCAACTGATCCCAAACAAACTTGAGTCAAAGCACATAGGGAGAGAATTAACCAGTTAGGCACTTAACCATAGGCTTAATTTGAAAAATGCAAGACAAATGTTTAGTTTGTTTACTGCGGACTCTTTTGCTGTTGTTGCACATCAGCAACTGGTTGTTACACACAACCAACTAGCAAATTGTGGAAAGTGTGCAGGTTTGCTCTGCATTTATTTCTAGTTCTTTGTAGAAAATGTTTGCATCTGCCCGTTCACTGTCACAGCTGATAACACCCAACAGTGACTTCCTCAGCAATACATAATGTAACATGGGGATAGCAAAGTGAACATTTAAATATCATTTTGCAGGATTAGTCTTTAAAGGAATCCCTGATGTCACTAAGTTTCACATTCAGGTATCCAGACTCAATCTTTCATTGACTTGATAGGAAGAACGAAGAGAGATGTTAGATAATGATCTACCAGAACTCATAGAGGCAATTATTGAAGTTGGAGGAATGTGGGTATCATAAAGCCTGTTCCAGAATTAAGGGCAAAAAGCATAAAATCCTCAGCCAGTATGTTCACAAGCATTCAGCGCCAGTGTATTCCAGCTCTTAATAAGCCAGGGAGAGAGGGATGGTAGGAGGTTGGGGACAGGGGAGATGCACAAGGCAGCTCTTTAGCAGCTCACGAACAGCAGCAGATCCGGTTTTCTAGAGCCCTCAAAGCTGAGCAGACATCGCTTGTTTTGGCACTAACCCCAAGGAGAGCAGAGTTAGGCCATTGCTGAGTGCTTCTGAAAGTTTTTGCTCATCAGGTTAAGAATAGTAACAGAGAAAAATTACGGTTTCCATCCCACCGTCGGAGACAGAAGATCTGAGCTCTGGTCTTTGCTCCCTTGTAGATGTGCTGTGTTGTGCAAGTCATCTAACCTCATCGCTAGGCTGGGGACGATTGTCTTCCCCATCACACTAGCAGGCTCGTTTCCTTAGTGCGTGTAAAGGCTACAGAGCTAGAACCTGTAAAGACTAAAGAGCTAGAGAAATTAAAACTCAGTGTAAGAGTGGTGTGTGACCTGCGCCATCCCACCAGGCCCTGTCTTTGCAGGCATGGGAAGTGAAGGCTGGGGATTTAGGCAATAAACCAATTTTCCCACCCACTAACGACCAAAAAAAATGTTCCTCAGTGATCTACTCAGCACCTTCAATTCTCACTGAGGTAAATAGTTCCTTTGGGACTACTTTCATGTGTCTTTAGGGGATGTAACCAAATTATACCACATGAGAGCTGGTAATTTTAATGATATGCTGTAAGGGAAAAACTATAAACATAACAGGAAAGACTGGATGTTTTCCATTCATATTTTTAGGAAGGTTGCTTCTCATCTGTACACATTAGTTTTTCAGCATCTCTGGCAGGATTTAAATGAAGTATTTAACTGGAATTGAAAAGTAAGCCATACTTTTAAATTAAGGCAATAAAAGCTGTTGTTTTTTTGAATTCTTAGAATATTACCATAGAAGATAAAGATCAAAACCAGATTCAAGAGGCGATAAAGCTAACAAAATACTGAGCCTCTAACCTCATGGGCCTCAGACAGATCATTTTAAAGAAATGACTGGCTATGATCAGATGTATGATCAATAGAGTCTGATGAATTCATAAGGTTTTAATCAAAGGCGTTTCCATTTTGTGACAGTCTTTTGTGGCAAGGGAATGCAGCACATGGGAATGGTGTGGGGCAATGTGAAAGCCACCGTTCCAAGAACTGCTCCATATTTTATGTAAAAAGTGTGGGAAGTTGAGAATGGGTCCTGTGTAGCAAAACTGGCTCAAAATTTCTGTCCCTTGTCCTCTGTGCGTGGGAAATTGGTAAAAATAGTGAGTCAGAACCCAGCTGGAGATTCTGGGTTCAGAAACCAAAACTGCCCAGGGTAAATGCGGGACAGCTGGGCGAGCTCTGCCGTCAGACTTGTGCTGTGCTCAGTGTTTGGCCGGGCCGGTTTGGGGCTGGGGATGGTTGTACAAGCTAAACCCACACCTTCGACGGCGGCAAACGCGCTCGGCTCCCTGTGAGAGCTGGTGGCTCTCCCCCGGAGAGAGCCATCCACGGAGCTGAAAATTCCAGTTTTCTTGGGCGAGGCACGGATGTGGGAGCTGCTTGCTGGAAAAGTCAATCGTCCGACTTGTAGCCCACATACGCACACGCACACACAAAACTCTCTCCAGTATTTCCATGCTTCCCCTTTTGCTGTTATGACAAGGTTTTTTCCTGCAACTGAACAGTAAATGTTTCATAAACAGTTCCTCCGTCTGCAAGTGGACCTTGAAAATTGATTATTTTTTGTTTGTTTCTTTTAGTCTCCAAATGTTTCTGCCATTATAAGGCAGGCAGTTATTTTGCTAGGAAGGAATGTGAAGAATTAGAAAAGTTGAAAGCGATTAGGGCTCTGTCTTTTAAGACAGAGGCATTCACAAAGCTTGGCATTCAGCCTGCTCAGAGTGAGCATCACAAGACACCCCGAAGCCCTGAAATCCGTCAGTTTTGAACCCCATGGGGTGGCTTTTGCATTATCGAGGAAGAGATGATATTGGAGAGACTATTTTCTTCATATTTTAAAAGTCTCTGAGTTAATATTTATTCTAAGTAGATGTTTATTTTTGGATATTTTTATTGTTTCTAGGAAGGCCACAAAGAGTTCAGTGTTATGGAGAAATGGTTACTTTGTATTTATGGTTAAAGAAAAAAAAGGAAGAAAAAAGAAAGTGCCAAACAATCCTGCCCCAGTTCTTTATTTAAGGAGACAATGTACTTTCCACCCATGCACAGGCAGTACTTTACAGGCTGTATAATAAAATGGTGTTCCAGATATTGTCTAAATAGAAACAGATTTAACCCTGCTGTTGTGACTTGCATTGCTGGGTAATGAAAGTTTTCAATCTGGTTTTACTTTGTTTTATGCTCGCTGCAGAACTGCACATCCACAAAACTCTGCCTTATGCACAGAGACCTGTTGTTCCAATGCCATCTATTTGTATATAAAAGGTGAACATCCCCCAGAACCAAAAATCAAGGATTTGGCCTTTTTTGATAGGTAACAAACCATAATTCAGCCCTCAAAGTTATATTTCCTGTAAAGACTTCAGATTATAAAACAGAACTCAGTGGTTTCAAATGAGACTTTTAACTGTTCATGGAAATGAAGTGGTGGTACCTACTGCTTTATTTAGTGACAAGATGTCCAAATCTTAAGAATCTGTAACCCTAAAACTCTTCGAGGGTGATTCAAATCATTTACTTTTGCAGTCTTCCAATAATGGCATACTTGAAACTACTGAAAGGACCCTTTAATTTAAGTTGGCTTTGGAAATTACCCTTTACTGCGTTACCTAAAGCAACCTTGAAGTGTTTCTGCATAGGGGAAAAGACCTATGATAAGAGATAGTCCCTGAAGATCTGAGAACAAAAGATGGGCTGCAGTGTGTGCCTATCAGGAAATGGGCCGTTACTTATGAATTGCTCCATTTCCGTACACCAACCGGGGTCACCCTGTCGCTGAGGACCAGAGAGATTATAACAATAATATAAATACTGCCTTATTTACAATTTTACAAGAAAATAACATTCCATGGTTATTATATAGAGACTAGTTTTTTTAAAGTTGCCACAAATAAAACACTCTCTCAAGACAGTAGGAAGTTTGTAATGTGAAATATTTTGCAGTAGGACTGAAGGCGCATTTCCATAAGACACAGAGGCTTGTCCAGCTGTTATGGCACAAACTAGGAGTGAGGAGGAATCGGATTCTCCTCCTTGTTCCCTACAGATTTCCTGCATGATCTTGAGCAAGTTACTTGGTATCACTGTCTGTGCGCACAGGCAGGACGCTGTTACACTCCCTTTTATACTCCCTTTTATACTCCGTTATAGTCCCTTTGATACTCTGCAATACCGCGTCCTGCACTCCCTGCGCAGCCCGGGGCGGCTCGGGGCTGGGGTCCCCCCGTATACGCTCCCCACGCGCCCTGAGAAGGGGCAGCTCTTGCGGTTTTCCTCTCGACATGGTTGTGATGGCCAGCCTGGCCCGTGCACGCCCCCGGCCAGCACTGCTCGGGGCTGACTGTGGCTGCGGGTGGTGATTTGGGGTGTCCTGGCTCCCGCGCAGACCTCAGGCTGGACTCAGCCGTCCAGGGGCCTCCCAAAAGAAGGTTTTGGGGCGCTCCGAGGGAGCTGCCCATGCAGGACAGTAGTGGAGCTGGGCAGGCTCACTGGCCCTCCAGAGATGCTTTTGACCAAGGCTACCAGTTTGGCTAATGTGGGAATTCTGGGCTTGTGCATGGCACCAGGACCTGTGGGTCTGCACAGCAGCTTCCTACCCGCAGATCAGGTTCACCCACCACATGAGAAACTGTGTGCGGAGAAACATGTGTGACACTAAGGGCAGGCACTACCAGCATGTGTCTTACAAGTATCTGAGGTAGATGCTTCAACAACCTCCTCTAAAATGTGCGTCCACTTTGAACAGTTCTGTGTCTGTAATCGCAGTGCAAGAATGAGCAGGTATGACTTTGATTCTTATCATCTAGGATTAAAACACAGCAATCACCCCGACCCACCTCTTAGTATGCATTTTACTTATTAAAACTTCCCAACAAGTCTCTGCAATGATGTTATCTGCTAAATTGTGTGAGGTTTCTGATCATTAAGTGGATTGGTCTTCAAAGAGCTAAATGAAAATGAGCAATAAATATCAGTGTTACTTAGGTCATACAGTGCAAAATGACAAGGAGACCAAAAGATCTTCTGGCAACTGTAAAACAAATAAAACTAAAGCTTCTTGTGGGTTTTTATAAAGTTTCTCAGTACTTTTAATTATTTTTAAAAGCAAGTTAAAATGGGGAAGCAGATTCTGTGAAATGGTCTTACCCTGCAAAAGGCAGAAACTCCTGAAAACCCTGGCTTTTTTGTTCCATTGCTCTGTGACCTAAAGTGATGTACTTTACTCCTGTACTAAGTTTCTTTGCTGCAGAAGGCAGATTGTAATATTTATGTGCACACTGGAGGAAGTGTAACTATTATGGCAATTTGTACAGTGCTTTGCACATATGCAGATGCATTTTAAGAAAGTAAGCCTCCCACTGGTGGGTGTAAATATGAGCTTGCATTTTTGCATCTGCAGTTGTATTTCCTGTATAAAACTTGAGTGCTTGTACCAGTAGAAACTTGACTCCAGAAGCAAATGAAGCAGTCAAAGTTACAGTAGCTTCTACTTGTATCTGTGTTTTCATTCACATGGAAAAAATACGCAGCCACAAATGTTCCAGGACAAATTGTATCCTCAACCAGGTAGTAAGAAAATCTTCCGCACAAAGCACTACAAGTAATTTTGAACGATTCCATGATTTCTTTGATAGCATTTTAAGGACTTGTTTTTACTCAATCAAAAAAAGTAATGAAAAAATACTGCAAGTTATAACTTCTAATATCTTAACTTCCCTTTCTAGTCCCTTTCCCGTAGAGCAGAATTATGAGAGGAGAGATTTTTCTTGTCCCTTCACCAACTTTTCTCTTTCTGGAGAAGCAATGTTTTCCTGGGTTTTAGAGCAGTTACAATAGAAAATTTCTCCCTTGTGATAAACAACATCAAAACTGGATTGTATTCATTGTTTGGGCTCTTCTAAGGTGCTTAGCTGTGGGCATCTCTTCTGTGATGACTGAAGCCTGCTGAGTTAGGAGCACAACCAAAAGGAAAAAGGAGATCCCAACACAGTTGGAGGACAGAGGCAAAACGTATAGAAAAGGAAGGAAGAATCAAGTTTTAAAACTGAAAATAAAGAAGGCTATAACCTAAAAACCCACAAGCCCGAAGGTAACAGTCATTTCCTATTTCTGTGAAGGCTGTTGGGTTTCTCTAAAGAAAGTGGGAGGTGGGGAGAGGAGAGTTCCTGGTATTTTCCTGAGATTAGAAAGCAGAGAAAACTCATGAGTCTTCCTATGTGACTAAAAAGAAGTGCTTTGGAAAATGTGAATTCTGAAGCGGTACCATCTCATGGCTGTGTGCTAAGGGCCGGATACCATGTTGATGGCTGTAATGGAGACAAGAAATCTTTACTCATATGTGACCCCACAGTGCTATTCCCTTCTATAAGGAGAAAATTTTAGTCCGATGCCAGGATGATTCGGGGAAGAGCTAGAAGTGTCCTGACTCCATCATATCCAGCACTCAGTACCGCTTGACTCGTTCACCCCTAAGGAGTGTGAAGGTGTCCAGTCCTTTGGACAGCTTCCAAATACGTCTGAACGATTGGACTTATCTGCCCTGTGGTGGTGTTCATCAAATACACTTGGAAGTTCTCTCCACTTTGGTGAAACATTTATTCACAAAAGGTACCAGCAACGAAAGAGTTGATGTGAAGCAGGTGGAGAACACCCTTTAATTGGTTTCAGAAGATCTTCAAACACGAATCTGAAACAAATCAAAACAGTGTAAGGTAACTGTAAAATTTGTAGTTCAGAGTTGAATTAAGTTGTACTTGCTGAACATAGTATTTTAAACTTCTAGAAAGTATCTTAAGGCTTTGAAACTATACTTGTGATGCAGCATGATGTGAAATATTACAGCTCCCATTTTGCAGATAGGCAAATCAGGCACAGCACAGAAATGAAGGCTTGGACATGTGTCCCTAGGTACAGAAAGTAGGGCTTAAAGATGCACATCACATGAATTCCCATGTGGTTGGTGTCTGTCTCCTTTCCCTGGTTTATACAGAGATTATCCATCGGCACAGAAAAGGGAAGGGGACCAATACAATAGGTTTTCATTACTCTTATAGATCAGATCTCTAGTGACTTGGGCAAGGACACAGCACTGAGTAGCCACGTTAGGATAAATGCCAGTGGTTTTTGCTCCCATTTTCCAGTTAATAGCTCTTCAGCTGAGTAGGGTAGTTTTGTTCAGGGAAAAAATCATTATATAAATATGTACTGAGGTGAAACAACCTAGAATGAACATTTAAAAGAAGCAAATTCTGGTCTCAAGTCTCTGCTCCTAAAATACGAGATTCTAAAGCTGGAGCAGTCTGGATTGCTCTGAAGCCTGATGTGCAGCACCCATGTTTTTAGAGATGTCATTTTGCATTTGTTACATCAGTTAGGATTTACATACACTTCTGTGAAATCTGGGCCATAAATGCTGATTTTAAACAAAGACATTTCCATAGGATCTTTATTGTCTGTGTAGTGGTAAAGTGCTGTGAATAATTTTTCCCAGGTGCTTAAACAGGTGGTGTCTTCAAGGGAAGCAGGGCTTCTTTCATGTTCACTATAATTTGTGCTGTCTTAAGCCTTCATTGTCAATGTCTTGGGTGAACATTTATGGCTGTTTGAAATGTGCCTTCCCCACAAAGAGGCTGGATACCCTGCTCCACGATTGGAATATAAGTGTTACAGTTATTTATTTACAGGGAAGGAAATAACACAGTGGCTCTATTTGCTACTCCTAAATTTATTTTCTCTTCTTTTGTGCAGTGTAAAAATGTTAGTCATCTCCAATGGCCCTTGGAAATAAGCTTTCCAAATATATTCTCATACTCTATATAGATGCACTGATGACACTCTAGCAGTTCAGCAAGAGGAAATCTGAAATAGTGGCACTAAATGACAAAAAAAAAAAATCACTGGGGAGAAAGCTCTCCATAAAAATCTGAGGAAATGTTGTCAGTGCCATACTCCATACTCTTTGAGCCCTCATTTCTCAGATGTCATTGGTTAAATGTGGATGGAAAAGTGGCACACAAACGAGAAAACTAACAGGCTTCTGATTCCATCTGTTTCTTGGGCTGCAAGTTCAAACCTGCATGACAAAATTGGGATTCCTAACCTTGTACTTAGGACCCAAGCAAAAATTGCTGGACTGAGAAGGGACTGGATTGCTGTTGTTAACATACAGTACCAGTGATCATTGTGCCTCGGTCGATTAGCAGCTTAAGTTCAGAAATAGGAAGCAAGCTTTGGCAGCCAGTTTTGAAACTGTGGATTGATGTGACTGCAATTTTCCATTTCCTCATTTGGTTTTCTTGAAAAGTCATAGTACTTGCTTTCCTAAGAAGAATGTGTCATGGGTGTGGATTTATCAGCGTTTTTAAAAGCTATGGACATGTATATTCTCTGAGGTCCATCAATTATGAGGACATGTATGAGCTGTATAAACATTGACATGTGGTTTTGGGGTCTCCCTCCGTGATGTGCTATCTCCATCCTGCCCACACGCACTTAGTCTGACACAAAGAGAATCCTCTGTGACCCACAACACTGCAGGAGTGGTTAACCTTTCTCTGGCCTATATATGCAGAGATTATCCATCTGCCCAGGAGAGGGAGGGGGGAACGGCGCATAGGTTTTAGGGGGATGCTTGAAGGAGTTAGTACTGTTGCAGCTGAAGATACTGGTTGTTCAGCCAAAGATCTCCAAGAAATAAGCAGCAGAAATAGGATACTTTATGAAAATATCACCTCTGGTTCTCCAGCCACATGCAATAGATTATACCTAGGAAAAAAAGTAATAGCAGAAGTGCATACATATGTGTGTGTGTGTGTACATATATATGTATATATGCATATATAAACCTTTCATTAGTGCAAATAAGCTGTGATTAGGACATATAAGTTGAAGCAAACTCCTGCGTATCTACTTTGTTCAAAAAAAATCTGAAATACTTCTTTTATCCTCCTTCCTTCTCCTCCTTTTTCCAGTCATATGGATTTGCCAGTTCACTGCATCGTTGCATGTATATAACACAGCATTTCTTCAGCAGCTGTCGCTATCTAATAGTGCCATAGTACATCTTGTGTGCTGAGTTCCAGGCCACAATGTGATGGAAAACAGCTTACGCTGAAAGAAAAAAAGACCCTCTCTTGACATCCAGTTGGACACTCGTGGACTTTTGGGAAGTCTAGCAGCACTCTCAGATATTGCCACTGTTCCAGCTCTGTGTCAGTGCTGCTAATTCATCATCCGTGCTTGAGATTTAGCAACATACAGTCTAGGGTACATTTGGCAAGGAAATACTGCTTTCTTTCTTTGCTAACCTGTGATGCACAAGTCAGCTACTGGGATGTAGTTGGGAATCTGACTTGCTAAGAGCATGAAAAAGCTGGATGAAGATAAGATAAGTGCATCTCCGAACAAAAGTTGTGTTCAGTTTTTGGAAATTTCACTGCTTTCAGTCTGGCCGTAAGAATATATCCTCTACAGGATTACAGCTCAGATTCCAAAACTTTAATTCATGTGTCATCTTCTTCCCTGGCCAAAAGAAAAAGAATCTGGAAGAACTGCCCTGAAGCAACGTTGTCTGGAAGGGGTGGAGAAGTGTTCAGGCTATCTTCTGGTCTGTGGCTATTCCTGCTGCCTTCCTTGCTGGGCGCCCCACAGACAAGGCCAGGCGCTGGGGAATCGCTTGGTGTATCCTCATCCATCACTAGATGCCTGCCCACCCACCATACGACCAAACGCCGGATTGCCTCTGGTTGTGTGAGAGCGCATGTGGGTGTCTGGTCAAAAGAGCATCTCACGCTTTCCCTCCTGTGGTTAGAAAGGGCTTGAATCTGGTGATGGTGTGGCTGCCTACAGCCCTGGTGCGCGCCGATGAGGTTGTACTGCTGCCCCGGCTGAACGCCCCTATCCTGCATCCAATGCAGATGTTCAGGCTGTGGTGCTTTTTCAGAAATTTGGCAGGTGTGACTTTCGGCTCATGTTTATCATTTGGCAGTCACCAGAACAGGAAGAAGGGTTAGTTTTTTTCTTTCTTCCTTTTTTTCTTATGAACATTATGACATGGTAGCTTGAATTATCGAAGTGTCTTATAGCATGCTGCATATGGTGGTTTAATGATGTAACATCCCTTCATAGAAAAGAAAACACATACCTGGTAGCTAGGGTGAACTTGATCAGATAGCACCAGATCACAAACTGATGTTGCTAGTTCCTCTCATGTGATCCTGTTGATGATATTTTGCAAAACCAAAAGCAACTAGGAAATATTTCTTCTTATAGTCAGTCATTAACAGAGAAAGCGCAATCATACAGTCCTAAGATTATCCAGCAATAGAAGGAACATCCTAATCCCAGACAGAAGAGACAGGATGTCCATTAGGAATGGTAGCCAGTGATCAATAGTCTAATTTAGCATAGAAAGGTTTTATTGCTTTGGGAGCTGGAACGAGAAGAGAGGCAGGTATTGGAATATCTTTAGTTCTAGCCCTGCCTCTGTTGCTGATTTACCCTAAAGAAACACCGGCTGACTCCACTGCTTTTCTGCAGCCACAGGAGCAAGCAATAATTTTAAAATAGCAGAGCACTATGTATTTTGAATGTGCATTTGATTATGTATAGGGCAGTGCAAAGGAAGAAAATCCATTTCATGCGCAATGTCAAGAAACTGTCATTTGTTTTCATTTCATTTAGGATCAAACGCAGCAAATTTCTGAACCCTCAACAAAGAAAATAATTATAAAAATATTTTTTCAGGCATTTGATGCACTTTTAAATTTGCATAGTTTTTTGGTAATAAAAAATAAAAATAAATAAAACTCCAAAGCAGAACTTTGAAAACTTTATGCTCTACAAATGCGCAAATAGCTTCTCCAGGATATTACTAAAGTTTTCAGGACTCCCCTCTCCCCCTGTTCTCCTCGCATGTTTCTCCGAAATGAAATTTCGAAGTGTGAGTTGGCGAAGTGCATCATCTTCAGTGGAGCTTTGCTTCCAAAGGCTTTCCTCACTGGGTCAAGTGGTAAAAGTTGTTATTACGTAGAGTAGCTAATTAAGAGTGAGTATTACCAGTAAAAACTTTCTGTGCTGGGATTTATATAAGGGTCAGGTAATCGGATGAGGAGGAAGCAGCAGGTGGAGTGCCAGGCCACCGCGGCTCTCGGCGCTGCTCGGCCTCCTCCTCGCGCCCCCCGTTTAAAGCTCGGGGACGGCATGCCTAACATAATGCAGGGAAAGCGATAAAACGGTGGTAGCAAAGTCTAATAGATTTTCAAGGAGATTGAGCAGGAGCCACTGAAGGTAGCAGTGAGGCATAGAAAGCAAAAGTACAGCAGGCCTCATTTAATTATCTTTTTCACACTGCATTAATCATCACAAAAACAGGATTATGCCTATTTTTACATCGGTGTTGGAGGGTAATACAAATGTCATTTTGTGCACTGTCTGTCATTAGCAACTGTTCAATTAAAGGTTTGAAGAGCAACATAATGGAGGTAGGCTGCTCCCTTGACCTATTTTTCACCACCAGCTTCTTCCCCTTTGACCTCTGAATCTGATTCCCCTTATCAAATTATCAGCTGATTTCCTCTGACTGTTCTCGTTTTTGCCCGCTCCCACAGCCACCCCGGTATTTGTTGTTCCCGTGACCTCTCTCTTCGGCTGTCTTATTTTATGTGCTGGTTTGACAGTCAGTCATTTTCTCCTCCTGAAGCACCCGTAACTCTTTGCTCTTCAGTAGTCTTCCCGCTTCTCCGGCTGCTCTTGCGGCGGCTCTGCCGGTGCCGGCGCTGCCCCGGGGCTCCTTCTCGGTCCCTGCCCCGGGGCTCTCCTCAGAGCCTCACCCCAGCTCTGCCTCCTCAGCGGGCCGTGTCCCGAGCCTCTGGCTCGGCCCCTCTTACCCCTTCTGCCCTTTAAGGCCTGTGCAGCTTGGCGGTTTAGAAGGTATCTAATAGAAGCAGTTTTGCTGTGGCCTCGGCCCAGTTGTGGCCATCGTCTGATTTTTCAAAAAGAGACGCACGAGAAATGCAGCTAGCTCTATGCTTAGTGTATGGTTTAATATTGTGGGATCCCTTCTGACACTCATAAGAGCAGTAAATGAATTCATGAGGTTAAATGTGCCTGTTCCTGTGCTTACACATTTATTCTTCATACAATCAGGGAGGTAATAGGTTCTGTATTAAATTTTTCTGTAGCAGTTGTCTCAGTGATGACTCAGGTTGACTGCTGCAGAAGAACATGCAGTTTTTATTTTTCTTAAAAAAGACTGACCTTGCATCCTACCGGGAATTCCTTTGGTCTGAATTTATGGGAGGGGGCTCAAAAAAGGAGTGCATTGATGTCTTCCTAGGTGGAATTATCCTAATCTTTACGACTCCTTATACTCCTGTACCCAGCACAAAACCTGACATATCACCCACCTGTTCCCAGCATGTGCCTTGGATTGTTGTGTTTTCATCTCTGGCGTGGAGGCATGGTGGTGTATGTATTGCAAAGTCAAGCGAAATTCTGGATTGGTACATAAGATGCTGTGTTTTCCAGGGGGGGTGAGATAGTAGGACCTAAGTCTGAAATCCAGACTAGGAAGATTTCCAGTGACTTCGGGATATGAAATGAATCAGACCAGTTACAGCCCAGATTTCATTGGAATGAGCAGGAGTATATCTTCTCACATTAGCATCCCCTCGGCCGTGATCAGTCTTTATAACCCATACCTCTGCTTGAACGATGAACGATCGACTGCATCTGTTTCTACTTTACTAATTTGATCTACCTAGGAAAACTACTCTTGCAGGAACTTTAAAGATGAAGAATAGCACCAATTATATTCTCCAATGCAATTGATCTCTATGCACCTATTTGCAGATCTCTGATTCAACTCCGACTGCAGACCCCATAACAAGGGGGTTTATGATGTTCTGAAAGCTTCTTTCCAAGGACTGTGCGTAAACGGTACAAAGCCAAATGTATAGGTAAATACTCCTGAACTATTGGTAAGAATAAGTAAGATTAAATATAGGCAGATTCAAAAGCGTACCTATCTGTGCAACCGTAGGCAAACAAGCCTACAAAAACTCTTTTTGGTTTTTGTCTTTTCCATTTTTGTGTGTCACCATGTGTAACCTTGTTTCCATTGGGGACTGAAAGGAAATCTGCTCCTCTGCTATTGCACCCACAACAGGGGAATTAGGAAGTAGCTGAGATCTTTGACAGGAAAAAAAACTGTCTTCAAACAATTTTTATTAATACAGTGTAGAAGACAGCACACTTTAAAATCAACCGAATGAGATGATAGTTTTTCATACCATTGATAAGTCACCCCTTAAACTCACTGACATTTTAGGATAGTTTTAGTTGGGGGTATTTGTATGGGTTAGAATTACACAATAAAGCTTAGAATTCAGGATTTTGAAAAGGAAATAAACCTCGCTGCTTCATTCAGCAGCACAGTATCTAGTTAGGTTCTGAAGAAATGCCTGTATGAGTAGGTTATTCCATAAACTCAGTGCAGTAGATATTTTTTACTTACCTCCAAAGAAGGGTGGGAGGATATAGTAACTGATGAAGACAGGATACCAGACAAGATGGAGCATTGGCTTGATTCCATATGATAATTTCAACATAATTGTTTTGCCTTTAGGCTGCTGTATCTGATTAGACCAGTCTCAAGCTGATCCAAGGTTAGGAGAATGCAAAACCACCGTAGTGTTGTGCTGAACACAATGCAGCCAGACCAAATAATCTGGGTCAGTAATACATGCAGATATACAGATACAGGCACACATGCAGTTTTGCATGAGGAACATAACATACGGTAGCTCCAAATTTGGGAGGAGAATGAGTAATTTGCTGAGATAAAAATTGTGGCCTTAATAGTAGACTGTCTAATGATATAAATAAATATAGAAGTCCACTTCAGAACAGCGTTCTTTTAATACTAATTGGATGCAAAAATCTTATCACATTAGTAACCTTCATACCTTTATAATAAGTCTTTTATTGTATTAGCCAGCTTGGTTTTCACTAATATGATACGAAAGACTTGCTAATATATTAGGAAAGTCACTAACACTATTAATTTACTAGATAAATTACTTCTCTATCTTGGAACTTTAAATGAAATGGAATTCACTAATCCTAATTGGTTTGCCTTCTACCGGAATTATTTCCCATTAGTTCAGCATGTTTTCTTTTTTCATACTTGAACAGAAGAGATTTCTTAAACTCAAAGCCTTGGGGTACAGTATATGGGTTTATTAATTATCAGGTATTCATTCAAGGGGGTTAATTAAGCAATAACTTCCCATTGACTGGAATATACAAAGGAATAAAAGGCTTGACTTGTCCTGCTGATTAAAGTGCTGAGGCCATTGTGTCATCGTTTTGTTCCATTTGGTTGGGGGGGAATAATGATTTTCCCACTATTTATCATAATTGGCTGAGAGCTTGGAGACCCCATTCGCTGTATACAGGAACTTTGTTGGTTTGTTGATTTTTGTCCTTTTTTCCCCTGTCGCTGCTTGGTGGCAGGTGCTGTGACCTCCCCTCGTGGCTGCGGACCTTGCCGCTCTTATCCACGTTTTGTCACCTGCAGACTTGAGCACTGCAATGCAGGGAAGGAAGTTAAATCCACTGGGAACCAAAAAGCTGGTGCTGACTGGGAGCAGCCTGCTGAGTAAGCAGGGTGTCATGCTGTACGCACATGACACCAATGCTGAGGAATCGGTACTTGGCTGCTTCTTGGCTTCCAGACAGAGTTTATGGTGTTGGCTTTGATATTTGGGTCTAATTCAAACCTCTTTGGAATCAGTGGAAGGACTTGCCGTGTACTGCAATTATTTTGGATCGGGCCCAAAGATCTCTGCATAGCTTGTCTATCCGAGAGACACCCTCTCTTCTCGGGGGATATTGCCTCATCTTTTGAGAGGAGCAGCATGTGAGCTAGCACGTCGTTTCTGGGGAGGAGAGAGAGGGCTGCTCTCAAGTGAGGACCTGAGACTCTTGTGAGGGCTGCTTCTCTCTACAGCTTGTCCTGCAGTGACTTGAAGCTGTTGGCATGTAGGGCATACCTTGAGAAGTGGATCCTTTGAGGGCATTAATTAGTGTGTTAGAATAGGTGGAAGGGGTGAGGAAAGAGCTTCCTTAGGCCCAGCTGAGCTCCATTTCCTGTAACAGCCTCCCTGGGGCTGCAGCACTCTGCTTTAACTAGAGCAGCCTCCGAACATCTCGGGATTACGCTGAGGGATGGGGCTTAGCTCCGGATTTAGCTGACCCAAGCTCTGGGAGCACAAAGGCTGCCATTGCCCAGGCCTCCCACATACCCCGGGCTGCGCTTTGCATGTCTCCAGCCACTGCCAGCTCTCTGCTGTCTGGGCTCTGGAATCCATTTACAAAAGCAGCTTGTGGTTGGGTCTGTTTGTTGGTAAATGCATATTAAACGCGAGCTGGAGCTGGCCGGCTGGTTGAAACTGCTGCTTGCAATCAGCCGTGCATCACTGAGTCAGCACATCCCAAAGCCTTAGCACATCTTTGCCCAAGGGAAGCAGGGCTCGGCTCGCGCCGCACCCACGGAGGTGGGGCTGCCGGGTACCCGGGAGGACCAAGTCATCCCCGGCAGACGAGGCACAAGGAGGTGGAGCCGCGCGCTGGAAAAAGTGTGGTGATACTAGAGCGACTGCTGAGTTTATTCGCGAACAAGCGTTAGCATGCTTTTCTCATTTGATTGTTTTGGTGATTGTGGTAAAGTGCAGATGTTATGCAATGGGAGGACTGGTAGCGCTGGCCACTGCCAACTCTAGTGCCAGGAATCGTTTATTCGCTTCCCAGCAATGAGCTCTGTCAGCACATGCTTCACCTCCTGCTACCATCGTAGGCACCACCACCGAGCCAAACCTTGTCGTGGGTAAGACACCCCGTCCGTGCAGTGAGGACCACGGCAGCCCTCTGGAAGAAGGGCTTCTTGACCCTTTGAAACCACATTGCTGTGTCCACTCCATCTTCTTTTAGATCCTGCAGACTAGCTCTTTGGCTCATCCAGAAAAGCTGAAATTCCAGCATCGCTTTACCAAGAGGAACATTTTGGTAAAACGAAAAGATTTCGAAATCTCAACAAGAAAGGCTGTAAGATTGCCTTGAGTGTTTGAAATAATGTATATATGCATATATCTAGGTATACCTGTATAACTGCACGAGCCAAATGACTTGCTTTGGCTTGCTTATCATTCTAAGACATAAAACAGGTAATCTAGCTTTATTTGACACCTATGATAATCATCCTAGAAAATGAGAGGCCCTGTAATGGAGGTCTATAAACAGGTCTTGCAGGTCATTCACACAAGTTTGCTCTGAAAGCCAGGGCTCTGTGGAAACATGGCTATAAACACTGTTTTGGATCAAAAGCTTCTCCACTGACAGAAAAGATGAAAACTAAAGCTGCACAAAACTGAATAAGTCTCAGAAAATGATTCACCCTCTTAATTAATTTTCCATTTTGGTTCATGGAATGCCCTGAGGTGGCTGCAGTGGGCTCAAATTTCGTCTTTCTGGGAAAAGTTCACCTTTGCACAAAGACTGGGAAACGCTCCTGTCCTACCCTCCACACACTGAACAGCCCAGGGAGAACCCTTAAAGGAAAATATTCCTTTACCCAAATCATTCTGAATCACATTAATTTCTTAAGGCACAGTCAGATGTGGCTCAGAGGCTTTTTTAATTGCCTCCACACTGGGATGCTGGGAAGCCTGTCCCCTTTCTTGGTTAAGCAACATCCCATTCACATCCCATAGGATGTATCCCCAAGTGCGTCACTGCAGTTTTGTGTCACGACAGCGGCTGGTAGGAGTAATTGTATGTGCGAGCAGTCCCTCTTGCAAAGGGTGCAGCTGGCTGTTCTCAGGGTTTGGTTACTGGTTGTCTTCGTGCTAGGACTCTTCGCTCCCTGGGTGAATCAAGCACTCATAAAATAAGCCAGTGCCAGTGAGCAGAGTCAGGCATGCATTCCCCAAACTTGCCAGATGAAAATGCCTGTGGCCTGCCGTCCTGTACCAGGACAGCTGAAGCAAACGCATGCTGCAACGTCAGTGTTCACAGTGTTTCATGTGAACGTTGTGTGGTCGTTCAAGCTCAGTAGAAACAGTTTGCTTGCTTTCTTTAGAGTAGTGAATTGAGGGCTCAGCTCCAGCCATTTCCTTCCCCAATTAACATCTACATCCTTAAGTACAGTTTTCCCATCAAAGTCCTTGGCTCTGATCAGGAGACAGGACTAAAGGAGTGGAAAGAGTCCCCATGTCCTGCCCCAGGCCATTCTAGGGAGGGGATGAGCAATGCTGCACCTTATCTCTCTCGCTCACCCCTACGATGTGCTTGGAGAAATGACTAAGCTCGGGAGAGGATCTGGAGCGATACTGGGTAGGTGTGTAGGAGGTTGCCAGTGGAGTTGTTCTAACTTACAATAGGAGTCACCTTGACCCAGCATTTAGCTGGCATGAAAGAAGCATAAAACTAAATTTCTTCTTTCCATTCCTGCCCCAGAAACTGCACAGCATAAAACGTATCACTTTCTTATTTTCAAACAGCATTTCTATATGCATTATTAACGTAAATAAAACCCAAACCTTCAATTTATCTCTCCCTGGACACTCTCACTTAGAAATGTGTGTTATATCATTGTCTGTTTAGTGATGGTGTTAAGTTCTAGCTGGAAAAGGCAGGTGTGGTGTTGGGAACTGCATCTTAGTTTTTTCAGAACAGCAGTTTTTAAGGATTTCCCCTGCGCTGGGTGTAGGGGATTAGTGGTGTAAAGGTGAAAGAAAAGGGGATGGTCCATTTTACTCTATCCCATCAGGTGGGAGCTATGATTTGGCTGCTTTTGGCATTGTGCCTGCATTAATCAGTGACTTGTCTGTTTTCCCCCTTCCAGTATTTTCCTGATAAATATCAGTTTAAAAACCAAACCTGTAGCCCATTAATAAATCATGGTTATTTTGTTCTATCAAGATTTCATCTGGCTCAGCCTTAAATTTCCCCAGCCCTGAGGAACACTTAGATTAGAGTGCTCCTTACGGTGTCAGAGATAGAAGAAGGTTTATGTAGCTGGTTTTTAGCAAACCATCAGAAGCTTTAGGATTTCACTTTACTCCCAAGAAAAGATGCCAGTAGAAGAATATGTTCTCCTAGTCACATTGGCTGAAAAATTACTGACACCACTAACAAGCCAGGTAGAGACTGGAGTTTTGGCCCAGTAAGATTTTAAAGTTCAGGTTCTCATCAAGGCCCTTTGAAGTCAATGGAGATATTTCCATCGATTTCAAAGGGCTTTTGAGGCATATCATATATCCAAGAGGGTAAAATCTCACTAGCTGTTGGAAACCTGAGTTAGGTGGACTTTGGGCAGCACACCACTGTGAAAGGAAAAGGGGACATCAACTTCTCTTTCCCTCTTAGAAAGAGAGAAGGTGCAGGATATGCATCTGTTGGCTTATCTGTAATGTGCTGTGATCCCAGAGCAGCCATAGCCCACTGCCAGGAGCTTCTGGTGACCCAGCCAAGGAGCTTCAGGGCCACCCAGCCAAGCCTTGCCCCACACATGGTCTCGCTGACATGGTCTCTGCACAGCACTGCTGCAGTGGAACAGCTGGGAGTCATGGACACTTTGGGGCCCATCACGATCTCTGCAATACGGCGGGGAAGGCCACAGCTTCTTGGGACTTTGTCTCTCCCTTGCCATGTAGGAAAAATAACTCGTTTGTGAAAGGCTCAAGGATGGGAGCCAACTAGCTTTAGCATGGGCACCTTCTGGAGGCCTACACCTTCAGGCAAGAATTAGACGAGATGGTTGAGTTTAAACTGGAAGAATTGCTCCGGAAATATTCTGTGGTGGAGCACGAAATTTCATTTCTAATGTCTAGCACCTGCATTCAAGTGCGCTTGGGAGAAGCCGGCTGTTTAACTCTGTGTACTGTCAGTGAAGGCCAGGATTTCAACTCCAGTAATTAGCAGCTAACGTCAGGACTTGAGTGTGCCAGGCAGCAAAGGGGTCCCTTCTCTAAACATCTGCCCCCAGCTCCCCACTAGGAGGAGAAAAATATGAGCACAGGGAATTAAAGTGACAGCACCCGCGATCTGGCATATGTCACTGCCTCCGAGGCTGATTTAACTGGGCAGCAGGTAGAAAAGACAAATATTCACTAGAGGAGCTGGAGAAAACGGAGGCGAGGCAGAATGAGATAAAACCTATTAGAGGGAGTGTTTTACAGTGCAATTCCTCGGGGGGCTGGGAGGGAAGGAGAAAGCTCACCATAAATGGAAAAAGGCTGGAACTATAATTAATTCACCTTGTCCAAGCGTTTTACCACATTTCTACCATATTTCCATGCAGGAGAAAAAAATACACCAAAACTCACATGTTCAGTAATTTTAAAGTACAACAGATAACTGTCTCACAGCAGATTAGTGTGGTAGTATATTTGCTCTATATATGTAAGGGCTTTTGATGCTCTTGGACTTAAGCTTCAGATGAACTAATCAGCCTCGACTGAAAGGGCATTTATTGGAAAGGCAGTATGAGAAAAGATGCTGCTGCTGTCTGAGCTGCCTGACTCCTGCAAATTAACCATGTACAGGAGAGATTTTGTGGGAAATCTATAGGCACCAGGCTAAGCTCTGCTGCCTGTGCTTAGCCGAATCAGTACCAGCGGCTGTAAAGGCAGCTCCCCTCCCAGAGCTGCTGCTGGTCGTTCAAAGTCAGTCTGGGATGTGACAAGCCAGATCCTCTCTGGCTCGTACCGTGCCAAAAAGAGGCTGGGAAATCAGAATATATTTAGCATTTCTAGCACACACTACAGTAGAGTCCAGCTTGCATACCTGGGTGGGTTCTGCAAACATAAGCCTGTACAAAATGCAATTTTTGCCTCTCACAGCAGTATCAGGGATGGAGGAGACACACAAAGATTTGATCGATCTCAAACCAGAATTTATATAATCACTTTTGTTGTTTAGAACTGAAGCAGATAAAAATGACCGGATTCCACTGAAGGTTTAAGACTTTTCCCCAAGTTTCAGGGGCTGGACTCTGATATGAAAACAAGGCTAAATATTATACTTCTCCCTTTATTGTGTTGTCTATACAGAAAGAAGAATTATATGGAAAGAAGCAAAGTATATATACTTCTGCAGCCTAACAGCTGGTTTCAGCACTGCATACTTTAAGCAGAACTCAATAAAATGCATTTGCAAACATAATTACAGATGCAGCTATGTTCTTTAATAATGGATTATATAAAGCGTGTTATGAAATGCATTCATATCAAGTTCTTGGCAAATTATACTACCTACTGTACTACCTATACGTAACCAAGTATTATAAAACCAATTATGGGTATATAGGAATTACCGACACAATGCATGTACCCCTTAAAAAACATACCGTTTCAGATGGTGGTGAAACATGTTGTCGCGGATGGCGGAGGTAGGCAGAGCATGCTGGAGGCAGCAGCATGGGAGGGGAAGCCATCGTCAAGGAAGGCATTGTGCAAACGCGGCTCAGCGCCTACTGGCTGGCTGATGGCTCAAGGCCTCCTGGTTGATCCAGCTGCCCTTATGTGCCACAGTATTTTGTCCTGTTTTGTAGTCCTGTAAATTCCCATGCAAGCATATAATACTTAGCTTAGTAATGAATGCAAAATAATAAAGACCACAGCCCCGAATTCATAGCAAGCATTTATTGTGTTGCTTCAATTTGTTGGATTTCCACATGAAGGCTTTATCCAAAGCCTCTTCAGTTGAGTGGAAAGTTACTGTTGAATTGGACAGTCTCTGGATAAAGTCTTGTTTTAATTTTGTCAGATTATTTCTTTAGGGCAGAAGGGATGTTATTCTGAGTTATTAAGTTGTGAATGTTGCTGTGTCATGAGCAAAACAAAATGGATTTCTCATTCTACTTCCTCATCACTAAAAATAACCTCTAGTAAAAGATAAGCAGAACCAGTACAGATGATAAAAAAGGAAGCCCCTTCCCTTTTCTCCCTGCAGTGAACCTTTACCCAAACTCTCTTTTTTGTATGGTTCCTGTTGTTGTGCAGTTTTGTACCTCTGCATTTCTGAGTTCTGCCTAGGACTGAAAGAATAGTCACAGCCACACGAGTTACTGTCATCGTGCTTCTTAGCTATTCAGAAATTGAGCTCCAAAAATCTTGTCCGGTCCAGTTGTATTTACACAAGATGTTTAGGTAGTTTAAGAAAGCAAACAGTGCATGTGGCTACTCGATCTGTAACCTGCATGCCCAACTTCAGCATGCAGCTGTAGAAATGTATCTCTCCATATATCAGATACAAATTTTTGAGAAAGAAGTTCACCTTGCAACATGCGCAAAGTCCAGCTCTGTGGCTCAGGAGACCTGAGTGCAATTGCTGAGAGGCCCTTTCAACCTCTTTTCCTGCATATTTTTCCTGTGAAAGCCAAATGGGAGAGTATGGGATATAACCACTATTACGCAGACCTGAGATTGGGATGCAGCCGGGATATGCGCTTAAACACAGGAACTTAGATTTATTTCTATAGAAGTAGCTACATGGATAATTTGCAGGTACATTATTTCTTTCCTCCAAGGACCTCAAAGCACTTCACACATTGTTGAGGCTCCAAACACGCTTGCACTTGGGTAAACTTGATCTTAGAGAGGTTAAGTGATTTACTCAAGGTTGCCCAGTAAAGAGAGGTAGAGGTAGGAAGTGAAAGAGGATCATGACTGCAAATGACATCCTTTAACCTTCAGAGGTGCTCTGTGTGTAAATAAAGGCCTGACCCCGCCAGACTTACTCATGTGAGCAGCGTCTTGGAAATTCATGGAATGACTTGCATGAGAAGAGGGCTGCAGTCCTGGCCTCTCTAGGCCTTTCTCGGTGAAGTGTTTCGCATTTCCCAAGAGGTCCTGTTTGGCTTCACCTCATGGTGAACTGTCTTCTAGCAACAACAACAGCAACAGAAATCTCAATTCCATTTTTTTTCCTGTAGCACAGTAAAAGTAAAGATCCAGGGCGAGAGCTCACTCTGTCTGGGTGGGCACTAAGCCACCAGGTCCTGAAGACACTTGGCGTCTCTTGGAAATGGGCTCTGAGCTCAGTGCTTTTCTCCTGCACAAGGAAAGAAGGGATTTTATGTCACAGTATAGACCTAGAGATTTCTCAGCTGGTAAAAACCATAGTCCGGATTGCTGTTCAAAAAAAGTTTGGCTCTACCCCAACTTCAGCAGTCACAAAGACTAATATATAAGAAAGACCACATTAAAAATCTAATGTAAAAATATGTCTTTAATAAAAAGGAAAGGAGGATTCCAAAATCCTTTCTTATTTCTCTGCAGAAAAAAAGAGTTTCTAGCTGCAAGCCACTTTTTGTGAATTTAAGCCTCTGTGCTTCTTATTCCATGTCTTTAGCAGATTTGAAATAACGGGATTGAAGATGAGAGAATGACATAGATGGTAAATTATGTAAGTTATATAAACGCACAGCAGTAACAAGCAGATTTCAAAGCTAATGCACACGGTAGCAATTTCTCCCATAAGAAAGAAATGAGGGAACCTACAGGGTCTGAGGAGAAACGAGCTGACTGTGCCCTACCAACAGCTCTGGGGTGCAGAGACGTGAAACTGCCCCATGCAGTGAAAGTGGAAGCGGCTCCGAAACCTGCAAAAGCAACAACTCCCCGGAGCGCCAACTGCAGCGATAAGGGGAGAGGGGGAGCATTAACTGCGAGCGAGGATAGTTTGCGGAGGAGGGGGAAAAAAAAAGAAAGAAAGGAAAAAAAAAAAAGGAACCTTTAACTCTGGAGTTTTTAAAAATGCCCTTGTTTGTTTTCTTGGCAGAGGAGCGAAGCATTTGGCACCCATCCTTGGACAGTGGCCCGGCTGCAAAAATGCCGGGGTTGGCCCTCGGCGCTGTTGCTACGCGGCCGGCCCAATAGCCGGCCGGGGCCCTCCAAACCCCACCCCGCGCCCGGCCGAGCCAGGCTCCAGCCCGCCCCTATTAAAAGCCTCTCTTCTCCCACTTGCTAATAATAATAATTTTTTAAAAAGCCCGAGAAGTGCCGAGTTTATGCAAGCAAGCCCCCGGCGGCTCCGGCCAAGAGCTGGGCAGAGCGGAGCGGGAGAGCAGCAGCTCCCCGCGCCGAGCCCGAGCCCGAGCCTGAGCCCGAGGCCGGCGGCAGCGGCTGCTGCAGATCCTTATCCCGCCCGACTTGTTCTGGGCTCTCGCGCTCTGTTTGCACGGCCTAAAGGTATAGGGCAGAACTGAAGGGGGGGTTTCCTCCCCCCCCCACCTCCCTTTTTCCTTTTTAATAACTTTATCAACTTCGAACGCCGGAATGATTTGTGCGTTTCATTCTCTCCCTGCGCTTTTGCTCTCGGTTAGAGTTTGGATGATTTCCATTTCCCAGTTAAAAACCCCTTTCCCCCCCGCCCCGCCGGTTTTTTGCGGTTTCGCATGAAAGGGCATTGTTAACTCTTTCGCCGGCCCTTTGGAAAGGGCTTTCGCGGCTGAGCCGTTCCCGGCGTTTCCGGAGGAGCAAGCTCAAGCGCGGGCTTTCGGGAATGCCCGCGGGGAGGAAGAGCAGCGATGGGAGAGGTTCGCCCTGGCGCTGCCGCTCTGCACGTGCAAGAGCCCTCGCTGCGGCGGCCTGCCGAGGCTCCGCGAGGCCTTTCCGAGCCCCTGCCCCATCGCGCGGCCCGGGAGCGGGGAGGAGGGCGTCCTCGGGGGCGCCGCTGCCCAGAGCCCGGCGTTCGCCTGCGGAATGGGTCAATCCGTGCCGTTTTGCTGCCTAGCTACAAAGCAGACTGCGTGCAGGCAAAAGCGCGCTTTTCCACCATCCTAAAACACGGGAAATGTTCCCTGCTTACCTTCTCTCAGATAGCGGCGGGGAAAAGGGCAGAGACCTGCCCGTCCTCCGTCCTCCCCATCCCTGGCCGCGACGGCTCGGCGCCGCCCCGTGAGGCTGCTAGGGTTTTCCTCCCTCTTTTCTTCCCCATCTCCTCATCCCCCTGGCTTTTTCAACTCGTTTTTGTGCTTTCTCAGCAAGATGCTGTGTACAGATCATTCGCGGGCTTGTTTATGCGTGTATTTATTTATGGCTCGTCCCCTTTCTCCTAGATTTCAATAGCTAAAGATGGCCTTCCCGCACCTTTCAGGGAACGGCTTGCGAGCACGTGGTTTCACGCTTGCTGCGAGGGAAACAGCAGGTCCTTGACGTACCGGAGAGACACGTAAAGCATATAAAGACCTGGTGAAACTTTCACGAGAAGTTGTGAAAACTTGTTGGTTTAATAGAGGATTACTTTTCCCTTTTGTCTGTAGGTCTGAGAGATTAGGAGCTGTCATTTAAACCCTTTTTTCCCTTTCATCACCAGTTGCAACTGCAAAAAGTGGGTATGTTCTCACTCCCGTGGGGAGGGTGCCCTGTGTACACATCTGTACGCGTGCACGCTTTCCCAGCTGAAGTCCTTGAGCTTTGAGTGAATGGTAGAAACAAAGATGACTTAAATACTTGGCAGCAGCTAAGATAAGTTATCTTTTTCTTTTAAAAAATAACATGTTATGCAAGCAGGTTTTATTACATTTATGGGTATTTATTATTTCCTTCTGTAGATGATAAAAAATTCTTGTTGGAACCAGTAGGAATGTAAATTTAAAAATCTCGTGATATACATGAATTAAATGACAACATTTCTCGTAAAGGTTCTGAAAACACAGAAAAAAACCCTTCCTATATTTGCACATCCTGTGGTAATTAGCACATGAATATTTTCCATTTTTAGCCTTTGAAAAAAATACTTTTAAAGTGGTTAAAACAAGTGCATGTTTTTCCAGCATCCTCCACAGCCTTTTTGTACGATTGCTGTTCTTAAATATTTGCATGCGCATTCATACATATGTGTGTTGTACCTGTTAGTTCAGTTTGAGAAGGAGAAATGGAGAAAACTAAAATATGTATTTTAACCACTACAAGATTCCCTGCAAATAGGCTTTTTTTTACTGCCGTGGAAAAGCAGCAGCTCTGAGGAAGAACACAGCATGTAATTCTGCATACATCACAGCCCATCCTTACTGCTCTTACCACATCAGCTGAATGGAGAATTAGAAAAACTGTGTCCCTGATTCTGTAAAGATTTAAAAAAAAGAGGCTTAACTTTAGGCATACAGGTAACTTCAAAGGGAATTAAGTGAAAACTGAAGATGTGAGTAGTTCATGAGAGACAGATGCATTAGAGAGAATGATCTATACAAAACTTGATCCAGAAGCTTTGGAATTACGTTAATTGACCTTTGTGAGCTAAACAAAAGCTCATTGGAAATGATGTTCAGAAGCTAAACCCAAGTATTTTTAAAAATAAAGCTCAGTGTAACAGATATTCATGTTAGTGAGTAGCCACTGACTTGCCTACAGGTAAAGGGTGAAATCCTGGCACTGCAGCAGCAGCAGGAGTATTGCCATTGATTTTCCTGAGGCCAGAATTTTGCCAAAAACACTTACTCTCCTTCTGGCTCCGAGGTTTTTTTATTAGCTCTGACACTGTTTCCTGCATCTATGCTGTCACATCGCATGGGGCGCAAAACCGTTTTAAAGTTAACAGCAGACGTGAGCTGCAGAGCACGGCTCATTGATCAAACCACTGAATGCATCGCGACAAAGTTTGATTAGATGTTTGATTCAAGCATCCTGTATAGACACATCTCTTCGTACGTTCACAATTTTGTTGGCACACCTGTTGTGGCCCGCTTTGGAAATTTTGTGCATGTAGCAAATCCTGGTCTAGCGGGGCAAACTAAGCATCGATTTTGTTTCACCACGTCACGGCGAGCTATGTCAACTACTGCACATCACTTTGTGATCCTGCTAAAGCTGCTCTGACAAAAAGCTACCTCAGCAAGCTGTCATTTTAATGTTTTATCCATTTTCTTTCTGTGTACGTTTGCTCCACATTTCGGTGAAGCCTCATCTGGCCTGCCCACTGCCATAGGCTACGAGTCTGTAGCAAAATTCAGTCTCAAACATGTCACATATAATGAAACAGGAAAATTCCACCCAAAACATTCTGCCACCTGATTGCCCAGTTTAGCAGTGAAATTCCCTCCCGGTCAGGAAGAGGACAGGATAAGCGAGACACTGTGGGCGATACCTGAATCGACCGGCAGGACTAGACCTCCTGCAGCCAAGAGACTCATCCCCGCTGTTGTTCGCTGCTGGATGCGGCAAAGCATCCCGTGCAGCGACTGCAACGGCCAGCCCTCATCCTTCACCGCTGCAGCCAGAAGCCAGATGCCTGGGTCCATTTATCACTTTAAACTAAACTAAATAGCTGTATTGTAATACTGCAAATTAGGGGTCTTCTATATCATAATTGTAAAGTGCTTACACTTGTTTTATCTTTTAGCTCTTTGTTCACCTACCTGGTTAAGATTTTTAAGAGCTGATCTAGTTTCCATTAAAATCCAGGAGAATTCCTTTTGTTGTCAAGAGTTATACCTCGAAAAGTCAAAACTTGTGGTGTCTACCATAGCCATTTATGTCTTACAAATAGTAACAAGTCGACCTATAGATTTTTCTCCATTGATGGGGGAGTTTTATTATTATCCCCATTTTACAGGATGAAATCTCTTATTCAGTGAAGTATGTAAGCATGTGCCAGTTTCAACAGAGCTGGTGGAATCTTTCCAGGATAGACTAAGTTTGCCAAAAAGGGCAATTTGAAATGGAAAACTCCTCACAAATTCAGGTTGAATGGAATGAAGAGTTTTGTCAGAAAGAAAACCGGGGGAATTTCTTTTCCCAGGAAAGTTTAAATGTTTCATTTCAATGTTTTCAAAATAAACCATGTCATTTTGACCTTTTTTATACCAGTTACTTTCCAGAATTAATTTTTTTTTTGTTTGTTCAGGATTATTTTGAAAGTAATGTGATGAAGGCAATATTAGACTTCTCACTATGAGAGGGAATTGTCAGTGCTTTAAGTTTCATTTTGACATTTTTGAAACAGAGGGATTTTTCAGCAAGGGCTTGGGGTTTGTTGGTGGTTTAACTTTCAGTTTAAAAAATGTAAACAAAATGAAAATTTCCATTCTAGATCAATCAAAACACCCTGAGATGATCCAAAATGAAACTTTTCAGGGGGTTTTATGGCTGTCGCACCAAAACACGGCATGTTTTGGGAGCAACCCCACCTGATTCCTTCTTTCAGTTCTCAGGTCTGCCACCAGGCCAACAGAAACGCTCGCACAGCTCCGACTCCAGCAGCGTAACCGTCCTCTTGTTTTCTGTTGACTTCCGTGAAGCCACCTGTGCTCGAAGATGACCATGGGGCTTTGCATGTTGCTGAACTGAAGCCTAAGCAAACTGCAGAAAGTCAAACCGGGAGACGCCGGCCGAGCCCAGCACCGTGCTCCGGCTTGCTGGCTCTCCACTTCGGGGCCCCGAATTCAAGCCCTTTTTTCCTCTCCAGATTTGCCCCCCAAACTGTCTCCGATACGTGCCCAGCTTCTGCAGGAAGGGCAGGTGCTGGAAGAGGACTTCTTTCACGCAGGTTTTCAACACCTCTGACCCAAACCAGGAACATGCATGAGGGGGGCAGCAGAGGAAAGTCAGGGGACCTCAGAAATGCTGGGGTGACATTTGAGCGGAGATCTGGGCTAGAATTTCAGGTGGTTCTTATATTAGCCAAAAATGTGCTTCTCCCTCTTCCTTTTAATAAATGCCAAGGTGGCTTCAGTCAGTTATCAAGAGCTTGCTCATCTTTTGTTATGTCACAATGGCACCTTCAAATAATGCAAGATACGTGATAAAATAAATGCGAGTCAGAATAATTTTGCAAAGAGGACAGTAACAGATTACTCTGTTGCGAGAACAAAGGGAGCCACACAGACGAATGTTTAAAAGTATACTTCTAAAAAATATAATTACCTTTTAAATTTCAAATTGTGCATGTTAAAAAGAATGATTTTAACCAGCCAAGAGAGCAGGAAACATGATCCAAAGGATGCTTACTACACACCAAAATATTTTCCACCAAACTAAGTTTTATTAACTTCACCATGTCATGTGATATGTATCTGCAGCTCACTCATACTGCCTTAATTTGTTGCTGTGTGTGACAAGTTGTAGTCTGATCTAGCCTGACACGCCATGGTATGCACAGTGCACATATATCATGATGAGACAGTTGAAAACCAAAGACAAACAGCCCCAAAGAGAGAGCAGAATAGCGTGATCCAACAGGGGCCTGCGTCCGTCAGAGAGAATATTTGACACGGCACACCTTCCACTTCCAAGTAAATAAATACTTATTGTGTGCTCCTGCTGGGAGCGAACAAGCTGATCCGATCCACAGTGCTCCCACGTACAGCTTTGTTTCTTTTCCCCTCCTGTACTAATTAATGTTCTTCTTAGCAGCATCTTTTTTGTCAATGTATAGTGAAAAACAGAGTGCCGGGACACCTACGGCGCGTAGCGGTGATAACGATGGAAATGCTTGTTGCTCTTTTTAAGCCTGCTGAACAAAGAGATGGGCCCAGCTGCTGCGCTGGTAACATGATGCTTTCACAAGGGAAGGTCTTCTGTTCCTTATTATGTTGGTAAAAGCATCAGCAATGCAAACCAAGGTCTTTGCAGGGAATAGGCAGCTCATGGGGATAATGTAGTTAAGGTATGTTGGAGTCTGCAGCCAACCATGCGCAGCTAGCTCCATTCCTTGCCAACTTTGGGTCCCCCTAAAGCAGGCACAAAACATTCCTGGCTACAAACCGAGCAGTTTCGTTGTCCTTCTGGTAGTAGGCAAGAGTTTTTCCTTATCTGGAGGTTCAGGGGGATGTTACTGCCCAGTTAAAGCAACGTTATTTACATTCAAATTACTAACAGGTTTGGCAGGAAACAGGTGACGTATTGTCATTTAGTGAATGAAGGCTTTGGTGAGTACGACAGTGAGCTAGTATTAAATGGATCTTTATAAAACACCATAACAAAAATCCATCATCTTTACTCATTCTGTCTCAGGTATCTCTGGGGTCCTAGGATCCAGAGTTTTGGGGCATATCGCAAGTCTGATTTTCACACCGAGAAAACTCGTACACACTAACATAATGCAGGGGCTTTTAAACAGCTGTATTTGGGCCATAAAGGAAAGTAAAAATCAAGGTAAACATGGCAGTAATTTGTAATGAATTCTTCAGAGGTTGGTTCATGAAGACTCTGATTGTCTGACCAAGGGAAAATTGCCTTCATTTAGGTTCCTTTGGGCTCGACGTTGTAAAAGTCTAGCTGTGAAACTGGATAATTCCAGTGATTATTCAAGTTTATCTTAAAGTGTTCTTAAAGCTGTGTCTTTAGTGCTCTACTGCCTTGCTCTGAATAATAGAAAGATGAACTGGGTAAAAGTGCTGCATCTGGTTAGTGTTTCTACAGACTGTGCAGGATGATCACTCATCCGGAAAGAAACACTTTCCACCCTACGTGAGCATCAGTGGAAATGCTGAGCATGTTCAGTGCTCATCTCTTTTTATCACAGAAAAGTGACATTCTCTATGGACCTGCTCCAAAGCCCAATCGTGGCAATGAAAGGATTCCTGTTGACTCCAGTGTGACTTGGAGAGGTTCCTAAAAATGGGAACAAAGCAGCAGACTTCATAAATCTTCTGATGTGGTCCTTAAAGCAAGAATTCAGACCCCATGGGGCAAAGGTTTGTGATTAGAAAGATATTTGGCCTCTCTTTCTTCCTGAACTGAACCATTCAGGTCTTACTGAAGTTTAGTTCTTTGAGAAAAATCAGATGCCAGTCAGCACAGGGGAGAGTTAGTCTGTTAAATGGTACATATGCCTTTTACTTTTCAATATGGTGTGAGTTTTGATTAAGGCAGTCAGTGACCCTGTACTCAGGACCAGAAGAAAAACAAGCAAAGCAAAGCAAGTGGAGCCACAGGACGAAAATGTGTTGCTGAGAAGTGAAACAGTCGAGGGAGTGGGGGAGAGAGGAACTGTCACAGCACTGCTGGCACTGAAGTGGCACTGAGAGGCATTAAAATGTCATAAAGCATGTGCTGGCAGTATTTCATCCTACACCTTTACCATAACACGGACTCCTTTTTTATAGGGGAGCTTCTTGGTCTGAGAGAAGAGATGCATGTCTGTGACCACGTCCCACTGTGCAGGCAGTGACAGCCAGCGCTGCTGCTCTCTGCAGTCTATTGCCCAGGTGAGACTCCCGTCCTAGACAGTGGAGCTGCAAGAAAAAGGTTGGTGGGGGAGGTTAAAGGTACAAAAGGTGCTTAGAAAACAGGAACTGAACCTCTGTCTCCCATTTGCACTGTTGACAGAAAAACCCTTTTGTTTCCTTTCCTAATGGAAATTACCTTTCCCCCTCTCCCTTCAGAACTGCCGTGTGTCCTCCATAACTTAGTGTTGTGCCCAACTGTGTTAAAACACGTGGGAAGAGAAAGTTTGCTCGCTGTACAGCTTTCTGTCACGACTCTTTCAGCATTTGACTCACAAGTGTAATTTGGCTTTATCACTCCCTAAGTGCATTGCGGATGAGTGATTTGTAAGGCGCATAATGGGAACCATCATGTTGCAGTGCGGAGCCTCTTTTCCACACTGCTCTATATATGTCATTCAACCTTTTAATTTGATTAGAGCATTAATTTGCATGATACTGTTTGTATTCTTCCACCAGAATATATATACTATGAAATGTATGATGTAAGTTAATCCAAAGCTAAGGAGGCCTATAAAAGCTAGTTCCTTAAGGAGGAAGGAAAACGAATGCAGCTCAATGGCAGGGGAGCTTGGTGAGAATCCAGAGTCCTGACTCATTGTTAGCCTCAAGAGCGTCCTGACTAGCATCAACGTGTTCTGGAAGCAATGTGATTTTCCTACCGTATTAACGAAAAATAATAAAATGTAATGCTAAAACAATAGGACGTACCAGAAAATTTCCACTGAGAAATGGTACTTCTGTAACAAGCTTGTGACAGAATGAGTTCCACCCCGTTCACATAATCCGAGCGTATGGCAAAGTTACACAACTTCCTGCCCACCGTGGAAATGTGCACAGCTCCTTTAGGTGCTTAGGCTGTTTCTTCAATACCAAACGCTTCAGAAAGCTGGGAAATAGAATATGAAATATATTTCTGTGCATGGGAGCCACCCAGTCAAGAGGGAGCATGAGGAATGTACTGTATATTTACAGAGAAGCATTTAGCCTTCATGGAAATCAAAAAAAATGCCTCAATGGCTTTCTACCCACGTCTCCCCATGACTATAATCTCAAATATATATATAATTTGGAAGTGATGGCATCCTGGAAGCTTGGCTAGCGTGAGCTCACAGTTATCTTTTGCTTGATCCTGTGAAATAAATTATATGCAGCAAATCCCAACTGCAGATAAATTCTTCTCCATCTGTTTTCCTATAAGAGGAAAAAAAATATGTAAAATTACTTTCGTACAACAACTGCACAAGCAACTCATAAGCTTAAAGATGAAGAAGAAGAAAGTTAGAGTGTTTTTTGGTGTAATGCCAAAGATTTTTAAGATAAAAATTCTCTGAAGGTAACTGCAATAAACTAATGACTGGTAAGCTTAAACAATCCTCAAGTTAAGTTAAATTCAATTTTACTTAAATATTTATTAGAAGCAAAAGATAATATAAATGCAGGAAAACAGAATCTTTATTTCTTGATCATCATCTTTTTCCCACAATGTCTCTTAAGCTGAAATGAGGTCATTTGGTTTTTAGCAGCCAGTCCAAGTACAGTGCAAAATTTCAAGGCAGAACTAGAGTTCACATCTTACTAGCAAAGGGGTTAACAAAAATATAAAAGTGCATGAGAGAGAACGCACTCAATGCCTTGGGAAGTATAGGTTTACCTGTCAGGAACAAAAATGTTGGTCTGTATCCATTGCATACAGACAGACTAATCTCAGCAAGGGCTGTACACTAACAAACAGCTAAAATCCTGATGAAATACAATCAAAACTTAACAGTAAACTTCTCAAATGAGAGTTGTTTTCTTTTGCTTTTAAGGAAAATGTTGCTACATTTGAAAACAAACCAGGTAGAACCTTGCAATTATGTGAATCCGTAATGTGGATACGTAAATCTGTATCTTTATAGTAAAAGTGACAGAAAGTACTTACAGAATTATAATTATAGTTTGTAGGTCACTTAAATGCCTTGCACAGACAGTTAGTAAAGAGTATATGGCCATGCTCTATGCATAATAGCCTGAATAAATAGTGAAGTTGTAGAAGTAAATCTAACAAACAGTAAATATTATTAATGGGACATGGGGAGTGTCAGTGACAGAGCAGAACTGATCCAGTTTTTCATGTACATAGAGTGAACAAGTATTGCAAATATTGTATGTGCAGTCATGACTATATAGGGGCCTAAAAAAACCTGTTTGATAGTTTCTTCAGCCTCTCTTGAAACACAGCATGTTTATCTGTGACTTTGTTGGCAGTGGAAACTTTCTCCACTTTTATATTTGTTCTGTTTTTCAGTCCCTGTTAAATGTCTATCAGAAATGCTCTAACCAAAATCCAAAACCCCAAAATGCATAAAGGAAAAGATCCAAATGTCACATGTAACCGTGTGCAATTAGCTAATCCATCAGAGCGAAAGCAATCAAGCCGCATCCCTCCCTCTCCTCTCAGGAGACTCACGTACATCTAATAATAGCCCACCAAGAGCATTTAAAGGAAAGGGAAGAGAGGAGGAGCTGTGAGTTTTGACCTCGTTCTAGAAAACAAATTGTCTCCAAGCACTGCGGTGCAAGGATGGCAGCCACCACATAAAAGTTCAAATGAAGAATCTGAATTACACCCAAGATCAGCTGAAGCCTATTGCACCTTTTGGAGCTCATGTGAACTCTTAAAGGCTCTCACAGCCCCACTCTGCAACTTCTTCAGTTTTTCTGCTGCCCTTCAACCATACCTTCTGCATGGTTTCACAACCAGCTTGTTCTGGAGAAACCATGGGAAAATCGGATCAGGTTTACTTCTAAACCAGGCATAATCCCCTGCAGCCATGAACAACACAGAGACTGTACCAGCACCCAGGTAATCTACCCCCAGCCCCAATTCAAGTGCAAAATCCTAACTGTGTTCCTGTGGCAAGCATGTAGGGCACAGCGGCATGGAAAGCACTTGGTTGTCTGATGACAATCTTGCACCAAGGACACCGGCATTAATTTCCCTGAGTTAATTGGCGTGGCAGCCACGGAGTGAGTAATACTTTGCAGAGGTGAATATTCCCAGTGAGCTGGCTGGGACTACTCCTCTGCGCAAAGCGAAATATGTGCCTGATTGCAGGATGAGGAGCTTTGTCTTTATACTGTGTGACCTTAAAATCTAACTTTCACATATTAGTATTTTATTAATGTGGTTTATTTCTGTGTATGTTTTGCTATGGATGAATGTACTGTTATGAATCTACCTGAAATTATCTTTTGCAAATGTGTTGGTTTCAGTTTGGAAGAAAGTTGTTCATATATGTAGTGCTGGGCATTTCTTTTGTTTGTTTTACTTTGTCAGAGGCTGACAGTAGATTAGCTGCAGTTTTAATGTGATCATTCTTGAAATTGCTTAATGCTTGGAGAAATGTGTGGGTGTTCTTTTTGTGCATTTTCTTTAAATAGTAAGTGAAAACAATAATGCAAGAATAAAAAATACACCGCAGGATTCTGTTCCTTTTCTGCCATTTTCATCTTTCATTCATCTAATGAGCTTATTTTTGTGCTCTGTCTTTCAGCCCCCACTCTATATTAACAAGTTCTCCCTAGATTTTATTGATTCTCCTTGCCCACAGTGGCCTCTTTTAATAATTTATTCAATATGTTTATTCTTCTGAAAGTACAGACTGCTAAGAGAGGTTGTGGAATTGTCATCATTGGCTCAAGTAGACACCCATCTATTAGGGATTATTTAAGGATAAGGAAATCAATCCTTCTGTGATTCAAGGGGAGGAGGGGATGGATTAACTGACCTGGTAGAATAGTCCCCTCTAATTCAAATTATTCTGTTTTTTTTGTTCTAAATTCTTTTTGATCTCAATTTCTTAATTTTTTTTTTTAGCTAATGTTCTCTTGTGTTCATGTTCTTTGAAAGTACGAAGAATTTGCATGAACCAATTTTTATTAGTTCCCTTGAGAATGCTAAAAACTTCAATTAGGTCACTGTGAAGTCTCTTTTCCAGAGTGAAATTCCTTAATCTTCCTTAATAACTTAAATCTTTGAGAACTGATGTTGTTCTGCAATGCGTTTTCCTCAAAAGTAATTATATACCAGCTAAGTTGCTACATAATAGTCAGTGCTGTGTTGTGCTCTGAGTATAATCAGTCCTTGGGTTTTACGGAGCCTATTAGCCCTGCTGGACTCGAAACACATGACAGTCGGTAGAGAGGTGCAGTGTGGGAGACGTGAGCTTCCAGTTTCAACAGGACAGCGTTTTCTATTTGCACAGGAACCTCTTGTGATGTAAACTGATATTCTGGCTGTATTTCTTAGGAGATCTGCTCAATGGTAATTTTAGGATTATTTTAACAACAACGGGCAAGAAAATCCTTAAGCCAAATATGAATTAACAGGCTGAGGAATGAGGCAAGCCCAGTCTGTCTGTCTGTCTTTCTCTTCACGTATCTATTATTATCTTTGCCCTGGGTTTGCTATATTTTCCAGTGGACTGCCTCAAACTGTTTAATATTGGAAGTATTCAAATCCCAAATCCTAGTGTTGATCCCAGTGCAGTAGCAAGTCAGCCTCTCTCAAGCCGGACAAAGCTTTGGGTTTGTTACATGCCCCCTCCTAAGCGTTTCTGGAATTAAGGGAGAAGAGCCCTCCAAATCCTCTTGGGAAACGGTGCAAACACGGCTGTCCCTGCTGCGTGCTGCGGTGAGCACACCCTCAACGCATAGCGGGTAACCCTGATGGCTCTGCTCTCTTTCTTTTGCCTCCATTTACTGACCGTGAACTTCCAGGGCTGCTACGTCAACCTCCATAAGGGCTAAAGGGAGACACCTCAGGCCCAAATACGAAAATGAATTTAAATCCAAAGTTCCTTGAAGAGCTTTGATGTAACATCAAGAACAGTTTTGTCTTAACTAAAAGCACACATTGAAGGTTACAGAAGACTCTGTGGTCCATATAGATTAAAATGTTCCTAGCAGCAGACAAAGAAACACAGATGTTCTGCAATTAATAGTATAGGCATTCTGCTCAATAAGGGTTTATAACAGCTTTCTGTCTCAGCTTTGATGCTCTTTCTGGGCACAAGATAATTCATGATAAAGGCATGGTGTTGATCAGCCTTTGTCTCATTCTGTGTACAGTAGGTAAGGTGGGGGGTTTTAGAGAAGAAAGGAAAAAAAAGAAAGAGAGAGAGAGAAGGTTGGTTACACTTCTTAACCACTTCCATTTGAGGAGAAAACTGAGTGGATTTTGTAGAGCAGCAGAGAGATACTGCTTCCTGCAACCAACCTTTTGTTGTCACACCTTCTTTGCCTTCTCTGCTTTCTCCTACTGCTCTTCACCCCTTCTAGAGTGTCTCTTGCTAATAGTAGTGCTGTTATAAATCAGCCCTACTCTTCCAATGCTTTTCTTTCCTCAAGCAACAACTCGTTAATCATACTGTAATAATTACAGTGATGTTTTCCCTCAGCCCTATAGGCATTATTTTGAGAGCCGGCACTGGCTTGGCACTGACATTGTGGATATGTGTGATTTTGGCAAAGAAAAAACTTAAAATATTTCTCCTCTCCATTTGCTTTATTTCCTGTAAATCTCTGTATGCCTCATTTCTGTTTTTCTAATCTGAGGTCACATTTCCGCACATACATTAGGTTACAACAGCATGTACATGGCAAAATCAAAATGTTTTCTGTTACCCTAAGCAGGGTAGCCATGTCTCCATATCCTATTGCAGATGCACACAAGTGGCATACCTGGGTCTTCTGTCCCTCTCACTCCCCGAAGAAGGAAGAGACATCGGGGGAGAGGATGGGACCAGGACTAGTTCCTATTTGTAACTCTTCCAAGTGACCTTGGTCTCAAAACCACCATTTTTAGAGTGTAGCAACCCCTACCAGCGCTGCACTGGGACTCCTTCGGGGAAGGAAGCCATCTCCTGAACCAGCAGTTCCTGTTCAAGAAGAGGCCGGGGCCACCTTCTGATTAAAGCAGTGCTTGCTTTACTTTACTAGGCTAGCAAGCTTGCCTAGTACTGGGGGCCAAATCCAGACCTGATGCAAGGAATGTCTCCAGGATGGCATCATCAGACTTTATTCTGTACCATATCAGGCTTCATGTATTATATAGTGTTGTCATGCCAGGATATTTTTAGTGTCCTAGAGACTAGAAACAAAAAACTATTTTGCCTCTTGGCTTGAGGATTTGTCCATATTTGTTCCAGTCTAATTTAACTTTAGTTGGATTCAGTGCTTCCAGTTTCTAGACTCACCTTAACTTTGGGACGTATTCATATTCTGAAATATCTGTTTACTTCAAATATTGTGCTTTAACAAAACAGTCATTTCTGGTAATAACTGAATAGCTGCTTTCTTGTAACACCCACTAAAAGATGGCAAGAAAAAGAGGGCAGATTGATAGAGGACTTTTTTTTTTTTCTTTTTAACCTGGCTAAAAATTAGAGTTTTAAAAGTTTACTGGAATTTTGCATGACAATCTTTGTAAAAGTCAACAATAACCAAGTTTGAAGTAGGAAAAAGAAGTCCAGTTGCAGATAATACACATTATCAGGAAATGCAAGCCACTACACAGTGCTGTACAACAGGCCTTTTTTTCAAAACCCTTAGGTAGAGACTTAAAGGTCAAGTTTCTGGCGCTGTTAGTCATATGGAAACTCCAAAAATTAACAGCTTTTTCATACAATTAACACAACTGTCCTCTGGCAGGAATAGACAGCCACCATTTTAGCAAGGAGGGAGTGATGGTGACAGTACATAAATTTGTTTTTCCCCAGATTACCAAAATGCCAACACTGGAGATTTCTGCCCTCCTCTCTTTTGAGGTGGGACCACATCAGTTCCACTGCCGCCATGCATAACGAACAAGAAGATTTCAAACATAGCTAGTGATGAGTTAATAAACTACCCTGGATACCTCTAGCCTAGCAATTGGATTAGCTGCAATAGATAATGTGAAGACAGTGAAATTGCCTTGGGTATAAATTTAGCCCTGTTTTTAAAGTGGTTGGAACTTTCTTCCTGATTTCCCTTTATGGTGGCACAAAGAGTAAAAGTGATGAACTTATAGGACTCGCAGGTTTCACAGGATGTAACTTTGACTCTCCAAAGTCAATACAAGCTTTGATTTGGAACAGGAGGAGGTCCACAAATACATGGAGTGTCAGCTGGCCTCTAATGAAAACCTGCTGACTGAAATCAGCTACACGTTTGATTCTCAGTGCATCTGTGCTCAGAAAAGGCTACTGTGTAATTGCTCTTTATGCAAATCAGCTATCAGCCAATTTTTGGTACCTCCAGATCTGATATCGAATGAACAGTGGTTGGACTGCTGTACGTAATGGTAGAACTTGTTTATAGTAGTCTTTGAAAAAAAGATGGCTCTTCTTAACATTAGTGTTCCTGATCGTGTTACATAGAGAAACTGTTTAAAAAAACATGAATAACCTACACCTTATGATGTTTTATAAAGCCAGTCAGTATCATGATTCTCATTTTGCAGTATTTATGCTTAAACTTCTCTGGGACACAAATTGGTTTTCCAAACCAAGTTTGTTGAATCGATGTTTGCAGTGGATGTTCGTATCAGGAGGTCTGCTCATGCTGCTAGCATTCCTGTGCCTCCCAGCAAACAATGCACATGCTGAACTTCAAGTGACCCAGTTGTCTTTGCTAATCGCTGGCTGATTACTAGCTAATCAGTATCTTGTTTAGAGCAACGATGCCAAAACCACTCTCTGGTATGCTGCACTTGGAAAGTGGGATGCATTTTTGGTCATCGTCATTGCTGGGCTCTGATTGCACTAGAGGTGGACGATGAAATACAGGCTTGTTCCATGTGGGGCCCCACAGCTGTAGGTAACTCATGAGTGTTATTTGAGTGTAGACTTCCACAATCCTTTGTTCTGTAACGCTGTACAATGCAGAAAGCAGCTTGTAACCATTTGCAAGTGAAGGTGCTAGCCTTAGCGTCTTTACACAGCTTTGGAGGAACTGAGGTTGGAGACTAGAAAAGAAAGCACATTCTGGAGCCTATATGATGATAAAATTTTAGTCTCTTACAGTGCCATCAGTCCAACGGAGTCCCATTGAAGTTTGTGGTCTTGGTTTTCTCTTTGGCCTGGGGTCTGAAAGGAAGGAGTGTGGGTTTTTTGTTGTTGTTTTTTTGTTTTTGTTTTTTAAATCAGGATTCCTGGATTTTGTGCTTTTTGCATGACTAGTTCACATCCCTTGCAGGACTGTTCAGGGGTCTTCCTTTCCAAACAGCTTGCTGGAAGGACAGCAACGTCTAACAGGAGAGGAGAGGTGAAGGAATCCACACCTGTCTTTCTGCAAATAAGTCACCTCATAGATGTTTGAAAAAAAGAACATTGTTTAAATGTGAGCTTATCTTTTCTTTATGGGTTATTTATGCAGTCAAGAGACAGTAGTTACAAACCCTCTTGTGATAGCTGCTCCAATGAGAGACAACGGACAATCCCTTTTGGCAGTGTGCTGTATGCTTCAGCAAACAAAATGTGCCTCTTAAACTAACATTATCCTTGTCCTTGGACAGTAGAGTACAGCCAGTGGTTTGGCCTTTTTGCCAGCCTTATTAAATAGTTAGTGAGCTATATAGGGTTAAAGTTCACCCTTGAGATTTTCAAGATAGACTTTCTGGTCAAACTCATCTTGCTGTCAAATGCATACCTATAGTTTTAAAACAGGAAATAGGGCCATTTTTTTGTGTTTTACAAAGTTTCCTATAGTGAGGTACTCACTCACAGCATGGCTCTTCCCACAGAGCTTTGTTGGTCCAAGAAGTCCTATGCTGACAGTAAGAACCAATGAACTTGTGTAAACCTACTAGTTTCTACTTTTGAAATCTTAAAGCAGGCAGTCCTCTATTTTGCTGTTGATGCATTATGACCTAATAGATATCTTTAAAGAGCCTGATTTTTTTTTAATATATTGTTTTTTTGTATTTTCCCTTCATTTGTTAATTTGCTAATGCAGCCACAAGAATGATTGGCCCTGAAGAGCAGAATATTTTGTTCTACAATATCCCAGGCTAGCTAATCTGTGTCATTCATACATTAACTTTTAACTTCTTTAAGTCTATACTGAAAGGCTTCTGATCACAGGTGAAAATGAGTTTAATGTATCGCTTTATTAAAAACACTCTACCTTCAGATCTTACTAGCAGTTGTGGCTCATTTAAGGTGCAAGACAGTAATAGCAAGATCAGAAATGAGGCTAACTAGCAAAACTATTGTATATGAATAAAGCTAGCAACCTTCACGTTGTTCTCCTTCACCAGTAAGTATGGAAGTGAGCTGTTTTTTACGGGTATGCATTTGAGTAAAAAGCATATGCCTGCTGGTTTAAAACAACAATTAACACTGGGTGAAAACACTATGGTCTCTCTATCTTAAGATCTCTAAGCTACGGATTTCCATGGACCACAGGGAGTGGAAAAATGGGACTGACCTCAAAATTTTCCAGGCTTCTAGACTAGCTGACATTCCAATTGGGCTGTCAGCTATAAACTTGGATACATGTCCATTCACACATATCATAAACAGAGAGTATAAAATAGCAGAGCTGAACTTTGTTTAAAAAACTTGCTATTAGAAATATGCCAGGACTTCACGATAAAAGGCAAAATTTATTGAAATTTATGGGGTTTAAAATTTCCTCACAAAGTTAAAAGTAGGCTTGTGTTTGCTTTTTTGCCTGACCTTGCTCACCTTTGCCAGTGAGAAGGAGCCAATTTATAAAGGAAGTTGGGTTTTCCTAAAGGCAGATTTGAAATTTAGTGCATGATGTTAAATTTCCTAGTATTTCAATATGCCAAGAAGAGCTCTCTCCATTAATTTGCCCAGAAAACACAGCATTCAAGGTACATAGCCTTCAAAATGTGAGAATTCAGCAACAAAAATATTTGGAACATTTAGCCCCAGATATTAAAGTGAATGTTACTCAGGGAATAGAGGTCTCTGCTTGGGAGTAGGAAGACCAAGATATTCAAATCCTTCATGTTTCTCTCAGACCATCTTATGGCACCCAAAGAAACCCTTTGCCTTTCTTTATCTGTTTAAAGTGGAAGATCCAAGACTGCTTTTTACTCTGTTTATTTTTATGGTATCTTGCATATTATAACCCCCTGTACTGCTATATTTTATATATATTTAATACTATTCAAGCAATATTTTGCAATTCTACTTCTGAACAGAAGAAAACTGGTGCTTTGAGCAGAAACCTACTTTTTTGCTCAGTCTTCTGAGAAGCATTGGGAGATATGTAACTGTTTCCCTTTTTCTCATAATGCTTTTTTTCTAGGCTCTTGTTATGTTTTTAGTTTTCCTTCTTGTCCTTTCCAGAAGGAAAGGAAATATAACATAACATAATGTTTGCAGTCCACTTTTAATCCCTTCTTATTGGTAGATGAACCTCCTTCCTTCTCTGGAGTTAGAAACATTTTTTCTCCCTAGTACTGGGAATTCATCTGTTCACTTCATCTTAAATCTCTTGCAATGCAGAGCAGATTGTTTGATAGTGCTGGGTGACATGTGCTTTTTTAAACAACTGTTGTCTTTATTCTTCTGGCAGCAAATGCCACTGCTGTCAAATAAAGTAAAATTGACTCCCACAGGAAAGCTTAAAGAGTCAGATATGCCACTGCAAATTCTGGCATACGCTGTTTGGAAACCTTTTTCTTGTTTGGTAGAACGTGTGCTCAGTCCCCGAACACACTGCTCAGAAGCTGTTACAAAATATAGAAGACAATAAATACTAAGCAAGTTAAAATTTTATCTGCTTTGAGAGATAGGAGCCTGAATGTCTAAGACACAAGAATTCATTTGACAAGAACAAGAGATCTCATAGCAGTGTTGTAAATGAAAAGCTGTTAGGCAGGCAGTACCTTCCCCAATGTCATGTTTTTCTTAGAACTGGGGCATACATTACACACAAATTTGAGATTATCTCTAACAATTATCTAAAATTAACTGTGGTTTTCTAATGAAAAACATTAAGAGGAGGATCTGATAAGAAGTGGGCCTATTTATAATACTTGCTACAAGGAAAAAAGGTTTGCTACTCTGAGTGAAACCAAAACGCACCATGTGTCAGAGTATAAAAGAACTTATTAGTAGCAGTGCTGGGAGTTTATCATATGTATCAGTGGTTAACAGAAAAGAGCCAACTTGAAAAAGCAGCGTTCCCATTTCTGTGTCTCTCTGTACTGTATCAGTTTCTCTCTAAACATCTCTGCTCTTACGGGGCATGTACACACTGCGCAACGCGATACGCTGCAAGGGCCCCACGCCAACTCCAGGCTGTCCTGGCACCTCTCTTAGCACAGGAGGGTACTTGGGCAGCCAAAACAAGTTCACATCCGTTTGGTGCCGCACCTGTGCATACCCCATGTGCATCTTGATTTTTGAGCAGCATGGGGCTGCTCCAGCTGCGTTCCACCAAGCAGTGTGGGCATCTCATGGGAGTACCCTTATCTTCTGGCCGCTGGCTCTCTCCATACAGCATGCTTGGAGTGGTGGACCTTGAAAGCAAATGATGTGAGCTCCTGTGGACTTACGGGGCCGTGTTCTTCTGTAACACAATATTTATTTGTGTGTGACTTGGCCCAGTGAGTCCTCTCTGAGACTGATTCCAAGGGACTCTGAACTAAGTGTGGTGCCCACCTGAATGTCATGTTCATCTGCTCCCGATCGTGGACAGTTGGTCCAGAGTAATCTGACTGTTAAAATCTCTCTTACAGTCTCCACACAAAAAAGGTCATATAATCTCAAGACTAGCCCCTCTGGTCCGGCAGGCTGAATCATTCCAGTGCTGAATGTTGGGGGAGAAGCAAAAACTGGCATTACATAAATTTTGTTTCCCTTAGTCTTAACACCAGGTGGGAACCAAGCCATTGTGTTTAGAGACTTCTCCACGCTATACGTAACACGAATTATGGAAGAGGTTTGTCAGCAGAGAGTATCAGTGGAGAGGTGGCTTTTTCCAACTCATGCTCTGCACTATAGGTCGGAGAAGCAGTTGCAGAAGAGATGCTGTTTTCCTTGGCTTTTTGCACAGCTTGGACAGCACAGAGCTGCATTCAGGGACCTGATTCACGAACAAGGGAGTTGCAGAGAGGAACATTTGAAAGCTGTGATTACTAAACCTGTCTGAAATTCAGCAGTTTCACTCCATAGGAGCTTCTACATGCACACTTGTGCACATAATTCCTTCACTTATTTTAACTTGAGTTTGAAAAAACCCAAAGACAGTGAGCAAGAATCACAAAAACCATAATAGGTAATCATGTAAAATTCTCATGCTGAACAAACTCACATGCTGGTTAAATAAAAATATATCATGCCACAGTTAGCCTGACTTGCCCAAAAGGTCAATGGATCTTGACAAACCTTTCAATGAACCTATCGTGGCTTCTAATTTGTAAGAGCCACAGAAACCAGGTGGATTTTGTTGTGAGCCACTTTCCATAGTTCTGCTTATCAGTCATGTGAGCATGTGTAATTATTTTCACCTCATGTCTGCTAGTGCTGATTTACTTTGCATTTGACTGGTCTTAAAAAAAGAAAATCTTTAATCTAAACCAAACAATCCTTAATGCAACCAAATGTTTGGATGAAGAAAGGGCAAACGTCCATGTGTTTGTGAAAGCAGCACCAATAAAAATAACATAGACATCATCTAGTTATCGTAATGCCACCAGCCGATGCGGAATAACTGGTTTTAACTTGTGGAGAGGTTTAACTGGTGGAGAGATTTCCAAAATTCAGATACGGCTTCTCCAAAAGATTTGTACATCTGACTGCTTTTTTTGTTTGTTTTTCATTTTTACAGAACAACTCTTAACTTTTAGAAATTTCCACATGAGAAATGTTTTCTCAGCTGCTAAGGCTAATTAGGAGACACAAGGATCGGTTTTGTTATATTTTCGTCTGAATAGGAGTGAAGTTATTTCATGCAATTTTTTACACAGCTCTGCTGTGTGATGGGCTGCATACAGAGTAGTTTATTTATACCACTTTATCTCACACCTGTTTGGATACTGGCTGTTTTATGGTATTTAAACATACTATTTCTTGCCAATTGCTTTATCTCCACAGTTCCTGCTTTTGCTGCAAATGTTTCTTATTAACTCTAAAAGAAACATCAATTGCTCCCTGAGCATTATTAGCGAGGACAAAAATAACATAATTGTTAGTTACTTCCAACATGTTATCACTGCAGACCTATAAAACAGACATTCTTTCAAAATACTGTAGGGGCTCTTTTATTCTGTTGAAAATAAATAATACATGTTTTAAGCACTTGTTATTTCACTGGAATTTTGTTTTTAAATGGAAAAGCCCCTGACTTAAAAAAACAAAAGCAAAAACAAAAAAAAACCCACTAAATCTCACTGATATTTGGTATGCTTCTCTGAGCCATTTTGTCATGCCATATCTGAACATACCTTTCCAGCTGCCAAAGCCCAGATGTAGAATATGATGTTGGACAAAGACGCATAGTGGGGGCACACAGGATTATTCATGCAGAAAATGCATAATCCCTCTGGGATCCCGTCCTCTATGAGTGTTTCTCTCTCTAATCTCGGTGTCCTGGCTCTTGTGTAGTAGCTTTGAACTTGGCAAATAGGAAGGATGTGGGGGCTCTCCCTCTCCACGTGCTGTCATGGGGTTCAGCATAATTCAGGCACTTCAGGATTATTCAAGGACCTCCGCTCCCCTCAGTCCCTCCAAGAAGAATCCACTTTATCCGTTCTGCAGAGACGGCGTGGGTCAGATGAAGTGACCTGCTTGAAGTTAGGCAGATATTGTTTTTGGCAGGGATGCCCCGTGCGTGTTCGTTCCTCTGGGGCTGCACCCCGTCACATCGGAGCGAGCCTCTTCCATACTCTTTAGCCCTAAAAACCTGCCCTTGTAGGCAGACTGTCCTGACACTGCTCTTCCTGAGACAGAGGCTGTTTATGGGCCATCTTGATGTCTAACGGCTCAGCCTGGGGCTGGAATTCAACAGTCACCCCTAAACTCAGAATAGCTTTATTGTTAAATTGACAGCCAGATAAATATAAGACATGAGGGAAGGAAGTACTGAAGTACGTGTCCATGACTGAAGATGTTTGGCGGTTTACCTCGGTGACTATGTGCCTAGTGGTAGCCCGTAATTCATGATGAGTGTCCGGCAACCGAGCCTCCGTCACGGGTGGGCCACGCCGCGGCTGCCTCGAGAAAGGGCTTAACTTCCAAAGCAAACTGCTTCAGCCGAGATGCTTCGCCTCATACCTCATTTCTGAAGTAGGTTCTTTTATCCGTAGCCAGAGCACACACAACCCTCCATCTTTCTTATTTTTGGGTGGTGTTTTTACTTGAGGCATTGCCGGAGCTGAGCTTCATGTTCTCCTGCTTTACTGCTACTGTTTAAAAACCCATCTGACTTGAAGACACGTGTTGGTGGTATGTTTAGAGCTCTAGCTTATCTCTTACGTCTTAATATCAAAACAACATGATTTTAAACAAACTAAATACCTGGCTATGAAGGTAGCCATACATGAGTCCTTCAGAACGAAATCTGAGATCTACCAGGCCTCACCAATTTGGGAGTTTTACTACGAAATGCAGAGTTTCCAAAGGCCAGAATATCTAAAGTGAACTTGCCTTCAGCAGTCCTCAAGGGTTGGAGTTTAAGCCCAAAACCACAAACTAAACAGGGTTGTTTGTTGGCTGGGTATTTTTGTCATTTCCTTTAGGCTTTGCTGTATCAACATGAAACTCAAAAAGCTCAATTTGCATTTGCACTCAGGTGCATTTGCACTCCCCTTTGCTCAAACAAACAAACAAACAAGCAAACCAGTTTTTCCATACTCATTCCTTATGAGCCTGATGAGAGGTTTCTTGTGCTGAAACATCTGGTTTTAGTCACTGCTGGTTGTAGGATCCTGGCAATTGCTATGTTCTTCAGACACAGGGAAGGTGGTGTTAATCCTGGGCCTGGGGAACTAGCACGATTCCAGCCAAAATAGCTCTTGTGACTGTAATCATTCATTGCTATTAGATATTTTATGGTACATCACAAAATGGATTCTTTTTCATACTAGGACTTCTTAAACTACCAGTGTGAGACTTTTGTGTAAGTGAGAAGTAGGTTCAAAACCTGTGCAAATCAGCTAAAAGGAGATGTGTGACTGATGAATCACATATGAACCAACAGCACTTGATTTCATTAGCTTTATTAATTTCCATAATATACAGCAAGTAACAGGATCTTCATCTTCAAGGAAAAGTTTCAGAAGATTTGCAGAGGAGAAGCTAAAAATTAACTTGATTTGGATCAAAAATGTTCTAAGCTACTTGCATAACACAGTAAAGAATGGTGCCTCTGCTCAAAAATCCTGAAAAAGGTTCTCTCATACGCTGTGGGCTAAGGTACTGCTGTTTGTAAGACTAGATCTTTAAATTGCACTTTAGTCAGGAAAGTTTTCCAAGTGCTTTCCAACAATATATCACATCGCTCAGCAATTTAGGACTGACAGAAGACCATGTATACTAGTAGCAAGTTAAATAGGCCACAGGCAGGGGCCAGTGATAGAGAGCGATCATCTTTCCATGGTTCAAGTTAAAATCTGTTTTCTCACACTTTCATAGTGTTTTAATATATTTTTCTTTCTTGAATTTGTTAACATTAGGGAAGAATGAGCTAAGCTAGATTTTGAAATCTGAACTCTCATTTTTTTGGTTCTAAGTCATTTCCAAGCCTGGAGGAGCACATATGTTCTGCTTCCATTTGTATATACTATACATATAATCTCATGAAAACAGTGATTCTTAGGAGGTTTTGGCCAGGAGGGTCTGAAATTCCTGCAGATTTCACTGCAGTTGAACACAACCCTTGTCTTAATTAACTCTCTCATTCGAACCTCAAAACCCAGACTAACCCTAAATTGAATCCATCTCCAGGCATGAACATCATTCTCACCACTCTGTATTTTATGCTATATTTATTTTTAACATTGGTTAAAAGCAGTCTTGTTTCTTTTGTCTGGACAATTTTGTCCAGTTCTCTAATGTGCACAGTTTGTTCACCTCCAGATAACAAGAGCTGCTCAACGCAGCAAACAATATATAGACACAGGGAAAGACTCTTTGGTGTAAGAAAGTTTGTATATTCTTTACTATCACACTGAAGACATAAATCCTGCCTTAGTATTTTCATCATTCTACACAGTTGCTGGAATTATTTATCTAAAGCCACAACTATAGCTCTTGTTTTACTATTTAATGCTTAAAAATGCTTAACAAATGTCAAAGCAGGAACAAATTATGTTTTATCTATTTTGGCACTAGTAATTAAATTGCCTTTTCCTGGAGTAAGACAAAAATGAGAAAGAACAAGTGCCCATCATAGATGCTCACCAATTGCATGTTTCCATCAGCACACTGCAGAAAGGAAAAGCAGTTAATGCAAACCTGGTTGTAATTATTTACCGGGTGGTTTGCAGAACATCCATGCCCACTCTGTTTGCAAACTAGCCAACATTTTGACTCACAGAAGATAAACACATAAAATGCTGGATATCTGTCATACGAACGCTCCAGTATAAATAAATAAAGCTATGTAGGCTGTCTCCCTTAATTTACACCACATCACAGCTCCTCTTACACAAGACATCGTGGGCACGGTGAAGCTATCAGTATACCATCCGCACCTCTGATACTTCAGTATCACTTTATCAGAAGTCCTGTTTGTAGACAGGAAAGAAAGCCAATATAAAGTTGTCTGTCCAGCTCAAGCAGTAGCAATGACTCTTGTGTCTCCCCTTGCCTGGGAATACCACGCCATACCCTCGCCCTCGGCTAGTGCCGCTTGGAGCTGAGCATTTCCATTCAACCAGCAAAAGTCATTTTGGGAAGGATGGAAGGGCCTCATTCAAAAGCCATTAAGGTCGATGGTGTAAATTGCCGCTGGCCATCGGAGCGTTGTGACGGCTCACACCAGCTGAGAAATTGCTCCCGCCTTTCCAAAATGCTCTGGCTCACGTTTTGTATATAATGTTTCAAAAGCTTCACATATTTTTAGAGTATGTTCCCAAGTTTGGGAGGTCAGTTGCTGGGAATTTGTTCCTAACATAGGTAATTTAGACCAACTATTCAAATATGTGACCTTTTAAAATACTGCAGAATTTTGACATATTTCAGATCTTTGATGATTGTACTTAAAAGCTGAGTTATATATCCTTCCGTTTCTGTTTATAAACTTAGATTATGAGGGAAAAAACCCAAACTTGTATACTTGTTTCTTTAGTTGCTATACCAGTTTTGGTTGATGAAGGAAAAGGAACTTGAAATAAATTCATGACTCTTTGGGGTTTTTGAAGGGGGAATTCCCTTGGGAATAATATTTTTCTAGAAGTCTGCTACAGATAGTGTTTGTGCTTTATCTATTTAATGATAGCTGTTGTGATGCTCATAGAAGAGCAACTGCAAGCTATACTGCAGCCTCAAGAAGTTGTACTTTAACACCCTGATGACTATTAATGAAACACTTGGAAAATGATTTACTAAAGCAAGGCATTTCTTTAATTATTAGCTGTGTATTTTTCATTGAGGAATTTTTTTCTTGACCTCCCTGATACTTGGGTAAGTCAGTTAATTCTATTGAATACTGTGGAGCTACATTGATTTACCTCAACCGTGAGGAAAACTTTCTTCAGAAAATAAACATTAAAATATATTTAAAAGGAATACTTACTAGAAGAGCTTCACCTCCATAAAAGTCTACTTTTTTTCTCCATTATGATTTTAAAACTCCTTAGCAAGAACCAGATTGTAAAGATTAAAGCACCGCATCAGTTCCCGATTGATTGCTTTACAGATGTTTAAAGGAAGTATGTTATCAATAGAGATGATGATTATCTCAATCAAAATATTCAGTGAATGCTAATGCTATTCTTTTCTCATTTAAATATAACGATCAAGCCAAGACCCTGGTTGCTGGCAGTCAAAAAACCCACTATCAGCTCAGTTAAACAACCTATTCCCTGAGTACTTTTTCATAGATTTGTTGTTTGCTCATTTTTTCATGTGGAAATCAGATGGGATTTCATGTTCTGCTCTAAGAGCAGTGCTTGGAATGAGATCATTGCAGCCTCACGTAGACCTAAACCTGAAACACCAAAACCTCCAGACAGAGAAGTGATTGAGAGCGAGTGAGCTCTTTCAGTGGAAGAACCACTAACCTATTTGATTAACAAAATATTTCTGGCCCAGAGATCTGCTATTGTTTAGCAGCTGGGAGTGAGATTGATAAATATTGTATTTAGAAAGTAGATAAACAAAATGTTTCTAAAATCAAAATATTATTGTTCATTTACCAACATTGTAAATGACAAGTACCAGCTATGCTTGGTGGCAGCCATGGTCAGCAATCAGAAAGCAGCTACTGATGACATTTGCCATCTTTTATTATTTTTGCCATAATTACACCGCTTTGTGGTAAAATTTCACCCCGCTTTGTGATGCTTTCCAGGCCAGCAATGGTCTATAGAGCAGAGCTGATTAACAGTCCTTTAGCAGGTAAATCTAAATAGCAAAACCTAGCTGAACTCATCACATATCTTACTTGGCTTTGGGACAAGTCAGTAGGGGCTTATTTCTCTGTTACTTCTCCAGGTTATTTTTCTAACAGTTGCTTCAAAACTGAGCTGTTTTGAAGGGGACTCAAACTCATCCCATTTTTGATAGGGGAAATAGAAAGATTTAGTGCGCTGTTGATGGACTGGACCATAAATGTCCCCTCACCCCCTCAGATTTTATCTCTGGAGTGTTACACAGATGCTAACGTACCAGGAAAATAGAGCTATAGAGCACCCACGAGGAGTGACGAGACCAAAAAGAAACGAATGGCCACAACGTTGTGTGCCAAATATAAGCACAACCTTGACCTGATACATCCTGCAGAATATGCTTAGCATTTCAGGCAAGCGGAGGAGCAGAGCATTCGGATAATGGCATGTGGGCCTTACAGACCCGGCAATGGGCAAAAGGCATCACTCATTATTCCCTCAAGGACTCCACATGCCAGTCTATGCAATCTGATTTGCAATCAATTGCAAGTGATTACACATTGTTTATCATCGATTGGCACAAGGAATCCTTGAGAGAATAATGAGCTGCAGCTGATGACAATCAGAGACTACTGTCTCGTTGCAAGTTTGATTGCACATCCTTCCACTGGTGCAATCGAGCACCCACCACCACCACAAAGCACCACAATAAATAAATAAGTGAAGCGTGGGATCAGAAAGTGAAATGTTAAAACCTCTTTTGAAAAATAAAGCCTGAATGAAAGTTCTTTGATATGATATAGCAAAGTTAATGTCATTGCTTTGGATTAGAAATATGAGAAAAAGATTCCAGTATATCTTCCAGCTTACTTTTTGGCAAATAACATCTGGACACCAAGCAATCATTCCTTTAAATAAGTAGGAGGAAAAAAATTGGACCAAGACATCTAAAGGAAATGTATTATTTTCAAGTAAAGCATTTAGCCAAGCTAGAGGCCTAGAAAAGAGGCCATTTTGAGAGAATCAGCTAGTACCGCCTGCTTATCCCAAATTCACCTGTTCTTCATAAAATGCTCTGTTTCTCTGCCAACAAATGCACAGGCAGGGAAATAAGTCATTTTATCATGCTGAAGCCATGGGCATTATCAAATGAATGTGCAGCTCTTTACAGGTGAGATACCCAGGCCTAAACATTCTGCAAAACAGCAGTTGAAATCACGGTAAGCACATGGCGGCCAGGACCCTCAGAAAGGAGAGTCCCTCCCAGACTGTGTTTAAAGGATGGTGAGATTAGGGAAGGTCTATTTGCTGTGTGATTTGAGTGGTTTAGACAATGATCAGTGCCTGAGACAAACTACTAGAGCTATAAACTTGCTTAAAAAGTAGCAGCAACTGTAGTCATGTGTTGTACCTGGCTCAGTACCAATGGAAATGTGATGAAAAATATACAGATTTCTTCATTAGGGATTTCATTTTTGGAAGTTTACGTTCATGTTAAGTCTTGAAAACTTTTCTGCGGGTCCCAGTGGTATCAGCAGGAATTTTGCCATTGGCTTTGCTGGAACTGAGATTTTGCCTTCTGATCTGGAAATCAGCTCCATGCAAATGAAGCAAAAAGATTATTTGAAGTCTTATGCTTCATATAGCTGTCACGTTGTTCTCACTGCCTCCCTGGTGGTCAGCTCGCTGCCACTGACGTTTTGGACTCATTTCCTGCATGCCAGTTTATATGTTCTCCTGGGATCTGAGAGTCCAATATTTAGCATTTCAGACAACACAGATTCCAGTTGGTTTATCCCACTTTGGGTGATTATTTTGAAAAGGTCAGCATGGTGCAAAATGATGCTGTGTTTGAGGAACTATCAGCCAGTGGCAGAATTGGGTGTCCTGAGACCTCAATAAAGCTGTGGAGGGGCTGGAGTTTAAAATGGTTTCTTAATGGTCCAGAGAAGCACCTAAGCCCTCTCCAAGGGACCAGGATTCCCTTAGACCTCGTTGTTTGTGAGTCTCACCATACCTGCCTCCTTCAGAAACCCTGGCTGTAGTACTCTTGGCTCAAAATACAAATCTACCGTTATCTTTTCATTTAACCTGCCTCTCTTCACTGTGACGCTGGAGTCCGGTTGCCCAGGCAGAACAGGCTCATGTCAACAGGCTCCCCAGTTGAAGCCTGATGTTAAAAAAACACCTGCAAAACGCAGTGCTGTCTGACAAATGACACCAAACCTGACTTAGCCCTCTCCTTCTCTGCGAAATGTTGAGTAGAGCTGTACTGGCTTGTTAGTACAGAATACAATGTACTTGGTCTCAAACTGTAAATCAATATCTGTATCTGAAAGGTGACATTTCAACAACTGTGGAATGCTGGAGCCTATTAGGATCATTTTTTTTAAGTGTCAGATTATAAACTTCATAAATAAATGATGAGCACACCTCTTACAACACTGCGTGTGTTTGTATGTGCCTGTGTCAGCTCCTTTCTGGATGTAAGCCCAGTGACCCTGGAAAAATAGTCTGTACTGGTTTACATACTTTTCCTGTACTGTAAAGTTTTAATTAAGCAGTGAGATACTCTGGCTTTAAATTGTGAGCCATTTAAATGCACTCAGAGCCTGGACAGGTGAGAGGAATCACAGAAACATAAGGCTGGAAGAGATCTGAAGGGGTCATCTGGTCCACCCCCTTGCCCCAAGGCAAGACCAGCTATACTTAGGAAATCCGCAGCATGTCTTTGTCAAATTCGTCCTTTAAACCATCCAAGGATGGAACCTCCACAACCTCCTCGGGCAATCTGTTTCAGTGCTTCTGCTGTCTTTACCATCAAACAGGTTTTTCCTAATATGTAACCTGAATTTTCTTTCTACAGTTTAAGCCATACTGAAAAATAACCAAGTTGGGAAGAAAAAAAAAAATAGTGGGAGGAAAGGGATTTCTGATGGAAAAGAGGAGTTGGATAAGAGAAGAAAGATGCTTAACTGGAAGATTGGCTTGGAAGAAAGTGAATGTAAAGAAGAAAGGCTATGCAGAAGAGCACGTGCAGCTCTGCGCAGAGAAGAGGCTAGAAGAAAATATTGTCTGAGGGGAAGGGAAAGAGTCTCTGAGAGAAAGAATTTTCCAGTCAAACATTTTTGCTTTCCCCATTTATCTTCTTCATAATTTGTTTCTCTTACATCTCTCCTTCCCCCATCTAACTGGGTATAGTTTTTTCCCTACTTCTCCTATAGGTTTTATTGACCAAAGAATATACTAAATTATCGGGATAGAACACGTCTAGTGAATTTCTGAGGTCAGAAAGTGCAAACTATGATCATCAACTAGTGTAGTTGAATGGATACACAAGCAGCTGTACACAGTTTTCTGTGTGCATGAAAAAAAGAGATTTTTCAGACCTCTGTCTCCATTTGTGCATATTGATACTGATTTACACCCTGCACTCAGCTTAAAAAGAAAAATGTTTAACAGATCTTCATATTGTACATAAAAACTGGCTTTTGAAGGGCTTTTCTGCATCAATTTATTAGGCTTTTCAGCACCTCCCTGTGAGATCATTGGTGGTCCTAGTTTGCATGAAATGATAAGAGAAACCCAAGTGGATAGAAAATTAAGAAATGAGAAATACAATCAAAGAGGTAACGCTGCTAAGATTTAGCATTGCCTGAAGTATTCTGGAAACTAAGTGTTAGTGATTTATTATTAGTAGGCTTCTTGTGAAAGACAAAAATAAAGTTTGTTTATGACTTTGACCTCTTAGATGTTGCAGCATCATTTTAATTTAATCGTAAGCTAATAATTTACTAATTCCCCACTTCTGAGTAACAGAGAAAGCCATTGTGAAAGCAGCAGCCAATTTTCAGCTCTCCTTGTGTCTTCATCATGGTTAAAGAACCCCTGTTTCCGGAGACTACAAGAAATCTGGCAAGGTGATCGCACACAATAGGGAGGCTGAAGTTATCAATAGAGTAATTTACAATAATTGTATTTGCAAATTGTACATCATTACAATAACAATAAGTGTAAAATCCCCCAAAGATACTTGATGCTCTTGAGTAATTACATGCAATTAATTTGTATCTAATTCCAGATTCTGGCACGCTCTGTTCTAGCCTTTCTCAGAAATACTGGCTGGCAATGAAGAAATAAGATGCTGCCCAGGCCACCTCTGCTGGGAAGTCTTTGTATTGTGCAAGAAGGGTTCATATTTGGCAAAAAGAAAAATGGGTCTGCAGGGAAACGTCTGAAGACTCACAGTTTGTCGCATGTACGTATGACAACAGTATTTATGCTATTATTCTAGTTCAGGTCTTCAGCTCTACCTCCCCGCGTTTCCCACGCTGGCTCATGCTGAACTGGGCCCCTGCTGGCAGTGTAGACACAACCGTTTTGTGCTGGTCAAACCAAGACAGGGAAGAGAGGATCTTCAGCTCTTCTAGCTAGTATTTTCTTCTCTCATGCTGATGAGTGATGAATAGAAGAATTCCCAAACTGCTGAGTATTTGTCACCAAATAGTTAATATTCCCACATCTTCACTGGAGGAAGGAACTAAGGACCCCACATTATTTCTGGATTGTAACTCTTCTCTGGCCTAGAGTATGAGCGTTTATGCAGACCTTCATCTCTGAAAAAATAAAACAGGGAGGAAGGAATAATATGGACATCTGTATAGGGATTTTAGAGAATGCAAGGATTTTACAGTCCAAAAGTAAAAATGGCTCAAAATGCAAGGGCTTGATGTCATGAGCATATATTTTAGACAAATCAATATTATTCAATATATCTTGGCAGGAAGTTCCATGTTATGGCTCAGTATTGGTGTTGATTTTCATCTACTGTTCTTTTTAAAAGTTCAGTTTCCACTTTTAACAAAGAATGAGGGGAAGGAGGAGATTAGGGAAATTAGAGTGTAACTTTTACTGATTTAAAAGAAAGAGGGACACTTTTACTGTTTTACTTCTAGATGTATTGACCTGATCATGGCTAAGATGACTGAAATCATTCGTTAGTACGTATTGATTTTTTTTTAAGTTCAACTGTTATCAGACAAAAGGAAAAATTAGATGTTCTCTTGAACAGACAGGCATTCCAGGTGTACAAGTGGACTGGTTAGGTTGTTTTGGGGAATGCTGCAGTATCCCAAGTGGCACACTGGCTGTGAAGAAAACTTCCTCACCTTTTTCTTAGCCTGCTAGAAGTGATCTCTTGCAGACGAAAAATCACCAAAAATCTTCTGGCAAGCATCTTGAATTATGTAAGACAGCACTACTGTCTTAGAAGGTTCTGATGTATCACCATATGGCCACCATATCATCACCCCACGCCCTCGAGTCATCATTACACATGCAAGAAGGAGCAGTAAAAATCCTTATGGACCTACAGAGATGTTGAAAGAGAGGGACCCTTGCCTTACACTGCTGATAGTCTGGATGGGAGAAAATGGGATCTCGCTTGATCCCAAATCACAATCAGCCCTTGTTGTTTGTTGTTATTATAAATGGCCCTGCACTGCATTTTCTCTTGAGCAAGGGCGTGCGTGTGTACATATAGATATATATATATACATAAATATATGTATATGTATATCATAGAAATTAAACCAGTACGTTCTACAAACTAGGCTTTGATGTTAGCACAGTAAAACAACACGTTTTATTTGAAATGGCTTGTGAATAAATATTGTTGTAGGCATTGCATAACAAGCAAACTCAAAACTGTTACACACAGTGGCATCGGGGCCCTGTATAATTAGGTCAGCATTAAAGCTAAAGCAAGGAGGGCCGATTCCTGAAAATTCGAAGCCCTGAATCTTTACAATTGCAGAGCTTTCTCTGAAGGGTATCTGAGCAACCTCAGCCTCACGTGAAGGCAGATCTGTTCAGTGCAGAGGGGTCTGGTGTGGATGACACCAGTGGTCTGCCAGTGTCTCCTAGCTGGGAGTAAGCTGCCCAAAAGTCATGCAGGTGAAGAAATGACTGCATGAGCTAAAGAACTAGTGGGAAGAGAGTGCATCTCTCTGAAACAGAAAGTGCAGTTAGCTTCAGCGGAGCGCTGGCATTAGAGTTTTTATATTTTTGCATATGCATCAGATCCTCCCGGGAAGGGTGACACTTAGAAACTTAGTTGCAATTATTTGTTTTGGAAATTAAGTTATGTGTTAAAGAACACAGGTGCCTCGGGACTTCTAGCTCTAACAGCTACTTAGGTTTCAGTAAAACGAGTGAATAAATGAACCAAGTGAAACTGAGGAGAAAGCTTCTGACTCACATCCTCTTTCTCCGGACTGTAATAAGAAAAGTCTTGAAAGCAAAATGTACCATTTTATGTTATCAATAAAGTCCCTGTGGAGGTTACGATAGAGTTATTTCCCTCTCTTTGAACACTAAGGAAGGGGTGGGAACACAAAACCACTGTATTTTTTGAGATATTTCAAAAATTTGGTTGTGATGCAGCTGAGAATGAAACTGCACTAAAATTAAACAAAGTATAACCTAAGGAAGCATAATTGATAGCTTGGTGACTAGGGAACTAATTTGGCAGGTTGGAGATCCAGGCACAAATCCCCAAACTACCTGCAAAACCTTTGTCGTGAAATTCATACCTTTTGGCCCAAAGTTATGATTTTGACATGGCAGCTTTTTTTTTCAGCAAAGGTATTTTAACCAGTTCACCAGCATGCTAAATCCACCTTTTTTTCATTCTCCACTTGATTTCCTCCAGTGTTTTGGGTAGGAATGCCAGAACAGCAATAATCAATAGCCCAGAAAATTGCAGTATTACATGTCACTGTAATGACTGGAATGCTAGTATTTGTATTAGCTTCTTATCCGGCTGTGATGATGCCTACTGATTGGAAAAGAAGGGCCCTTGCAACAAAGCTCCTCTGAAATTATCCTCCCAATGTGTGTGCTAGGCAGCTGGGAATCTTGTGATAACGAGCAAGTCAATCTTCACTTTCTCATTGTCTTCATTCAATTGAGGGGTGAGTCTCTCACTTGCCTGAAGTACTTGGCAGGGGAGCTTTCCTGTGTCTGGCTCTAGGAAAGGGGGTAAGAGAAATTTGGTTCTTCTTCTGTGCTGGGAAACTAGTGCTCTACAAAGTCTGGGGAATATAAGTTCCACCTGTTTGTTCAGTGGGGTGGAAAATATTGAAATGTGATTACGTTGAAATTGCATTGAAATGCGTATACATGTGCTACGCACCAGTATTGTGTTGGTTGTGGCTTCTGTTATTTTCCTGGTAGAGTTTGCAGGAGCTTTGTGATTTGTATTGGGCAGGTGCAATGGAGTTGGAGTTTTTCTCCCTGAATAAGGTCTCTGCCTCTCTCTTCTGCACTACTGTATTTCCTGGTTTTCCAGTTCATAATATCCAAACACTGCCCTAAGAGCTCTTATTAGAATCATGGAGTTCACATAACATATAACCGTCGTGCAGCACGCTGGTGCATGACAGCAAAGCAGAGCTACGCAGATGCATGCTGGCGTTTACCCGGTGCCTGCAAGTGGGCTGCGAAGAGCTGCCTGGGCTGGGCTCAAACAAAGCCCAGGTGCTGGCTATCGGCCCAAGGCCTGGCTCCCACTTGACAGACTTAAATTGGGCTTCAGCTCAGGAGGAGCCAAAAAAAAGGATGGGGTTTGGTAATGTTGTTTTTAGGAGGGCAAGTGTTTTCCCTTTGAGTGAGACAGGGAACCTTTATGGGAGAGAGAAAGCAGTTGGCTGTTGGGTTGTGTTGCCTGGTTTGCGTGAGCGCAGAGAGAGCAGCAGATGCCCACAAATCTCCTTCGGGGGCTCTTGGTGGAGCAGAGCTCTGGCACTCGCTACCATGCACTTGTAGGAGACCCAACTGGCCTGCGGTGGCGACAGCTAAGTCAGGGTACATCACTCAGGGGAATCCTTATTCTCCTTCTGTTCTTATGTCCATCCCCCCTTCACCCCAGTTTAATGAGTGACAAGAAGGCTTTTCTAATTCATTTCTTATTGGGAAGGCAGTCTGAAACCTGATTTCTTTGCTTCCTATGCTACTTTGAGAAGGTGTTTATGGTGGCTGAATTGGTGAAACGGTAGAAGGCATCGCAGTTACTCTGTCAGGTACTTTCCAAAGTTTTGCGAAAGGAGCTTGGTGCAAACGTGGGGCTTTGCTTTTGTTTTTGATGCTTTTCTAGAGGAAGCGGAGCCTGCCAGTGTAAACTGAGACCAAGCCTCTGGGCCTCTTGTAGGAGCGGGGACGGAAGGTGCGTTTGTCTGCTGTCCCCGATCAGTCATCCAAAATGTGTGCGTTTTCCCATCCCTCGCTGAACGCCGAGGCTCTTCTAGAGCTTACAATGGGTGCCTGTGGTCTGATGACATGAGGCAAAGTGTGATGTCACCAGGGCAATCTTCTTAGGGCTAGAATGAAATTCTGGTGAGATCAGATTAAATCATATGTCGCGCTTTCAATAAAGCACGTTTTCTTCCCCCCAAGTTTGTCTCCAGAGATGACAATGAATTCCTTTGATACAAACAAATGAAGATGGAGCAATTTGTGCTAAACACTTTTATAGTAGCAGTTTTTTCCTTTTTTTCTACAAGAATCCCTCCTGTATATGCTGCTCTTGTTACATACAGAGCTCTTCACTGAGCATGGTTAAGACACATCATTATAAAGCCTAGAACTGGTGTTTCTTTTCTTCAAGAGGGTGTTAACAGAAGGTTACAATTATACATACATTTTAATATGTAACTCTATTGTAAACAGTTCACTCTCAATATGTCTGGCTTTTGTTTGCTGTAAATTTATATGTTATATTTGGATTAATGATTCACTTGGCTGTATAATAATTTCTCTGTATAGGTACAATCTCACTCAGTCTTCCCAGATTATTTTCTAACATAATCTAATTTAAAAAAGAAAACCTCCTCCCTGTTTATAAAAATATTATTTGTTCCTGGCTTTCATACATGTGTTTGGAGGAAAGGAATGGGTGATACTCAATAATGACTAGCGCTCAGTCTTTCTGACCACAAATTACGCACCTCTGCAATTTGCATTTTACTCTCTACGCTCATTGTTTGGTTTTTGTGTGGTTTTTTTTTTTTAAACACTTTCTCTCTGTGTATTCTCTCTTCCCGCTGTGCAGAAACTTATGCTCACAGCTCCCCTGAACTCCAGTCGGACTCTATACGCAGAAACACATGTGGCACAGCTCGCCCGTGGCTTGCAATGTGAGCTCGTGGAAAGGCGGGAGGGGGAGCCGGGCGCTTCTGTGGTTACGGAGCCTTTGGGCTTAGCCTCATAAACTAGTGGGTGGAGAAAGACAAAGACCAACTATTGCACCACCCCAGCACGGCCGAGTCCGTACAGGAGTGGGGGCGTGTGAGTATTTGCTCTTGGTATTGGAGCAAAGCAGAAATAGGGAGGAATTGTTCTTGAGCTTTCCCGGGCTGGGGAATAGCTTCCTCCTTCTTCCTTCTTTGAGGTGTGTCCTTGAGATACCATCTAGCTCCATGAGGGAGAATACATAATCTCATCTCTATATAACAAAAACTTCTGTAGCATAAATGCAGAAGCCTGTCTGAATAAGAACCTCTTAGGGCGACTTTGTTATGCTGCGATGTAGGAGAGGAATCTCTGGATGGGGGATGCTGGAAAACACTGATCTTTCCATCAGAGGAAAGCTTTTGTTCTAAAGGTTTCGGATGCTGGATTAGGATAATGATAGCAAAGGACTGGGGGTGGGGGGGGGGGGGATGTCCTACTCCACGTGTGCTGTATGGATTTCCATTGATATTTAAGGAATGCTATAAAGCTATCACACAAAAGCTAGAACTGTTGGTCTTTGAGTGTTCCTGAAGAAAGGCAAATAGCAGAGCTGAAGTGTCTCGCCACCCACAATGCTCCCAGGTGTCACAGCTGAGGCAGAAAAGAAATGGGGATAAACCAGCTGTGACCATAGTATCCCACCATTTTTGCCAACTGTTATAGTGAAATGGGGGTGCAGTATTAAAGCAGCTGAAGTATCTTGCTAAGGATCCAGAGACATGAGTTTGAGCTATCCTGGAGATCACCCTTAGCCATTCAGGCAGAAATAGGTTTTTGTTTGTTTAGTCAGGGAAGTAAAAAGTTGTAATACTTCTTTCATGGCCCATAGAAATAAATGTGCCTTCATGTAGCAGCTCATGGGACACTTGTATACCAGCTTCACAGCACACTTCCCTGTGTTGAATAGAGCAGGCAGAGGATCCTGAGTAGCTCCATGTCCGTGTGTCTAGATTCACAGCCGCTCGATTCATGGTGTAGCTGCTCCGAGGGAGCTATGAGGTGCGTGCCAGAAGGAGGAGGAACACCGGCTGAAATCCCGTCTCCGCTTAAATCAAGGGCAGCATTCCTCAGATAGCTGCTCCCTCCCCCTGCGTGCTAAGCCAGCCTCCTGCCTGCCCTCACCCTTCAGCAGTGATGTTGTAAAACTATAAAATAAATCAGGTCTGTTTAATGGCATTATCTGATCAAACATAGCTACAGCAACCTGGGTTTCAGTAGGAATCCTGAGTACAAATGTTTGACATGTTATAAAGAAGAAAACACGTGTCTCTTTTCAGACAATACCACAGACCAATTTTTCAAGTTCTGTACATAGAGCTTTTGCATAAGGACAAATGGACATTTGCACACACTTCATATATACTAATCTCCTTCCTGTTCTTCTTAAGCAAGGTAAACTGCTTTCCAGTTCTAGCTTTTCCCAAGTGTGCAGCTCCAGCCGGATGTTATGGGACTGAGAGGGCTGTCTCTATCTTTGCCCAGAAGTACCGTATAATACACTGAAGTTCAAAGGCAAGTTAGCCAATAGTGTGGAAGTAGTAGGGAATACATTTTGTTAATGACTGTCAACAGATATGAAGTTAGGAGACTCCAGCATGCAAGGACTCTGGGGGGCTCTGAAAAACAAATGGGGACTTGGTTAGCTTGGGAACTGCAAGCATGAGAGTTTATGGGGCTGAGATGACCTTTCATATGAGCGCAGCATGGATAGGAGATGACTGTGCAGGATCTGAGCTGGCTTAATCTTACATCTGTCTTGTATGCTGTAAAACACCAAGCTACTGTATGTGAGCCCGGGTCTGATACTCCCACAGCTCAAGCTATAAACCCAAGGTTTAAGCCAAGGCAAGACTCTTATATGCAGATGAAAGGCCTGTTAAGACACTATTTAGGGTCCAAAAGCCAGGTGAAATGTGCTCATATAGCTATAGGACTGCAGTTCACAGACAGTAGAGCTGAATGCATGCAGGTGTGTTCATGTAGAAGATATGTACATATGGAAATACATCACAAAATTACAGACTTCAAAGAGCTTAGGTCAGAGAGATGAATTCAACACAGCCACAGCAACAAGGAATAAAAGAAATGATGAATTTAGCTTCATTGTGTGCTAAACTGTTTCCTTCCCTCCTGAGAATTTTCAAAATATAGTGGAACTTTCCCATGCTAAAGCAAGGAAAAAAATATTGGAAACCTAATTAAGAAAAGAGTTCAGCTGAACTTTGTTCTCCTTTTAACACTTTAATGCATGTTTACTATATTAAAAAAAAAAAAAAACCTTTCAGAGCTTACTTTTACTAAATAAATGGACACATTGGGTATGGCTGTGGGAACAGCAGAGCCTGCGCCCTGAGATGGAGAGTGGGAAATGGGCAGCGCTAACCCAGCTCCTTCCCACGGCAAGCTGGTTCGGTTAGAGCAGTGTGATACTTTGCATTTTTGAAAATGAAGCCACTTATTCAGGAGGGTAGAATAAACAAGTTTACCTGCACCTACAGCTTGAGTTCCTCCCTCCAAGTCCCGTGCGTGTTCTTACACTGCACTTTTTGTAGCCCCAGCAGGAAGAGTGCACCTTAATTACACCTGGACGAGATTTCTTGTCTCTCGTTGCTGTTCTGTTAGGCAGCAGGGCAACAGCGTGAACCTGAATCCTCGCCGTGTTACTCTGGTATTGCAACTTATGACAATCGGCTGTAGTAGCAGTCTGTGGGCCTGGAGTAACATAACAAAATAATTTCATCCCTGGATGTGAAAATTCCTTTGAACCCACTTAAGCTGGCAGTTGCTGCCTTCAAATACATGTATGCTCTCTAGTCTAGTTGTTTTCATTTTTATGAAGACATCTAAAAATCCTCTGAAATTTTTCTGCCTTCAGAAGCATTAATTCTAATTGAGAATCTGTCAAAACCATCTCCTGAAGTGTGAACCCTAAAGTATTCATTTCCTGAAAAGTTCAGCTCTGCTAATCGCAATCAGACGCTAGCTGACCTAACAGGTCCTCCCAGGGTTCCTAACAGCCTTCTCAGAAATCGGACTTCCCATCTCATACGATAACATTATCTTGATAGTGGCTTTGAGTCATTTTTGTGGATATTTGCATGGTGTCTACTGACTTTCTTCCTGCATTTAAAGGCCTAGTCCAAAGTCCAGCAAAAGATTTTTCACTGTCTTCAAAAAGAGTAAGATAAGGTACTTGAAAAGATCATTCATTTGGGGAAAATATGTTCTCTCTGCAAGTACTTACATGCTGCTAGGCTTGCATCTTTGTTAAAGGGATTGCAGGCTCTATAATGCATGTGTGAGTCATGCTGGTGAATCAGAGTTTTCCCCAGTTTTCAAACTGTGGTTTTCTTTGTAATAAAGAATACATTGTATTTTCACAGCCAAAGCTCTACCATCTACCACTTTCACAGAGTTACTAAAGGGAGAAGCTATCCATGGGCTTAAGTATCTCATGCAAATAAAAGGGACAATACTAGAACTATACATTTTTAATTTTCCAAATTGGATCTTTTTAAAGCTGCAACATGAGTTTCATTCAATAGTTTCAAAATATAGGAACAGATTAGCTGCTACATTACTTTCTGTAAATCTGAGCTCTATGGGGAAAAAAGTACCCATTTTTCCAGGGAGTAACTCATTGCTACTCTACAATGGATGCTGAATTCAGTAAAAATGTATGATGTACTGCATGGTCCTAATTATCTGGTGTTTTGCTGTGCTATCTTCATCACCCTCTCTAATATATTAATCCTCTAGGCATTTTTGTTGTAGAAATAGTCTTGACATTGTAAAAACAATTGACATTTAGGACTTCAGGGTTGGGTCCCTGGTTAGTGTAAATCAGCTACATTCCACTGGCAGAAGTGCATTTATATTGATATTTATCACCTGGGAATCCAGGCCATTACCATCTTCCCTGTCCTTTCGCGAAATGATCTGGGAACTCCAGCTCCCGAAGACGAAGTTGGAAGCCCCCCACTGTGCCTTTCCTAGGATTGTGGCTCCCCAGTCACCAATGTACCCATGGGAGAGGACCTAGATGAACCTCCTAGGTCCTTCCGTTGCTAGACATTGTGACATGTCAGTTGTTTGCAACACAAAATTAGTTTGTACCAGATTAAAAAAAAAATTGCCAATTGCCTTAATCATTAGCAAGAAAAAGAGAACAGAAATAGAGGAGAGAAAGATCTGAAAAGATTTTGGAACAACAGTTTTTAGGGTGTTTGATTTACTATTCAAGTGTGCACAGCTGCTGCTCGGGGGGGGGGAAGGCAACTTGCCAAGTAGGAGAGACAAGGGGAGAACAGCAACAAGAGAGGAGAAGATTGTTTGCAGACTAGGCTATTAAACTGACTTGGAAATAGTTCCCCTCGTTCCTCCCTGCATAAAGTAGTTGTCTATTTCAGATATATTAGCGCAAACTCAGAGATATGCCACTTAAGGGTTGTTTATGCCGTGCACTAATTGCAGGATTGGAATTTACCCTGTGCTGTTGCAGACTTTGAGTCCGGTCTTCTGCGGAAGCAATGCTGGCTGCATTAAAAACATCCTTATTGGTAGTGTGTTTCTCTCGCGCGCTCCCTCTCACATCTTTCAAACAATCAGCTTGAGTGGGAGATACATAATTTTTCATTTTATTGAAATGACAGCAGTCAACACTGCCTGTCCACAGCGATTCGGCCTCTCAGCACAGTCATAGTGCCATTACGTGAGAACACATAAAGCTTTAGCAAATGGTACCTGATGGGAATGGTCCGGGTATGGATCAGAAACACTTGTCAAAACTGATTGCAGCAGCCACTTCCTTACTTTTCAACAAGGTGAAGGATGTCTCCCCTTGGACCCAGAGATTTGTCATCATTCAAGGACTTCTGTACTTGCGCAGATGCAGATTGACTCAGTCTTAATAGCATTGATCGGCTCTCTCAGGTGACGGTGCTATAGTATAACCATTTAAGCTGCTGCTCCCACCACTGGGCAGCTAAAACTTTTCTCTGCTTCCTTGGATGCTCTTCTGGTTATTCGTGCCTCCTTGGCTTCGCTTGCGTTTTGCGCTGTAGGAAGATTTTTAGCAGGGCTCCATGCTCATTCGGAGATGCAAGGGCATGGACCGGGTCCTCGGACACCAGGGCTGGGCTGCTTTATATCAGCCGGGGATCTGACCCAGCTCTTCAAGGGCTCTGCGCTGATTAGTGCTCAGCAAGGGAGAAGAACTGGGTTTGTGTTACTGGTTTGGATTACTTTGTTTATGAGAATCTCGCTTTTGGTGATTAATGCCTGCACATTATACAAGAGTGGCTTCAAATTTCTCTTTGAAGCATGGCTCTAGAAATACTGCCAGATAATATTTCTTCTCAGTCAAATGATTCCTTTTCTATGGAAAATGTGAATGCTTTTTCAGTTGCAAAAGGCCCTAATATGGTACAACTTGTCATCTTATTTACAAACACAGTTTCTGTATTCCAGTAAGAGGTGAATATGCCGTTCAGGCATTGGCCTGTTCAGACTTACCATAAAATAGTCTGGCATTGTCCTCCCAAGTGACCAGTTCAAACGATTAACCAAACCAACTATTGAATTCCTCAAAGAGGGCTCTGGACACAACATCTGCTTTTGCCTATTCTCTGCAAGTCGCAGCTTTCTGATCTTCCTGCACTCATTTGGGAACAGGGTTTGCATGAGCTGGAATTACTTCAGTCTGCATTTTTTTTAACAAGCTTTCTTTTTCTTTCTTTACCATAGTCTAGTCACAATTTCCTTTACCTTTTTTGAAGTGTAATAAATAGTTTAAGGAGACATTTATTTAATTCCTATTGCTACTGGATTTTTGAGATTTGATTTATCATGCTCAGTGGTCATGACAAACACATTTGAGCCAAGTGCAAGAAGAATTATTTGAATGCAGATTGACATGAAGGAAAATTTTCAGAGGGGCCTATGTGACTAAGGTGTCTAAATCCCATTGACTTTGAAAACTTTACCTAATATCTTTCTAATGATGTTGAGAGTCCAGTTGTCTAGTAAACAAATTTGAATCCAATTTTCAAAAGCGTCTGTCAGACTTTTGCAGATGGGACTTCAATTCTTCAGTCACTAAAGAGCTTCAAAAATTTTGTATTGTATCTTGGTGGGAACCTTAGATTTCATCATAATCACAAATAAATCAGTGTGATTAACATACACTGAACCTGGCGAGCTGGTGTGTGGTAGGACCTTGCTTTGATCCCGCTGTCTGCTCCGGTGGGGCTTGTGAGTGTCCATGCAGTGTCCATGGGCACACGGCCGCAGTCCAGAACAAGCGACTCATCTGACCCTTTGTTAGGTCTCCAAGCAAAGCTACGAAACTCAATGGGCCTTGAAACCGAACCACCCTCTCACCTCTTCGTATTCTTCAAATCCAGGATGAGGCCTGGTGTTCTGACCGCATTGGTCCTGTCTGAACTGTATCTTTTCGATAGATAAAAGAGATGATCTCACTCGCCAAAACAAACCTGGGAAAGTTACCATACAGTATACATTGGCAAAACATGGATTATTTGAAAAATGTGCTAGGAACACACAAATATCTTAACATTTCTCGGCACTTGGCACTGTTATTATTCAAACACTTTACAGTATTTGACACGGTTAATTTAAAAAATGAATCAAATGATTCTGTCAGCTGAAGTGTACCAGTGATTCTGCAAACTCTTTCAATATATCATTCTTTGTCCTGTCCACTATGCTGTAGTCTCATCTAGTTCATCCTCATAGGTTTTGTATTCGGTGTGTACTGTATAAACTCAATTTCTTGTCTATGATAATGTTGTGTTAAAATTTTATTATGCAGCTTGCTCAGGACATAGTTTGTTGTAGCCTCTGTAAACATCTTTGTGGGATCAGCCTGCTAGAGACCTGTTAGCTTTTCTTTGGCATCGTGCTAATGGCCCCAGAAGGTGCACTTGAGTGTTTGTTCCATTCAGTTTTTAAAGAGCCATATAGCAGGGGTTTTATTGTTTCCTTTGGGAGGCTGCCCCTCAGTATAATACTAGTTGCTGTTTGGAAATTTAACAGATGTTTAGCCAGAATAGTTTTGACTTAGTTTAGTTCTTTATCTCGCTTTTCTTGGGTGACTCCCTTTTTTCCATATTTTTGCAAATTAAAATCACACTTTGTCGTCTGCTCAGCATATCAGTGTCAATGGTTAAATGTGTCCTTGAACCAAATGTCTTGAGACCGTTACTCATTAGCGTTATTCCTGCAGAGTTCCCTCAGATCCGTTGAGATACTCATACTGATGCTGTATTAGATGTAGTTATCGGCTGATATCTTTGCCTATGACAAAGTATCTCTAAGGCCCCAAATTGTTTTGACCCTTCTCCCTGTATCAGTTTTGTGTAAGTTTGACAATAGACTTTTCAGAGCAGAGTAGCTCTGAAAAACTCTTATTTTTTTCCCCCGTTTAAAAACTTCATGTGTGTGTGCATCTGCCTTGCAATCAATTTGTGATCATTTGGCTGTTTATCTTTTTTACTGTGTGGCAGTTCAGTTGGTCTGACTGATCTACTGATTTTATACAACCAACATGACACCGAAGGGCAAGTCTTTCTGTGAGGTTGTGATGTTCTATTTGGGAGTTGGAAAAGAAAGAATCATCTTAATGTGAACTGTGGTTTGGGGGTTCATTTTTCTTCGCTTTCCAGCGTGACATATTTTTTTCCAATTTGTGTAAATAGTAAACCAAAAGTTTGGGCAACTGGGGGTGACTAGTTCATCTGAAGGTGAATTTTGATCTACATTTTTAGTGTTTGGTGTTAAGTAAAGGCACAGGTTACTGTTCATTAATTCATGTAAATAACCCTGGATTCCCTCCTCCCCACCGCCTTTTTTTGCTGGTTTGGCTTCTCAGTGGGTTCATTGTGTCTCAGAGTAATAGCCATTCTAATTTGGAAAGATCTCTAAAAAGATGCTGTACATGCAAGGCAGTGACAGGCAAGTGAATTAAGAAGATAAATTCCTTATATTGTCATATATGATTTTCTAGAGGCAATTTTTCACAATTGCCTTCCTGAAAATTTGTACATCATCCTGTTTTATATACTTACAGGTGATTACAGAGGACAGTACTCTTTTTGCAAATGCACTGAAGTTTGGAAAATGAACTGATCACCCGTAAAGCCTTCTCATTTTATGTAGAATTGATATCAAATTTGTCAGAACAATCCAAACACTGATTGAGACAAAATATTAGTTGATTTTGGTTGAGTCATCCTTTGTTTTTATCTTTTTCCTATCCGGTATCTCAATCTTGTAATTACTTTTGAATGTTGCACATGGTACCACAACCGAAACATAGTTTAAAGTAAAAAGCACCAATTATTTGCTTATTTACTACTAATTGAACATTGTCAAATTAAAACGTTATCTTATTTTCCACATGTAGTACAGCTGAAGGAGGAAAAAAAAAAATAGGGGAAATGGTCCAAATTCCTTTCCAAAGGGATTTCTGAAAAGAAATCACTGCAAATGACTCAAAATATGCATTTCTTCCAAGGTAAGACACAAGTGTGTGCTCTGAGGTAGGGAGGATTTTGAGGAGAATAGTGTGTATGAGCATATGACTGCTGAGCAGATCCTTTTACGTATGATTTCCATCTGGTTTACCAATTCCTTGTTTTGGAACTAGCTCACCACCTTGATCTTCATGTCCAAAGCTTTTCTGCAGACTTTGGTTTTAGGTGGCTTTGGATCAGCCCCACAGTAACCCCGTTCTTTACATCCAAGCACGTGGGCAATGTCTGGGCTAAGTTGGTTTACTGGTTCACCACAAAGTGGAAGAGGGCTGCTGAGACCTAGGTATGTCCCTGCAAGCTTTTGGATGTAGCTGCACTGGCTTAAAAATAAAGAAAACAGCACCCGTCGGTGGGGCAAGTTATAGAAATCCATACTACGTTAGATCACTGTCATGCAGGCCCACACAGGAGCTATGAAAACCCCCAACCTTTCTTCTAGCTTCTTCCTCTGGATCAGCCTTGACCTCTGTTTGCTGGGGGGAATCTGCGCTGGAATCGCATCCCAGATAAACCTCATCCCAAGGGATCACATTGTGAGGACCCATTTGTGAAAATGCTTTTTCACTGCCCAAAGAGAGCAAGCAAATGTACCGATCTTTGCCCTGGACAGCAGTGAATCCATAGCATTCCCCAGTGGTTTCCAGGGGGAGGCAAAATTGCAGGAGGCCTTCTCATTCATACCAAGTATTTGGCATGCTTCAATACATCTGAGCTCACCAATAATCCTGGTTTTAGGAAACGTGATGCTATTAAAGATAGTTTAGCAGCACAGAACTAGACTCTGCAGTAAACCAGCAAGCAGCCGCAAATGTATACTTCATTGCAACTTGGCTGCACAAGCTTCCCTACGTGATGGGCATCTTTCTCCGTGTAGGACCCCCCCCCCCCCCATAAATGCCATTAATCTCATTCTGTATTGTGTACTGTATTTTGTAAATACAGTGACAGGGTCAATGGTCCCACTGAGACCACATTCCCCAATAATGAGGGAAATGGTATTTACAGGAAGGATTTAAATATTTCTTTAGTACTGGAGCATGCATTTTTGCATGTAGTATATGAACCCCTTAATGCAACTATGACTAATGTATCCATCTAATTAAATTTTTACAGCATTCCAGTGCATCAGTGTCAAATGTTTGCCTCCAGTTACCCTCCTCGTAACACTGTCAAATAAACTCCTCCTTTTTTATATTCAGTATCTGCCTGCCTCCTTCCACACCATGTGAAATCGAAGCATCGTCATCATCATCTTTCTGAAGACAGGAAAACTGCCTCCTGCTTGCTCTTGTCCCAGCAGTGACCTCTTAGCTTTTAACTCGCCCTTCTAAGTCTGCTATTCTGTAGCAGGATCCCATGTATTTTTATTCAACTTGACAAGCAGGTATTAGAATGATCTACATATGCAAATAAAGGAAGCGAACACTATAGAAAACGTTATTTCTTTCATTTGAACTTTTCCCTATAGCAAAGTGATGCTTTCCCACCAACCAGAGAGCTGCTTGGAAACAATTTGGGGAAATGGGAAAAAACAAGCTTTAAGGCTAGTAAAAATAAGGCATCAAAGCCAGGTAAAAGACTCTCTAGATTATATCCCCGTAAATAACAAAAAGGTTTATGTTTGGGGAAAAAGTGGGACTGATCCCCAAAATCATACCTCACCAAGAAAATAAAGACAGTTTAGTTCAGTCTGTTCAATCTTCCCTTTACGATGCAGGCAGGTCATCATGCAATCTCCATGAATCCCTAGGTAAGCACTAAGTTGTTGCCTTTAATTAGTCTGCAAGTTATAGTTTAAATGCAGTGGCCTGACATCTCGATTAGGTATGCAAGATAAGATCCCAATAAATGATTTCTCAAGCCTAATATTCTGGGTTGAGGCCTTCTAGAATAATGACACAATGGGAAATCTTTTATGGCATAGCAGATGCAAACAGGGGCATTCAAAGTGCACTGCTGTACAGCCCCACTGCACATTGCTTTTATTCCCTCCCCCCCCCCATTTAAATGCTTATCATTTGAACAGGTTCTAGAAAATAACCCTTCATTAATGTAATTAGTAGTAGACTGGGGCCAAGCCCATTAGCTGCCTAGTAGCTGTAGATATGTTAGAATCTACATGACAATAAGACGTTGTTTTCAGGAGTTTATCAATCAACTGTAAATGAGCATTTCAGGTTGAAAAGTTTCCCCAGCAATAAATTTTCACCAATGAGTAAACCAAGACGAAAGCCAAACTTTTGGTGGTACCAGTTCCTTCTTTCCCATGAGGAGTAACCCACAAATTGGTATAGACTTGAACCCTGTGGCTCAGGGATGTGTGTTTTGTTCTTAGAGCATTTGGGGCATTTATTTTTCTTGCAAATTGTTGAGCTTTTGCCACTTAAAAAAACACTGAGCAATGTCAAAGCCATTTGTAAGTATGATGGGGCTAATCATAGAAGAAACTGGGCAATATAATCCAATGAATTATTAAATACAAGCCAGGCAATGGTACTGGAGAGGCTTAAGTCTTTTTTCAGTTGGGCTACGAAACAAAGTCTAAGGCTTAGATTGTGTCAAAAGAGATTAAGGCTCAATAATGCAGCTCTGAAATTCAGGGTGCTTAAATGCCTAGTGGAAATCATAATCCTGAATTTGGTGCTTAGGTCCTCAGGTAAAGTGCCTGGGAATAGCTTTGTGCTTAAGGGGTCATTGAAGTGAGTGCAGTCAGCAGGGGACTGCCAAAGTTGTCTGATAGGAAATGCCAAGGAAAGGCATGGACTTCTCAAAGGTTTAGGGGTCTTCCTCTGGATCAAGCAGAGAGTTTTCCTCTTACCAAAATTCATGGCCTTGGCTCTTTCCTGGACCCCAAATCCTTCCCTGAGAAGTGGAGAAGGGAGAGCTCTTTTCTGACCGTAATGGGGCTGCGGGGAAGGTGGCCGTGGCCTGGTGAGAGCCGTCATTCAGAGCACTGCTTGCATTTTGTCCCCTGCCTGAAGGAAGGGCTTCAAACCCGCATCTCTTACCTCATCACACTCGGCGTCCTCAGAGATGATTGCAGGATTTTTGAGTCATTTACAGCCCTTCCCACTGAAATTGTTCCCCTCTATGCAGAGCCTACCTGGAGCAGCAGAGGCAAGAGCATGTTCCTCTTGCTGCCTCTAGGGGAATTGCATCTGGAAGAGGTATGCTCCAGCAGGGTTTGGGTGGCTCCAAGATTAGGGGGGAGAATATAGAGGATCTAAACTGGGGCATGAAAACCCAAATCCTACCTAAATTTTGCATTAGGTGATTAAGTCCTTTGGAGAGCATACTCTAATTGCCATGGAAGTAGATAAGCAGCAAGCTGGTTCAGACAAACAAGTGCTTTTCAGCAGCGGCTTAGTCATAAAAATTTTCATATCTTGTTAACCAGTTGATTCTGCAAACCTTCCCCCATCCTTCAGTTTTTTTTTCCCCCCATTTCTTTCCCTTGGCATGCTTCCTATTTCTCACAGCAGCAGCTGTGCACAGTTGAATAGTAAATCAAACACCCTAAAAAACTGTTGTTTTAATACAATGTCTAAGATTTTCCAATTCTCTTTTCCCCCCTTATTTTTCTTGATAACCATTCTGGCTCATCTTTGTCTGGTAGTAAAATAACTAAATCTGCTAGCAAAAGCCTGACCTGTGTTTTTATTTTTTGTGGAAATTAGTGGGTAGGTTAGTAAGTGAAAGGCAAGTAATCCACAAGCAGTTTAGATAAGTGGATATTACAGGCTTGTGTTGTTAATTGGTATTAAATACATTTTTTAAATTACATTTCTGTAGCAAATGACTTTTCTCATCAGAGTCTCTTGTGACAGAAGCTACTTCTTTCTTCACCATGGTTGTGATAAGTTGGAGAAATCAGTGTTAGCATCCCAGCAGCTTCATTTCGTCTTCTCTCTTGGCCATGCCATTGGGCAGCATCATCTTTAAGTCTTCAGGTGCCTCTGTTGGCCTGAAAACCTTCTGAAAGCAGGTCTTAGAGAAATCCTCCCAAGGAGGGAAGTACCTCCATTGGTTCCCAAAGGTGCTTGGAGGCTTCTCAGGCTACAGGGCAACAGCAGAGTTGGCTTCCCAGCTGTGGAAAGGGTGAATGAATCCCTACCAGCAAGCCCGAAACTCTTTGAAGCAGATAGTTCACAGTAATCGAGAGCTCAATCTGTTGAAGAAGTTACTGAACTTTTGTCATCTCTGTACGACTTGACTTGTATGGTGTGGGACGCATAACTTCTGGTTTTGTGTTCACATCTCTCTGATTACACACAGCACTTTTTTTTTTTTTTTCTCTGTTAATCTGGGCTGTGCAGTGGAACTAGCCAGTGGTAAACCCATGCAAGTGAAACGCCATCTGCAAGGAGTTAGAAGGAAAATTGTCTTGATTATGCCTGCAATGTGCAAATTGCAGATGCACCACCAGTGAAACTCTACTTGTGTAGCAAAACGGCACATGGAGGGAGGCGTTCTTCTCTTCAGGAACGTCCTTTGTGATCCCTTATCCTCCGAAAGGGGAGTCACCCAAGCAGCATCAAAGGCAACGAAAGAACGCGGGGAAAGGTGTACATGCAGCAATCGCATCACATCCCATAAGCAGCTTTTTCTAATAAGCCTCAGAGAGCAAGAGCAAAATCTCCGTGTTGCTATCAGCCGGCGGAGCTAATAACATTGCCTTTGTGACACGCTCGCTGACAAAAGCCAGGAAATTCAAAGATAAGGCCAACACCACATCCTTGACTCCAGCCATTCTGAGGAGAAAAAAAAAAAAAAGAGCTTGATTACAAGGCTGTAAGAGGAAATACCAGCCCTAGCAGTGACTCTTCACAGATTCGGTTGCCATCGCTGGCAGGCTCACAGTGAGGAGACGTGCACGGGCCATGAGCAATCACAGTGCTGGGGCTGCTTCGGTGTTTGCTGGCTCCTGTGAGACAGCTCTGGTGGGGATGGAAAGAGGGAACCTGCGCAGTCCCCACAGGAAGCCACAGCCTTCTGCACAGATGTCTTGGGTCCACACTGCAATCTGTATCCTGTTGGTCAAATTTCTGGTTGATGCTGAGGGCCTTATGGGGAGCAAGAGAGGCTCTGAGAAGCCAGAGAAGATCTGGAAGTGTAACCTTCTGGCTGCCCACTTCTCTCTTTTTGTAGAAAGACATCTGAGGAAATCACTCCTACTACCACCTCTCTTTATGCTCCTGTTCCCTTCTTGTGGGACATTACAGTTTTTGTGGCTTTTGGTCTTTTGAAGTTCAGTTTGTTATAGAGTCTTGGTGAGTGTTTTGTGGCTTGTGGCAGTGTGTAGGCGAAGAAAAAGGACAGGGCTATGCTGAAGGCAGTTCGGTCTCTGTTGGTAGAACCGGCTGTTAAAATCAAAGACAGTTTCCTAAACCATCTTTAAAAACCACTCCAGCAAGCTTTGCTCCCTGCTGCTTAGTGCCCCTGTCTTCTGAAAGCCACACCACCCGTGCCTGTCTTGGCAGGCGGCTCTCCCCCTCTCCCCTCCTCCCTTGCCTACTGAAGTTGTAGCTCCAAAGCCTCCACCCGTGGCCCTGTGCTTCAGAGATTGGTTTCTGTTAGTCTGGCAGCACGGCCAGGAAGAGATTGGGGCTGGGAACAGACTCTCTGCAGGCCTTTCTGGGCTGAATACCTGCTATGTGGGACTGGACTTACTGACCAGCCCCTGAAGTCCCTCTGTTACAGCGTCCTGTAGCCAATGTTAATGATCTGTGGACAGGCCGTAGTATTTCAACTAACCAGATTAATACCTCATCTGGTACACAAACTCTGTGTAGCAGTACAAGTTGCGTGTTGTCCCCAGAAGACCGTAACAGCTGCTCTCGAGCCATTACCACCTAACTAGCAAATAAATATTTGGGCATGCAGGCTCATCTGAAAATGTGGATTATTTCCTGATAGGCCACAATGGATCCTCTAGGTAAACACAACCTCGGGGCACTTTCTGCAAAGCAGATTTTTGACCTGCTGGACCTTGGCTGGCAGGCAGGCTTGTGTGGCCGTGCAGTGAACCTGCAGGCTTGCCTTCGCTGTGACATAAAGCAAGCCCCAGGTCTCAAACAGTGTCTTGTTTCATCAAATAACGTGTCTTCCTCCCCTTTCCAGCCCTGCTCCTCGCTCCTTCTTTTATGCTTCTCTCCAGAGCAGATAAAGGTACTTTTCCTAGCAAGGAACTGCAGACATGAATATTCTGGACTTAAAAAAATTACTCCTGAGTTAAAAATCAGGGTCTGTAAAATGAAGCTTTAAGAAATACTGCATTGGGGGTTCGTCTTTCAGGCATGGCACAATGTGAGGAGTTTGCTTTCACATTTAAGGGCTGTCTTTTAGCAGACAAGGAACTTCTTCCTTCCCTTCCCTGCCAGGCCACCTCGGCATCTGCTCTGAACGAGTCCTTCTCTCTGCTCTGACTTCTTAGTTAAGTTTCTCCAAAGAACATTTCCAAGGCTAAGGGAAGAGGTCCGGAAATGGGTTAAGCATTACGCTCCCATTAAAAAGATTGATTTGGTATTGAAGTTAGGGAATCAGATAAGCTCAGAGGAATACTAGTGAGATACGGCGTGCTCTGTCTCCCTCAGTCAAACGCTCTCCTTCAGTTAGAGGTTTGGTGCCTCCTACCCTAATCCCTGCAGACTGTCTGGTGACTGAACTGACATTAGTTGGCTTCAGTCCACGATGCTGGAAGGTGACTGTGCCCCAGGATTCCTCACCAAAACTGACTCCTCTGGGCTGAAATACCACTTTAACCTGAGATCAGAGCCCACGGCAAATGGCTAAGCACCATCTTTGTTTCTGTCTATCCTGTGGGGAGACATCTTCACGCTAAAAACACAGAATAAAAATGTAAACCCCCCAAAACTGACACTGGGCTTTTTGGGACAGGTGGCCTGATATTCAGAGGTGCTGAATATTCTGCATGGTCAGCACAAATCAGATCTGCTGCTCTGAAAATCAAGGCGCTTCTATTTGTGTAGCTAAACATGGAGATTTAAGGCTTTGCTTCAAAAAGAAGTTTCAAAGATGCCCAGAAAAGCAAGAGCCTATTTTAGATGGATGTTAAGTCCTAACTGCCTTTCTGTGGTTTTGAAAATCTTCCCCACTCTCCCCAAATTTGAAAACATTGTCTTCATCTTCAAGTGCTGTCAAACTAGAGCTCCTTGGTAATGCTAAAATTCGCTTGAAAGAATGTATTTAAAAATGAATAAGCTGGAAGATTATGCAGGGATTCATATACATGGATTCATAGACATTGTCTCATAGACAACAACTGCAGCATATTGAATCTCATGCTGAAGAATCACAGGGTTTTACTGTATGTTTAAGTCCTATCTCTTTGCATCTTTATCAGAAGCCCATATATGTCATCGTTCATCTCTTTCCTTGAAACAACAGAATTTGCTTGCTAAAAAGTGTTGAGGCAAACTTTTTTTTTTTTTTTTAAATGATCCCTTTGACTCTAGCAGAAAGGGGATCTGTGTGCAGATTTGCCCTTTGAGGAAGGTGAAGGGTGCAGCTGGAGTTCAAAATAATCTGGATTTGGACTTTGTCTAGTTCTTTTTGGGCCTATGAATGCAGAAGAAATCTGGTGAGTTAATCTGCCTTGGGAGGGAGATGCTTTACCACAGCCACCAGATACACAATTGTGATCAGGATGTTTTTTATTATGAGAACTGACATGGGGAAATGGGGGGAGGAGGGCTTCAAAGCAGAGGTGAGCCCGAATGCCGGGCAAAAATCACAGTCTGCAAATATCCTCTGCATCCCTGCATGGAAAGGGTTCTTGGGGAGCTTTTTAAAAAATCAACAGTCTCTTCTCCCCAGCAGTATTTCTTGATGATGACAGAGCCCCTCTTTCCCTTCCCCCCTTGCTATCAGCTGGCTAATCTGCCTGCACATTCTGACACACAGCTGCAAGAGATGAAAACTGTACTGTTGATAGATGAAACTTTGGATAAGATTACATGGTTTTGAATATCTTGATGACATATTTGTCTGAAAAGTCTTTTAGAGGACAGCCTAATATAAATGCACGGAAATGTTTCTAATGACTAGCATTTGTCTACGTACTTGGTTTGGAAGATTAACATTCACGTGTTCTTCGACTGTCATTTGCATTTGTATGTGGAGGCAAACTTTTCAATAATCACTTCTTCATGCCGAGAAGAGTTAACAATTTATTCAAAATACACAAGGCCAAATTAGTCCCTTCTGTAAGGCTGGGCGCCTTGGTAGAGTTGCACCAGCGGTGGATGTGGCTTCACTGCCTTCTGCAGCAGCCTCAGCCACATGCCCGGGGACTGCCTTCACTGACCTTGCCTGTGGTAATGACGGAAGCCCCCCTGTTAGAAAGACAGAGCACACTACAGAGCAGAAACAAAGCAAAACAAAACAAAAAAACCCAAGGTCAGGACAATTGCATCTTTCAGCTATTTTGCTGTGCTGAACCCTGGGTTGTTTTCTATTTTGCACTGATAAATGAATGCAGTAAGACTTTTTGTACTGTTTTTAGTCTTATTTTCAAAACACCCAGTTGTGTGGTTGGTCCTCCTCAGTCCCATTTTTCGACTGGGGTAGGACACACAAAGCCTTATTTTGGCAAGTATTTTATCCACCAGTGAGAGCGGAGTACCTAGATGCTTTTGAATCCTGCCCTGGCCTGAGGCCTTCTTCTGAATTTTAGGTGCCTTAATCGCTTTAGAGAGTTGGCCTTCAAGCACTTTTGCAAAAAAGAAGCTTCCATTACTAAAAGGTGGAAGTACTTTGGGAAACATTTTAGCCCAGGGAGCATGGGCAGTTTACAGCATATGGCCTCAAGCTGCACCTGGCCCCATTCAGATCAGAGCAAGGAGTGTCTGTATGCATTTACTGGCAACAATCAGCCTTAAGTTTTGCCATGATGTGACAAATGTTGATTGAGGAACTTCCTTACTGAGGGTCTAAAGGTGCTGCCAAATAGCTTTGTGGACTACATGTTAACATGCATCTTTACATTGTCTGGTAATTATGCAAAAAACAATTAGGGCTCATCTGTGCTGTAGTAATGTGAGGCCTCTACCCTCTTCCTTCCTGCAGGCAATATAAAATTAAGATACTGGTCAAGTCTGGCCCCTGGACAATAGGTTCCAGGTGTCTGGGCTGCAAAATGGAACTCAACAGAACAGGGCTGCGCTTCCAAAGTTATGGGGTGTCCTTTCCAGGGAGTGCAAGAAAGGGAGCCACTGCACTCACAGAGCTGGAGTGTGCTCAGCACAGCTAGAAGGAGAGACGGACATGTGGGAAGTGGAGTTGCAGGGCTGAATATTTTATGAAACACGGATGGGGTGAGGAAAGATGAACACTTGCAGAGACTGGTGGAGCTGTTCAGTCTGAACGTGTGCATCCCCAAGGGCTTTGTCCAGATGCTTAAACATAAATGAACCTTTCGATCTGTTTTTACTGAGCTTGAAACCAATGCCAGGAAGTAGGCACCACCATGCACCATGAGCATTATTTGTACATTGGTGCTGCGGCATATATGATCCTCCTGTGACAGGAGAAGACGCTCCACTTTGTGTTGCTGGCTGTTGTTCTGAGGTTGCTCTCTGGAGGTTGTGCAAGCCCTTAAGAAAGATGCTGTACCTTCTACTAGCTAGGAGAAGACAGCAAGGCAACCTCCTCTGTGCAGGGAGACTTGGCTAGGAGGACAACAATATACATCCCAATAAGCGGTTCATCTGTCTTCCTAGTTAGCACACTCTAGTGTGTTGTTTTCCAATGAGCTATCACTACTGTAAGACTTCTGCTTATGGATTAGGTATTTTAGCCCAGAAGAGTTATTTAGAACAAAACTTTCTGTAATATTTGAAAATACCACCCATTACTTGGTCACTTCCTCTTGAGCTCTGCTTGCGTTCCTTAAGAAAAAGCTTCTGGGCTGAGCGTGTCTTTGTCTGGCAATGCTGTACAATCACAGATATAATTTAATTTTGCTTCCTCTTCACATGCCAGTGTAGCTCTGCAGACGTGCAGTGACACTCTTTCCCCTTTCGGAATATGTTGACATCTTGATGTCTTCTCCACAGACTCACACTGACACAGTGCTAGGAACTTTGTGATGACACCGCATCCCACGTTAGTGAATAGCAAAATAGCCCTGTCACAAACTATATTATGAAATATCAAGACTGTTTAAAAATGTACTTTTCCAGGAAAAAAAAATAAATCCTGGAGGCCTTGAACTTACCTTGAGATCTGACCTGCTCCATTATATATAAATATGGATATTTAAGTAGAGCATTTTAACCTATGCCAAATATAAAGAAGGGCTTAATGCCCATACGTTATCAAAAGTCACATTAACTAGGAATGGTATTCCTGACTTGTGAACACACTGTACGGTACTCATCCAATATAGGTACTTTAAAACACTGGCTGAAGTGATATTTAATACTAAATGTTTTCTTCTTTGTGAGAAGCACAATGACCAAACTTGAACTGGCCAAACTCTGGTCTTTTTTTTCAGTGTTATGAATATTCTTTGTGCTAAATGCAGAATCAAGTGTTCTTCCTCTCAGAAATGGTGGAATAAATTACTCCAGTGCACCCAGTTAATTTCTTCTGAAAATGACTCCAGTGCACATTATTAATTTCTGCTGAAAATGACTTTGATGCTTGACAGGATTTTGTCAGAGTTTATTAATGAAGGCCTCACTATGTGTGGCAACAATTGGTTTTCAGTTTCTTTTGACAGTTATGGGAATCTAAAATAGGTCAGCTGAAGATGGGTAAGACTGTCTGTACTTCACTTCTTTGACACTCTTTTTTTAACCATTAAAGACTGCAGCTAGTACAAAATAAGAACAAGGAAAATAATAACGTTAAAAGAGGTGCAGCTGTTAAAGAGATTTTTTTCATATTAATATTTGGGACAGTCATTGGATCTGGGATGAGCTAACTTGGACAAATCAACAAGTTAAGACAAATAGTTTTGATTTCATCGTTTGTTTACGGAAAAAAAAAACAAAAAAAACATTTGCTTAAGAATGTTGGAGAGGTGATTTTTGTCTCTTAATCCAAAAAGTAATTAATAGGGCCAGGAGACACGCACTTGGAATTTGATCACAGAGGACAGAGTTCATGAGACAAATTCAGCCCTAGTTTAAATGCTACATGGTCTAACGAGTCTTAGTGTCTGTGTTATTCTCTTAAATGTCTGCCTTGCAGACACCTCAGATCTGGAATCTGAAAATCCATCTGTGTCCTTGCTGCTTCTCACAACATCATCTAATTAGAACGTGCTGATAACTTTGTTGATGCACGAGAGATAAAAATCCATTCCACCTCATGCTAGTGGTAAAAGCGTGGTTTCATCAGGAAGGAGAACAGATATGAATTAAAAACACACTGAAGAAGACAGCATCATTTTCACCAAGATGCTTTTCTGACATCGCTACCATCAGCATATGCTACATACTGTTGCTTTATGACTTGCGTTGCGTTACTCTCCGCCTCAGTTGCGTTAATCAGGACTGCGCGGTGCTAGGCACTGCACAGAACAAAAAGACGTGTCCGCATCCCTGGACACGCTCCTGTCAAGAAGCAGGCGCTCCGGCGGCACAGCTTTCCGAGGCGTTTCTGCCGCTCCAGAGTCAAGCCTCTAACGGAGCTCGCTTATCTCGTGCGTCCTGGAACGGGCTTGTCATGCAGCTTTTTTACGAGTAGGGAACATGACACTTAGTCAAGTTTTCCATGCTAAGAATTTCATGTTACATATTGTTAAAGATGACTGAAATAGGTTATGTACACATCAAAATGAGTGAACTTTTACCTTTCCTATTGCAAGTTATCCGTGACATCCTTGGAAATCATTGACTTCTCAGCTATTGACATTGTTGGGGAAGGGGAAAAAGGTTCATCTTGCAGGAAGTGCTGACTCAGAGATTTCCCAGGAAAATCTACTTTCTTAGCTGAAGAAGAAAGATTCATTATTTGCTCATCTTGGTGAAATCTAATTGTGATACTTATATTCTGTATTAATTCAATTCAGTAAAGATATCTGACATAGGCAAAGAAGCCAATCGTAATAATTTGCTCTGAAGCTTTTATTACCGTTGTGTTTTGAATACAGGTATTAAAACAACAGTGGAGCAGCAGATGCTCTCCCCTGCATGTTGTTCAAGATGCTACCTATGCAATTCCTAAAAATATGAGCCCTACTCCTAATGGGAGTAAGTAGCAAAACTCCCATTGACTTCAGCTGGATATGGATTTCATGTAGTAAATACAGGACATAATCTTGAGGTGGTATTGCTTGCTGAAGAACAGTAAAAGTCATCTGCAAGGAACAGTTTCCATTAGCTTTGAGTTCTTCTTTGTACTTTGTACTTTATAAAATAGAGTCACGTTCCATATATAAAACTGTATCAAAAACAAGTTTTTCTTTTAAGTTGAACAAACCTGCTTAAAAAGAGCAGTCTGTTGGTACCAGTAGCTGTGACCTAGTGTACATTTTTTCTGCACTTTCAAATACTCATTACAATTCCTACTTATTTTATAGCAATATCACACAATAAACATTTCTTTTCTGATTAAGGGATTGAAAGGGAACTGAATTATAAACAGTATTAATATAAGAGGGAATTTGTATCCTGTGCTTGTAGGTCTGAGTTTATATGACCTTAAACAATCAGCCTGAAGAAGTCACATCAGCTGCTGTACACATTCCACATTACTGAGGAATTAAATTAAGCAGCTTTAATATCTGTGAAATGGCACAGGCCTGAAAGAGAATCGTTCCAATTTATGGACTTTGTATCTGATTTACTAGTGCATGTCTAGCAATTTCAGAGCCACCAATCGCTTTAAGACCACCTCCAAAGTGTTTTTTATCACTTACAGTAAATGTGCTAACATAATGTTTTAATTAAACATTTAAAGTGCATCAAACAAATTTATTGATACTGCCAGAAAAAGAAGAAGAAGAAGGAGAAATTCTGCTATTTGCAAAATCTCCTGATGTATGCACCATGTTGTGACCCTGGTAAGATTGCTCTTAAACATTTCAGCTAGTGTCTATAAATTAACAAAAAGCTTCCCCTCCCCTCCAGTCCCCTCATTTTCCTTCTCCAACCTCCAGATCATACTTTGTGCATAAAAATATGGTAAGAGCTTGTTGAAAGCTATTCAGCTATAATATCAAATGGTTGTGAACAGTGCATTTATTTGTGCTTCTTGAACACAGGCCTGATATTGAAATGATATAAAAGTCCCAGCAGCACTTTATATTGATGTTGGCATTAAAAATGCTTTTTCCGTTAGTGAGAGAGGAGTTCCCCCTTAAAAAAATAAAAGCCAATACCAGGCCTATCAAAACTTTATCATCCTGTTACCACTTGGGCACTGTATTAAATATTCACAACTGAAGCTGGTTTTCATTAAAAATCCTTTTCCCTTCTGCACTGGGGATCACAGAGCTGACACAGATCCAGAATCCCTATAACCCTTTAAGAAGAGAGCAGTCGGCATTGCATCGACAGCACTGGAAAGACGCGTTCAAGTTTCCTCGGCTCCCAGGGTGGTGCTTGCAGGAACGATGCCGGGTGGCAGGCGCAGAGAGGGGCCCCAGGAGCGCCGGGGTCCTCCTGGCCGGCTGCTCCGGCTCTGCGCGGTGCTCGCCGCGGAGCTGGACCTCGGGGCGCGCGGCACAGCAGCTCACTGCAGAGAGGCTGCTTGCACAGGGCTAAAATGTGATTTATGCTTTATGGCACCAAAACTACAGGCATGTTATTTGTATACATAATATAGCTTGTGCTTTCTTAGTGAGGGAAAGAGCATTTTGTCTTCCTTAGTAAGCATTTGTTTTAGAGGCTGATAATTGTGGCAGGTTTGCTTTCCTACATCTTTTCTTACATATATCAGTCGTTGTGTACGAGAGAACAGCTAAATACAGTGGGTCGTATAATATGAATGGAAATCATATTTCCATACCAAACAGACTTACAGATGCCTAGAGATGGGAATCTAAGCAATTCCTGTTAAGATCAGTACTGCCTGCTAATAAGCTGATATACGAATGTAAAGTGCATTTCATGTATATTATATTATATTTATATTATATTATATTTATATTATATTATATTTTTATTATATTATATAATATATTATATATCATCCGCAATTGAATTTGCTCCATTATTTCAAACCCCGTAACTATAAACATCACATGGTTGGAAAGGAAATGAGCAAGGAAACTATAGCCAAGGCAGAATGCCATGGCAGAACTGAGAACAGGCTATTGCCAGGAGACTATTCTTACTTTTGTTAAGGAAAAAAAAAGAAAGAAAAAGAAGAAACATAGGTATTTTCTTCCTTAGAGATCAGAACCTCATTTTTGCATGTCTTTCCGCCACTGGCTACATGAAGGTTGCTGTGTCATCCAACACAAGGGAGGACAATTATTTTAATGGTCACAAAACATGTGATGTGAGAACCACCTCTAACTCTACATCGCTTGTGATCTGCCATGATGTACTGACTCACCCCAGCTCTGCCTTGGAAGGCAAAACTAATGCAGGGTGTTACTGTGGTTCAGGGTTACCTGCAGTCCATGTCTATTTTTGTGTCTGTTGTCTCCTGCTTTATATTTAACTCTTTGGGCATTCTAGAATTTATCATAATGGAGCCTGATGTGTGGTGGGAGCTGCTGAGCAGTAAAACAGGGTGAATGAGAAAGAAGTAATAATTTTGTCTTTCAGCATGAAGGTGGAGACATTTTCTAGAAAAAAAAAGAAATAAAGACCCCAGAAGAAGGGTGCAGCATTTCTCTTCATATCAGTTTAGCATGGATGATTTACCATTGTGTTCTAGGGGACTGATTTTCAAAAAGAATGAATTTTGCATTAAATTCTGAGTATAGTTGCTGGAGAAGATATGATATTTGCCTATTCAGATGATGAGCTGGATGCATAAGTGATCGCATCAATGGGTAATATGCACATTCAGTCATGCAAAAAATTTGCATGCCCTATAAAGACCTAAAAGTTGAACATCTGGCCTTTTCTGTGGCACCTCAATTTTGTATCAATGTCTCCTATTCTTTGAAAGGTTTATTCCTAAAACCGTCAGATCATCACAGTCTTGATACAACATTCATTGCGCACTGTTCATAAATGAGCCAAGCTCAGCTGTGGTTGGAATGACTTTAATTGCTCTGTATTATAGATGTTACATTTACCATGCGGTCCTTGAATTGTATATAACTGGACATCCATGAAAGAAAAGGTGGTGCAATTCTTCCACTTTGTAGGAGGGCCGTTGGGCAGCCTGTATTTTGACCTAATGGAAAAGCTTCATTAAACTTCTATGACATATGCTTTATGTAGGGTTGATAGCCAAAGGGAATCAGACAATAACTCTTTACTTCTAACCAGTTTTTATATTTTCCAGAAAAAATATAGCTAAATGCTAGTACAAACAGTGAGGAAAGAACATCTAAAATGAGATAAAATAAAGTATCAGGTACCATTCCCTTCCCTTAGTTTTATCCTGCAGGCTGCTCAGCTAACTGATGTCCCATCCAAGTCTTCTGCTAGGTTTTCTAGTAAGGTGGAAAGTTACCCTTATCCAGGATACTGTAAATTGTGATATTATTTTTCTATCCTATTACTTTGGAAGGATAGTGATGAAAATTGCTCCTAACCAGAAAGACTGGTGCACCAAGCACTTCTCTAGCGTCTGTTTACTACTGCCTGGCTGCTGATGCTGAAGAGCATTGATATGCTATGGGAGCTCCCTCCTCATAGCAAGCCCTCCACTTCTCATTGTCTTTATTTTTGTAATTTTGCCCTTGCCCCAACCACTCTAAGCCTCTGAAGAAGTTTGGATTTGGACTCTGCAGCTCTGATTATGAGTCACAGCAATATTCTCACACCTCCCAGTATATTAGTTAGGGGACTTGTGAAACAGAGGAAGGAAAGGAAGTTATTAGCTGAAATTCCCAAATGAAGGGCCAAATGCTGAAAAACATCCTATGCTTTTATTCAGCCCCAGCTGAGGCAAAATTCTTGAGTAGCATCAATAAAGCTATCTGCTGAGTTCCCGTCATCATCCCTGCAGTCTGGGTGGCAACGTAAGAGGCTCTTGGCTTGCAGATTCCCAGCCTGGGTTTGCAGGACTGTGATTCAGGAAATTAAATCGCGTTAGGCTTGAACCTCATTTTCTCTGGAAGTCAGTGGGACGGGAGGGTAACGCTGCCCCGCTCTCACTGCGTCACTGAAACAGAGGCATCCTTCCAATGGGTTTTGGCTGTAGGACAAATGGCTGGAGAAGAAAAGGGGACCTTTTGCTTCTGTCATAAATTTGGTTACAGCTCCTCCCGATGAGTGCCCCTTTGCCCTCGGAAGCAAAGCGGTGATGTCCATTGGTCTCCCTGTGCCCTCTCACACTGCAGGAGGTTCTCTAGGCATTTTTATGTTTAAAATTATGAAAACGCTAATGCACCCGATTGGAAGCCTTGCTTCTATCCTGCCGGCTGCCATCACAGTCTGAAAAAGGAGGCTGATGGTCTCCAAACCTGCCCATTGTTTAAAAGCAGGTGGCAGGGAAGGTAACGATGGGGGTTACGAGTCCTTCCCGCGTATGCAGAAAAGGCGCTCTTTTCACGCTTGTACTTCTGACCCCAAGATCAGGTTCCAGATTGTTGTGAACGTAAAGTTTAGTTATCTTTTAGAAAAGCCACAAGAAACCTAAAACTGCACTCTTTTTTTCCATTCGGAAGTCCTGTAAGAGCACTACTGTGAGCCGCTAGCTGCAGTTTTGCAGCACCTTTGCTGCAGGCGGGCACTGCAGGAGTTCGGGTGGGTTCCTTGCTCGCAGCCAGAGTGGAATTCCTGCTCAAACAGAACTCCTCTCTGGGGAAGGAAAGGACAGCCCCTCAGGAACTAACACCTCCGCCCGCCTAACAACAGTTTGCCCAGCTGAGGCTCGTGAGTGGAGTATTTGCTTGTCTGACTTAGCTGTAGAAAATGAAGAGGAGGTTAACAATTAGTCTTTGTAGCTGTAGGGGCTGACATGATGGTGCATATTTTTCTGTAGAGCAGGAATGTTTTGCAGCACTGGAGTGACCAAATATTAGGGTTCATATGTGGTGCCTTGACCCAGACGTTTACAATTCAAGGCACTACATGATCTTTATAGAGTCAACTGCACCTTTTTGCACTGACCTGTTTAATTTTGGTGATATGGAGGTGTTGGCATCCTGATCCTTCACTGCAACAGTGTGCATCCAGCTATAGAATCAGCCTTGCATTCCCCGCTGTACTTGCAGAATAATGTGGCATGATGTATATCTTTCCTTTGAATCTGCAAGGGTAGATTTACTAATAGCAGGATATTTGAGTAGTGCGGAAAACTGCAGAAACTTTATGGTATATCACCCCTCTTATTAGTGGCTCCTAGTGCTTTATTTTGGGTCATCAGCTGCAAAAGGACATAGCCAAGTGCTGCTGGAATCAACTTTAAGCTGAACCCTGAATTTCAGGCAGATAAAAAAAAATCACTGCTAAAAAGAGAATGCAGGAGATGGAATCTAAATCTGCTGGGGCTAAAGTAACGCCAAAAAGTGCTAACCTGCCACTATACATGACTGGTCTCTAAGTAGTTCAGTAGTTACATTAACAACTATGGAAGGTGTAAATTTGGAGAAGGGATGAGAAGGAATAAAAAGAGAAACTGCCCTACCTGTCTCCTGCTCTGCAGGGAATAATATGGACTGTGTTCACAGTAACTGGCTCTAGTAAGTGCTCTAAAGGGAGGGGGTGGGAAAGCAGTGGCTGAAATCTCTGCACAAATTGCAGGGAGACAATCTTGTATCTCCAGATCTCGCTATCAGTCTAATTCCAGCGCTGTGCAAATAAATAAGATTTACCCTTGCTAAAGCCCTTAAACCCCTTTGTACCCCAAGTTAAGTACTGATGTCCAGGCCGTATCTTTCAAACTAGTTGGTATTTCTGGGAACTAAACGGACAACTTCAGGTATGGAAAGATCCCCTCCAGCAATATCGTGAGGTCACAGCTTCTTGTTTGCCCAGAGGAGTAACTGCAGGGAGCGCGTGATCGGTGTGTTTGGTCGTGCAGAACATCTCAGGCCTTGCGTTAAGAAGAGGCACTACAACACCTGCTTTTCGCCACGAGTACTAGCTGTACAAACGTGCTTGCACCTTGAGCAAATGGCTCCTGGGGCGCAGGCAATAGTTTTTTGCTTTTCATGAGCAAAGCTGGTCTTGAGAGCAGAGGAGAAAAACGCTGAAATTGGTGGTTGCATTTCAGATGCTTGTAGCATCTCATGTGCATCCATTAGGGAAGGACTAAACAAACATAATCAGATAAGTTCTTTCTGAAAGATGGCTCTGCAAAAGGATTCAAGTGCATACCTGCTCTGCGTCCTGCTTGAAGTACTAATGCTGCTCCACTGGTAGAAGCAAATGCCTTTTGAAGGCAGTTCAGAGTCACAGCGCAGTCGCTTGGCTTTACAGTTTGCTAGCTGCATGTCGTCTTTGAAGGCTGGGAAATTGCAGTGGCAGGACGGCGATTCCCAGCCGAGTGAAGCAGACACTCGACACATTTCATCTCTTGCAATTAAGGGAGAAGCAGAACCGGGAAGAATTCAAGCCGTGTTTTTAATAATAGACCACTCCCTTATCGAGATGAAGTACAAGTGTCACTCTTTCACAGATGGATGCAGGGACTGATTCTAGGCGCAGACAGTAATAAATGCATGAGAACTTTGCATGAAAAACCCCACACTTCTAAGACTTGGTTTATTGCTCTTAGTCATTTACACACATCCTTCTAAAGGGAGGAAGCTTAAACATAATCAAAATCTATGTGCAAATTACCAAGTTAAATGCTGCTGTTCTATTCTGTTCTCTTTTAATATCAGAGAACAAACCTCGTGGTGCAAAAAATACAATCTTGTGATAAAATGACTAATACATGACTAAAGCCGTTTTTCCATTGTGCAGGCATAGCTCTGGGGATCCTTTGTTTTTCATGGTAGATCCCTCAGACAGTGAATTCCTCTGGTGGTTGGTATTATATTAATGACCAGGACTGTTAGTCACCTCAAGAGAGCTGAAATAGGATGCCACTCTGGTTGCCATTATTAATTCCAACTGCAGGTGTGAAAATTAATTTCATGGGTATTTTTATCATTTCCTTTTAGTTAAGGATTAAAGTTTCTGAATCAGCCAGGCTCCGGATGGAGACAAAGCTGAACTGGGTCTGCCTAGAGCTCCCATAACAGTGAACTAATTTTAATGGAGGAGGAGGAGGAAAAAAGGGGGCATAAGACTTTCCATCTCTCTCTTGCTGAAGACAATTAATGACACTGAAAGATATCAGATGTCATCATGACATACACTTCTTTGCACCAAGACTCTATAAAGCAATCCAGTAAATTGCAGGTTGTTTTCATTTCTGTGGAAGAATAACACATTTGCCAATAGCGGGAGAAAAAAGGAGAAGTTAAATATATCAAACCAAATCAAATGTAGCTGATTAGAAAGCTACAGTTTCCATTTGCTGGCACTCGTACTGTTTTCACATAGATTTTCTGACAGATGCTGCTATATCTACATAGTCAAGAAGACAGTTGCAGCAGCCAAGCTCCTGACACAGAAATCCAGCCTGGCATCATTGGCTCTAGGTGGAGCTTGGCCACAGTGTTTGGGGAATGGGAGGGGAAGGGATGGGAGGAGAGTTAGTTCACCTTGGCTGGAGAGGGCAGGAGATGTCATCAGCTGGATCAATTATGGAGGGACGGGCGAGGAAGGGGGAAATGCCGTCCCCATCCCCCTGGTTAAGCCTCGACTCCTGCCGGTTCGAATGGCAAAGGTGTTGGCTCCAAAACTGTCTAGTGCTCACTCACACCTCCTCCTGCCAAAACTCCATGAGTAATGCTCGGAAGATAAGCAGGTTAGGCCAGATTCGGTCGGATAATTAAAAGGCTGGAGGAAACGTAAGGTCCTTGCGTGCTCTCAGACGCACAGCTCATCTGGGGTTTGGATTTATAATGCGCTGCTCTCATAACCACCTTTCATCCTGCGGCTCTCATCACCTCCGAGGCATCTTTGCCGCGCGGGCAAGTCCGCGGCCGATTTTCCAGGGGTAAGGAAGCCTTGCGCCGGAGCGGCGGCAGCTTTCTCGAGCGCCGGGCTCCCTTCTGCGCCCGGGCTGCAGCCGTCAGCCCCGGCGCTACCTTTATTTTAAGCATCTCTCCCTGCTGTTGCAGCGCGGTGCCGCAGAGCCTCTCTGACCTGACCGCTCTAACCTTGCACCTCCTGTAGCCACTTCTGTCAGTGCAACTTGAGCGCACAGTAGGTGGAAGAGCTCCCGTTTGGAACTGGCTTCATTTTACACCTCTCTTCCTGCGCTGCGACTGGCTGCGCTGGTGTAGCTAGCGCTGAGCGCCGGGAGAGGCTAGGCGCCAGCCCTTTTCTCTTATAATGAGCCTTTTTAGGTCATGTAAGCCAAGAACCTGGCGTTGCAAAAGACCCCATCCGTTACTTTAAGCAGTTATCGCATTTTACTGTTTACCCGGAATAAGGCGAGTGCGTGGCGCTCAGCCCATCACAGGCAGCACAGTTTATCACCAGGAATTAATGAGTCTGTGCCATCTCTCGTTTCAAGACATTAAATCACAGCTTTGTTTAAAATTTACTCGAGTTTGTAACTTCCAGTACAGAAAGTCCATCACAACCTTTACAGTTACGCATCAAAATATCACTTCAAAATTGTGCCCTCCTCACCACTTACTGACGTTTGACTTTAAGAAAGAGATAGCATACAAAATTCCCTTATTTTTTCGTGCTGCCACTGCGACTGTTTCTTACTGTTGAAACAACTTAATGTAGAGCAGAAGGGAGAAAAGCAGCAATGATTTTTTGGACCAAAAATAGATACAAAGGCAGTATGCATATCACAGGACAATTTTGGGACAGCTCAGATATATAACATTAATATAATTCCCTATTCTCCTCGTGTAACTAATGTTAGTTTTCAGTTTCTGTGGACTTTTCAGATAAATTTGGTGCATGAGTTTTTACCAGAGTCTCCGTTTACCCACTTCAGCTAATTCCTGAGCAAATACCACATTATATAACTTAACATGAACATTCAAGTTATAAATGATAAATTCCACCATAAAGCTTGATAAAAATCTTTATTGCAATTTTAGGTTTTATTTCTTTCAGATAAATGGATTTTTGGCATCAAAATGTCTTTACTGATTTTTAAATTGAGGCAAAAGCCATTCATGAAAATTAGTAAACTAGGACACGCGTCGTAAAACAAGCACAATACAGACCTTGTGACACCAACCTTTAGACACCCCTTCAAGAGCTGCATGTAGCTTTTCAGCTGCACGTCTGTGTCGTCTTCCTTTCAGCTAGAGAAAATATTTCTAGATCATACAAAGTTATTCAGAATAATTCTAATACTTTATGAGCATTATAAGCAAACTACAAAAATATTCTGATTGCTGAAGGGCAGCCACTTCATTCTGACTCAGGGTACACAGAATAAATTCACGCACTCAGGTGTAGCTCTGATGCCGTATCTTCCCATGTAGTGGCTGTTAGGCATTTCAAAGGGAGTGAAGTCGAAGCAGCTGTTAATACCTTGCAATTCCTAAAGGTAAAGAGCAAGGCCTCTCAGATGCTAAGGGGAAAACGGAGTAATGCTGCACAAAAGCAATTAAGATCTGTGTTTAAGCGTGCCTTTTGAAACTAATTTTGTTTTTCTAATTTAGCAATGGAAACTTTAAATAAAAATGAATAGAGGTGGTGTATTTAGGGTCTGTGCAGACTGACCAAACAGGACACTGTATAAGAAAAGGAAACAATTTTTTCTTCCCTTTTGCCCAGTTTTAAGAGATCTTCAAAAGTGGCAAGCCTGGTGGAGTCAGTAACATTAATGCAAAACTGGAAAGAGAAGAGAGAGGAGAAGCAAGTTTCATTAACAGAGAATCCAACATAAAATATACTGGAGCTGATAGAGGAAAGGAAAAGACAGCCAAGATGTTCAGCTGCAAGTGGAGTCCAATTTGATGCTCAGCGTGAGTTTAAAAGGAAGATTTTCTCAGCCTTAAAATAAAAGAGCAGTATCAGATGCGTATGGGGCAGAAAACTGTAGCCACAGAAATGGATCGTACCAGGCTCAGGAAAAACCCAGAGTGGCAAAAGTAGCTCATTTGCTGTACTACGTTTATAGATATGCTCATTTGAATGCTCCCAGGAGGACTTGCTTTACGTGTCCAGACAAAACATACATGCAAGTTAGCACGCAGTATGTATCATGCTGATAAAACCCGAGTGTAAAGGAGATCCATCACCAGTTAACCGGGAATTTTGCCTTTGACTTTGGGGGAGCAGACCTCATTTCCTGCCAGCAGATCTGCTGACGTCTTCCATTTTTTGCAGCGCCAACCTTTTGACATAAACAAATTGCTAACATCAAGGACCCAATCCTGCTTCCACCGAAATCAATAGAAGTTTTGTCATTGGTTTCAATGGGATCAAGGATTCAATCCTGCAGTTCTTGAAGTCAATAGCTTTTTTTTTTCTTTGTGCATAAGTAAGGTTGAATTAGTGCTGCAAGATGGGCCTAAATTATATTGATTATCTGGATTTAAAGCTGAGCATAAAAACAGGATTAAGAGAAAGAGAGAAATGTTTTAAAAAGTGAGTTTAGAGCAAGACACGTTTCCCTGTGTGGAATGGATCAGCAGGAACTCAGCCGGGGTGAAGACGGCAGGACCAAAGCCTCAGTTATCCAAGTCCCTCGGAAAACTATTGGGGGAGCACAGAGAGAAGAATTCACTCTGGAGATCCTTTTTCATCTGCTGCTTCTGAAGTAAACCTTTTAGTCACAGATTCTTTATTAAAGATAAACAAACTGTTGACAGAAGAAATTATTGTCATATATATATATATATATATATATAAATTGATTCTACTTCTTCACTTCTCCTTCTCCCTCTTCTCCGTTACAGGGTTGTTATGTGTTTCTCTAACACCGCTGGCAAATCAGAATTTATTGTACATATGTTTGTGTTCCACTTAATAAAAAATATACCTATATTTTCAGATAAACTTTGTTAGTAATTCATGAGGTAAGTGACTATTTATGCTAATAAGGGAGAAATATATTCTCAAGCATAATGCATTACATAAATTTGAATGCAAAATGTTCAATTATGAAGTAAATACAGGTAATGCAAATAGTAAATTACATCCAATAAAAATATATAAAGAATGTGTCTTCAAAGAGAGGGAGGCTTTTATTTGCGTCTGTGAATTGTTTAAAGAGAAAAGAATTAATAAATACTGAATTACTATTATGATGATTTAGCTCATAATTCACCAATCCATAATGACTCCTAGTAATCAGACTGTTGTTTCATATCCTCAAATATAAGGCAGGACTGTTTCCTCAGCAATTTTATTCCTACCAGATTATCTCGTCTGATTCTATTAATTCTCTCCCATAAATCTGCTAACAGTGATACGTGATTTACTTACCCTGTTAACCGATCTGAAGACTGTTAAAAGGATTTATCTAGCAGTGCACCTAAGAGCAGTTTATGCCTTATCGTTCTGCTACTCTGCAGAAGTCTTCCTGAAATCAATTTGGTGGGTTTCATAGTAAAATCCAGTGGACACTGTTTAGTTCTGCACCATAAAATAAGACACTAGACAAACAAAAGGAGCAGTAACTGTACTTAACGTGTTGTTGCTGATATGTGTTTAAGTTACAGCGAATTACACTGCGAGTCCATCTAACGCTAACCTGCCCGTCACCTTCCTCTAAGCCTTTCGCCGCAGCCGGGCGCAGGCACACGCACACCGCGGACGCTCCCGCGGACGCTGCTGCGTGCTCGAGCCGTGCGCGCCGGGAGTTAATGTTTCACATCCTCCCGCACGATTTGTCAGAAAACTCGCTCGCAATAAATATACATTAGCTTGCGAGCTTATGAACCAGGTCAGGAGCAAAGAGCGAGCAGGGCTCCGCGCTACATTGCTGAGCCGAGATGCTTGAAAACAAAACGCAGCGAGAGCCTGGGAAAGGGACGCTGCAGTTTCTGCTCTGCGTGGATTAGGGCAGGATTGTAGCAAACCGTGCGAGGGAAAGGAGCAGTCTGGGGGAATTGGCCTGCGATAATTGTGGAAAAACTGAAGACTGAATAGCTCTAATTGAAATGAAAGTGTGTGATTGTCATGAAAGAAACACTGTTAATAGAGGACTGTAAATGTTTAGACACCCATTGTGAATAGCCAAATAATAAAGAAAAATACTACTAAAATGGGAATTATATAGTGTAGGGAGGAGAATGTTGCTTCTGAAGGTTATCCAAAGATTGCTAATAATCTTTTTTTCTCTGGTTTGCTGAACACTAGAGACATTTTGGTGTGGCAGTTCTGTGTAATAATCACCAAGAACAATATTGTTCAACTAATAATTTTGCTTGCTGTTCTGGTAGGTCAGAGCTCCAATTTAATTTGCAGCACTTGCTTACATTGGTATCAATTAAGGGACGGTACCCATTAGCTCACACAATTTCATACTCTTTGTCTATAGTTCAGAGTTTACTCAGTAAATTTACTAGTTTGCAAATGTAGCACTTTGAATGCTCATGTCCAAACAAACTATTTTATGGGGCTGAAGACACATTTGCAGAGACATCTATCAAACGGGCAAGTGAAATACTACAATTGTACATTCTGGAAAGCAATACCCTTTTCATTTAAAAATATTAGCAGACATTTTATGTCTCACGTAGGTGAGAATGTTAAGTGATATACAGTGCCACATTCATCTTGCTCAAGAAAAAAAAAACAAATACAGGGAATTGGACTGTCCTTTGGGGATTTATGCTGTGAGCCTGTAAGTTTTGTTGATTCCAGCCCTGGGAAGAAATAGGAAAGCAAGCCAGAGCGGCTAAGTTGCATTAACTTCGTCAGGAATCGCAGTCTGTAAGATAAACCTAGCAGATGTGCAGGGCTCTGTGTGCGTATATGTGTGCGCATTCTGGGACTGTGCAGAGCCATATTTCAATTTTTTCAACCATGTTGGTAGCATTATTAGCTTTACAGGATCGTATCTGTGATCCTTTCTAGATGTAGTTATCTTCCTAACTTTGCAGTATGCCCTACCTTTTTCAGCTGTCAGGCACAGTACATGCTGTATGACTTGCAGATGTTAGTGCTGGCACTCGTACTGATAATGGCATAGTCAGAAGATGTTATCCTTTCGCAAATCCACTAGCCAAGTGCTATTTCCTAAGCAAAGATTCTTTGGCTATTGCAAATGATGATTTTCACAGTCGGTGAAAAATTACCCAGAGACTTGCCTGCACCTACAGAGTAATACCCTGCGCGCAGTTATAAATAGCAAACTCCAAGGAGGAAGGGACTGGGCAAGGGGAGCAGGGAAGGATTTGAAGTACAATGTTCAAGACGCTGGTTTAATATATGACCAAGTGTCAGAAGTCAGGTTTCTGAGAATTACTTTTCAGATAAACAACTTTATAGCCCTGCACTTAATCTTACTTACGAGAGACATCTCATTTATCACGGAATTACAAGTAACTTTAATTCTATCGATATTCCCATAAAGCCCGGTCGGAAAAATCGAGCCCGGCGGCTCCGGAGAGCGGGGGCTTCCCCAACGCGCGGCGGGGCCGGGGGCTGCACCCGCGCCGGGCCGGGGCGAGGGGCGACGGGGCGGCGGCGCGGGGCGCTACTGCGAGCCCCGACGGCTCGGCTCGGCTCGCCGCTGCCGCGGGCCGGACGGCGACCGCCTCGCAACTGACCTTTCGACGAGAGATGGCGCTGTCGAGGTTTAAACCGAGCCGCTCCGCCGCCGCTCGGCACGCCGGCTGCAGCTCGCTCTCCGCTTGCACGGCCCCCCCCCCCGGCTCATCCCCTCCTCCCCCCCCCCGGGAGGGAGGTTAAAGTAAATACAATTAGTTCTAAATGTATTAAAATAATTAGCCCGGGCTAGCAAGGCCAAGCGCGGCGGAGCGGGAGCCGGGCGGGCCAACTTCGGGGCTTTCGTGCATCGCGGAGGGGGGAGAGGGGGCGGCGATGCCCCGTCCCCGGGCCACCAAAACAGCAAAGGAGCGGAGCGGCGGCCGCTGCGCCCGGCAGGGCAGCGCGGGCAGGGCCGCGCCGGCCGCAGGTACCGGCGCCTGGCACCGCTTTAACCCTTGGCTGCGAGCGGCCCGCAGGCGGCGCCGGCCCGGCCGCGATGCGGGGCCCCGACGGGCTGCGGGGCCCCGACGGGCTGCCCCGGCCCTGCGGGACCCCGACGGGCTGCCTCGGCTCTATCCCCGGTCCCCCGACGGGCTGCCTCGGCTCTATCCCCGGTCCCCCGACGGGACCCCGCCGCCCGGCCCTGCCCCCGGCTCTGCCGCTCCGCCCGCGCCCTGCGGAGCGCAGCGGAGCGAAGTTTCTCCGCGCTCGGCCCCGGCCCCCAGCCCGTCCCCGCCGCCGGGCTGCGCCGCCTCACCGGGCGCCGGGGCAGCTCCCCACGGTCCGGCCCGAGGGCAGCGGCGCGGCCCGGGGTTTGCCCCGAGCTCGCTCCGCGGGAGAGGACGCGGAGCGCGGAGAGGAGCGGAGCCCCGGCCGGGCTGCAGCGCACCGCCCCCGCGGCCGGGCGGGCAGGCAGGCAGGCAGGCAGGCAGGCAGGCGGGCGCTGGCGGCGCGGGCAGGCAGGAGTTAAAGGCTCTCCCCAGCTGACAGTCAGCTGATCGGCCCTGATTGACAGCCCCGAAAAGTTTCCTTGTTTCTATACTATTATGCTAATGAGGGCTGGGAGCGGGGCCGCCCATTGGCCCGCGCGCGGAGTCAATTTCCCATTTGAAAGCTGACGTCAGGACTGCTATAAAACTCAGCAATGCTTTTAAACTCTCCTGCTGGATGAAAGCTTTAAAATATTTTTCATCTTCTCGCTGTAGCTTTGGGGTTGAGTTTTTTTTCCTCTCTCTTTTTTTTATTATTATTATTTTGGTTGCGATATTGACTTTGATTTTTTTTTCGTCTTCGGTCTCTTTTCCCTCCTCCTTTTTTTTTTCCCCGATGAACCTCTCTTCTCGATTTGCACTTTGCACGAAAAAGACCAGAGGAAAGACACCATGAAGTGTTAAAATAACAAAACAAAAGCAAAAAAAATTTACTTGCAACAACAACAGCTAACAGTTCCAGCTGCAGTTTGCAAGCTGCAAAAGAGAGAGAGAGCGGAGAGAGAGAGAGAGAGAGAAGGGAGGAAAAAAAAAAACCCTTCATGCAAAAGGCGAATAGAAAGAGCCACTCGCTCTGATGCATCATCAGCACCGTAGACTCTGCAAAGGATAATAAGGAGCGAGAGAAAAAGCCGCCGGTGCAAATTGGAGCGGAGGTTGCGAGGGGCTGGCGGAGCGAGGGAGAGGCAGGAGAGCGAGCAGGAGAGCAGATACCGCAAAAAATCAAGCTGGCTCACCCGGTGGCAACTCAGAGCAGTCCCCTCGCCGCCGGCGTGCACCCTTTCTGGAGGACTGTCAGCAGCAAAAGGATGGCATCAGAACTGGCAATGAGCAACTCCGACCTGCCCACCAGTCCCCTGGCCATGGAATATGTTAATGACTTCGATCTGATGAAGTTTGAAGTGAAAAAGGAGCCGGTGGAGACCGACCGCATTATCAGCCAGTGCGGCCGCTTGATCGCCGGGGGCTCGCTCTCCTCCACGCCGATGAGCACGCCCTGCAGCTCGGTGCCCCCGTCCCCCAGCTTCTCGGCGCCCAGCCCCGGCTCCGGCACCGACCAGAAGACCCACCTGGAAGACTACTACTGGATGACGGGCTACCCGCAGCAGCTGAACCCCGAGGCGCTGGGCTTCAGCCCCGAGGACGCCGTGGAGGCGCTCATCAACAGCAGCCACCACCCGCTGCCCGGCGCCTTCGATGGCTATGCTAGAGGGCAGCAGCTGGCCGCCGCCGCCGGCGCCGGCGGCTCCGTGCCCGGCGAGGAGATGGGCTCGGCGGCCGCCGTGGTGTCGGCGGTGATCGCCGCGGCGGCGGCGCAGGGCGGCGCGGGGCCGCACTACCACCACCACCACCACCACCACCCGCACCACGGCCCCGGCGGCGGCGGCGGCGGCGGCGCCGGGCACCCGCACGCCGCGGCGCCGGGCGGCGCGCCGCCCTCCTCCGCCTCCTCGGCCGCCGGCCCGGGCGGCGGCGGCGGCGGCGGCGCGGGCGGCGGCGCCGGGGGGCTGCACCACGCGCACCACGGGCCCGGCGGCGGCGGCGGCGGCGGCGGCGCGGGCGGCGGCGCCGGGGGGCTCCACTTCGACGACCGCTTCTCGGACGAGCAGCTGGTGACCATGTCGGTGCGGGAGCTGAACCGGCAGCTGCGGGGCGTCAGCAAGGAGGAGGTGATCCGCCTCAAGCAGAAGAGGAGGACCCTCAAGAACAGGGGCTATGCCCAGTCCTGCCGCTTCAAGAGGGTCCAGCAGCGGCACGTCCTCGAGTCCGAGAAGAACCAGCTGCTGCAGCAAGTGGAGCACCTAAAGCAGGAGATCTCCAGGCTGGTCCGGGAGAGGGACGCCTACAAGGAAAAGTACGAGAAGCTGGTCAGCAATGGCTTCAGAGAAAACGGATCCAGCAGCGACAACCCTTCCTCTCCAGAGTTTTTCATGTGAGTGCCCACAGCCTTGCCACCTTAACTAAAAGTTCTCCGTGTCAGTTGTTGTTGGGGGCTTTGCTAGAGCGACAACCAAGCTTGCCACCTTGTATTACGTTTTGGTTTTTTTTTTTTAAAAGAAAAAACAACTCAAAACAATTTTAAAACAAAGTTGTTTTTTGGGTTTGTTTGGTTTTTGTTTTTGTTTTTTTTTTTAAGGTGGGCTGGCTCCTTGCTGGCCAACCTCAAGTTCTACATGAGTTTCTTTTCTGTTTATTATTATTATTATTATTTTTATTTTTGTGGGGGCTTGCTGGTTTTTTTTTTAAAGTTAAAAGATCCAACTCGCCACCAACTCAGTTCTTCATATGAAGCTTGCTCTTCTTTGAAACCTGCCATCCACATTATATATATATATATTTTTAAGTTCATGAGGTTTTTTTTTTCTTTTGAGCTTGCTGTGTCCAAAAAAGTCAGATTTTTTTTTGCCATCCTGAGTTCTTCATATGAGATTTGAGCTTTGCAAAAAGAAAAAGAAATAAAAAAACAAAAAACAAAACAAAAACAAAAAAATACAAAAACAATGTGAAATTTTTAGACTCCAGCTTGCTGAGTTCCATCAGTTTTTAGCGTTGTTGTGCAAAACTAGAGATATACCTAGATCAACCTGCCAAAATCAAGCCTGCATCAACCTTCGGTGTGTTCATGTGAGTTTTGGCCTTAATCTGCCAAACGTGAGACTTTAGTCTGCCATTAGAATCCCATACTCATCTCATGCATTACGCTTGCTATTTTGTCTTAGCAACAATGAACTATAACTGTTTCAAAAGACTATGAAAAAGAGACATTATATTAATAAAAAACCCTGCATGCTGGTCATGTATGGTATAATTATTTTTTTTTCTTTTGCTTGGAAATGGACTTTTGGAGACTATTATGGCATGGCATTCATCCTTTTGTTTTATTGCCTCATCACTTTTTTGAGTTGAAAGCAAAAAAGTGCAACCTTTGATCTTCCTCCTCCTCTTCCTCCCCATTAAAGTTTGCATCTGCTCTAAAACTGCTTTGAGTTACTCAAAACTTCAGACTTCCTTTTAAATGCACTGAAGCATTCCCTTTTAGAAAACATGCCAGAATGGATTTTGATAACCTAATGTGGCAAAAAAATACAAAAAGAACTTTGGAAAGATGTTCAAAAACAAAATTCACATCCCGCTTGGGGGGGACACTGAAACCATGCTGTTGCCTAAAACAGTCTAAAAATTAATTTTAAGTGATCTGCCCCATTTTTTTTTTTTCTTTTGCGTTTGGTCATTGTCAAATGTGGAATGCTCTGGGTTCCTAGCATATAATTTAATTCTAGTTTCTGTCATCTGTTAGCCCAGTTAAAATGTATGCTACAGATAAAGGAATGTTATAGATAAATTCGAAAGAGTTAGGTCTGTTTAGATGTAGATTTTTTTTTAAAGATTGATGCACTAAATTGTTTACTGTCGTGATGTAAAGGGGGGTAGAATTTGCAACGGGACTGTTTTAAAAAGTAGTTTATGCAGCATGTGCTTGCAACTTAAATATAAGTTGGGTATATGTAGTCCTTGCTATACCACTGACTGTATTTGAAAACCAAAGTATTAAAAGGGGGAGGCACCCCTGTTTATATCTATAGGGGTATTTTACATTCAAAATGTATGGGTTTTTTTTTCCAAAATTGAAGTATTTGGGACTGAATTGCACTAAGATATAACCTGCAAGCATATAATACAAAAAAAAAAAAAATTACAAACCTGTTTAGAACGCTAATACAATTTATGCAGTTACAAAGATGGCATTACTGCACAGTTTTAAAATGATGCAGATTTTTTTACAGTTGTATTGTGGTGCAGAACTGGATTTTCTGTAACTTCAAAAATTCCACAGTTTTAAAGGCAATAATCAGTAAATTTTATTTTCAGGGACTGATATCCTGTCTTTTAAAAAAAAAAATGGAAAGTAAATCTTACCACAATAAATATAAAAAAATCTTGTCAGTTACTTTTTCTTTTACATATTTTGCTGTGCAAAATTGTTTTATATCTTGAGTTACTAACTAACCACGTGTGATGTTCCTATGTGCTTTTCTTTCATTTTTGACTCTATGGTTATATCAAAAGAGAGAATAATCTACAATAATAAACTGCATTTTTTTTGATTCTGTACTCAGTTTCTTAGTGTGTAGTTTAAAGCTCCATAACTGTGAAGGCAGCGCTTAAGCGTGCTGTGTGGCGAGGGGTGATGCCGAGACAAGAGCTGGGCTCAGGGCTGTGCAGGAGGGGAGACGGAGGAGGCTAGTTTTATGCAAAATGGAAGATTGTTGCCCGCTAGAAATGCGTTATCTTTCAGGTAGGCGAAAAACGTGAGCTTTCAGGTGCTTGTTCTGACTTCTCAGCATTGCAGTGGCCTTAGTTTCTGTGACTCAGATCATCCCGCCAGGGCTGGGGAGATCTCGAAGGGGAGGTCTGCCTGAAAACCTGACGGCACGGTGCGGCCTTATATTTTGATTGCTTTATGATGGAGCGAAGTGAGAGGGAAGGCTCCACATCCTCCTACCATCTGATCCAGCGCGGCCTCTCGTGAGAGGTGTCGCTGCGTCAGCCTTGGCTCCGCACAGAGCCGCCTATCGCTAGACCGAAAGGTTTCTTGCGCTTCGGGTGCCGAGTGCCTCCTTTTTGCCCCCTTTTCTTTGCTTCCCCCCACGCCACATCCTTTTTCTTTTTTTTTTGCCCCGTGGTTTTCTTTGTTTTTTTGTTTTGTTTTGTTTTGTTTTCTTGCTACAGGCCTTAGAAAGCCTAGCGTGAGCTGAGGAGCAGAGGAGGGGAAAAAAAATAAATAAATCGAGGGACTTCCTCCAACTTTTCGGAGTTGCTTGTCCCAAGCAGTCCTCCCGAGAGGTCAGCGTGCGGGAGGCGTGCGGGCATCCCCGAGGGGCTCCCGCGCCGCCAACGGCACCGGCCCCTCCGGGCGCACCTCCTCGGCTTTGCCCGGCACCCCGCTCGCGCGCCCGGCCGGCGCTGCGCCCTGGTCCCTGCCGGTCGCCGGTGGCTTTGGAGGAGAGGACCCGCTGGGGTCCCTCGGCGGCCGGGCTGGGCTCCCGTCCCACCGTGGGCAGGATGGCTGCCCGCGCGCCCCGCCGCCGCTGCGGGACCCCGAGGAGGGGGGTCCGGGGCCGTCATCGGGACGGCGAGGCGCCCTTTGGCATCTGACCTCCAGTTGCACCATGGCTTGAGTAATGGTTCAAGCTCCAGGTTCTGGTTAATTCGCGTCCCACTTTCTGGTTAATGTGTAATCGGTGGGTAAACTGGCTGCCGTTGCCCGACGGGAGAATTATCTGCTCTCGTAAAGACGGGGCTCTGCTTTCTTCATCCCCTCCTGCGGCTCCCCTCCTCCGCCCGGTGCGGCGCAGCCCTCACCGATGCCCACCTTCTCCTCGGGGGTCGCCTGCAGCGTCGGCCTCGGCCTGCTTTCGGCTGCTGCTTTTGCCCGGGGGGGGGCACGACGGAGCCCTGCTCTTTTCGGGGAGCGGGTGAGCGCCTCTCGCCCTTTCGAAAGCGCCCGGAGGCAGCGCAGAGCCCGAAGCCGGCGGCGCGGCCGGAGGGGACCCCGCTCCCGTGCGGCCTTAACCCTGCGCGGCTCTGCGGCGCCAAGCTTCCTCCCCGGCAAAGTTGTGAGCGGTACTGGTGTTTTAAAAGTACAGTGAATCCTAGGAGAGCAGCATAGAGCAAGGGGAGCACTCCTGCCTCCCTTAAGTATCTTCTTTCTCAGAGAGAGAGGGGGGGAAAAAAATGGATGAACAGCGATAAGAGAAATCCTTCCTAGAAACAGCATGCAAGAGGGAAAAATTCCCATCACACACCCTACTCAGGAGGAGAAAAAAGGCTTGCCTATCTCCTAGGTTTTCATCATTATTATACATTGCAATCTCTTTTTGCAAATTAAAAAAAAAAATTGCAGCCTTCTTTAGGCTGCATTTGAGTTTCAGCCTGAAACACGGTAACTTCCCAACTGCAGGAAAAAGGAAAAAAACCCAGGAGCACACTTTAGTGTTCATTGAAGCACAGCAACTGTTGGGGCCCTCTGCCTGGCTGGTGTCAGGGGAGCCCCACCTTGGCCGCGGCACTGCCGTCCGAGGACCAGTCGGAATCGCTCTGCTCGGAAAAACCTCTGCTCATCCATCGCCCCTCGCTCGACACCGGCCTCCATCCTGCTCCCATTGAACTCGGAGGTAAAATCCCCGCTGGCTTCAAAAGGGAGCAGGATCCTGCTGCTCTCGGGCGGGCGCCGCTTCCGCTCCAGACAGCGGGAATGTTGCCCGGCCCAGGGCATTGCACATCCAAAGGCGTGCGTGGTCTTAATCTCCCCATCACTGACAGCGTCCTGTTCCTGCCGTAGTCCTGTAGTTCTTCCTCATTTATTCACTACGTTGCAAAGAGCTTCCACGTGCCGGGGGCTGGGAGAGGTGCGCCGAGCGAGCGGCCCGTGGCCGGCTGCGGGAGGGAGGGAGCGCGGCGTGCTTCGGCCCCGGCTCCTGCCAGCCCAGCTCGCCCTCGCCCTCTGCCCGGCGTCCCGGGCTCCTTTCTGGGTTCAAACTGCCTGAGAAGCGTCATGCTGGACCGTATCTGGGAAAAAATAAATAGAGAGGAGGGGAGGAATATCCCAGTCACAGCAGTGTATATTTATTTCTTGAACAACTGCACACCGCTGCTGGGCAGGCGCTTTGCCGAAAGCCGGGCAGCCCCCTTTGCAAATGGGGCAGCGAGAGCTGCTTCTTCCCCCTTTTCAAACAAAAATGCATAAACTGAATCAAAACGCCACTTGAAAGGTACTTGCCCCCACCCCCAAGAAACATGGCAGCAAATTTTAAGTTTAAAAAATGAACTTTCCCACCTCTTTTTTCCTTTCCTTTCCAAAAGCTTCTGTGCAGCTGTTTCCTCCCCCTCCCTCTGTGTAGTGTGTAGGAAGTTCTTGATCTAGAATCATTCATAATTTTAATACCAATTTCTATTTGACATAATATACTAATATCAGATACAGAGTGTAGCTGCTTCCTGGATTTAGGGAGGAAATGATGCATATATCAGAATTATCTGCTCAGATGCCAGAACTACACTGGTGTCATTTCAGCATGTGCTGCACTGAAAGGAAATCCTCTATATTTATTACTCAGATCATCACAGGAGCTAAATGGACCCACTGTTTCTGACACCTGTTCGGATGGATGAATTTAAAATTTCATGCAGGAAAAAAAAAAAAGAAGAAGAAGCCTGCATACTTCAGTGTTAGGGATTGAGGTTTCCTCCCTCCCTCTTTTAAAATCGCTGCGAGCGAGTTGTCGGTGGCTGCCATACGGCTTGGGCATTCCAGGGGTAGCTATGGAGAGGGTGATGTATTTTGTTTGCTTAGCCAGGACAAAAAGCAATCCTGGTTGCAGGCGCACACATACTCGAGCTGTCTGTGGTCAAAACCTTCAGCTCTCTGTTCCGGGTGCTCGTCTGGGTGCGGACACCACGAGGCAGCGCACCGGGACGTAGCGGAGGTGAGCCGCTGCTGCAAGGATTCGTCCCTGCGGGAGGCAGCTGAGCGCGCTCAACCACTTCACACTTCTAACGCTCTTCTAATGAATTTTTTTCGGGCACCGCGGCTACGAATCAATAGATTAAAATACTGTACGCCGTGCAGCATTTAATTCTTGACTGCCTGAAATTGTGGGGGAGGATCGAGAATAGCATTTGTCACTCTTGGAGGGGTGAGCGCATTCACATTTGTGAGCTCTAAGCCAACACGATGCAAAAAATAGTCCAGGATATGACTTAACTTTTCAAGTGAAAAGCTGAAAGGACAGGGATCGGCACGAGCTGTAGCTGGGCTAGCTGTGTGTAGCGACAGAGACAGGCGGCTCCAGCCCCAGCTATCTACCACGGTATCAGGTTGACCCGGCACAGCGTGATAACGTCTCAGTGCTCCCGATGCGAGCTGGTTGTATCTCACCTCTCTCTGAAATGATCATTTTCTGTGTTGCTGTACCCACTTTTTTTATTTTATTTTTTTAAATCTGGCTTTTAAACCGGTGCACTTTCTGACGCAGCAGTGAAACGCGCAGGCCTGTAGTTGCGGTGCAGCGAGTTGCAGGGATGGAGCTTGCCCTGCCTCGCTCACTAGTGGTTCGGTCTGAAGCCCTGTGGACTTTGTGACATGGTTTCCTTTGCTTTTTGCATGCATCTCTGTGAGGTGCCTTGCATGGAGGGAATCAAGGCCAGGGCAGAAGTTTGCTAAAAGTGTTTCTGTGCCATGCAGAAGAAAAAAAAAAAAAACACCCAACAACAAACCGAGCAGTGTCTTTAAGTTTCCAGCGGGGGTAGAGAATGGAGCGTCCCTGGTTGCCTCTCTCAATTGTTAATTCATAAAAAAGCCCAGCCCTGAAAAATGTTCTCAGTGGCTTTTCCCCCTGTAAAGCAAAAATGTTAATGACTGCGTATGGAGGCGGTGAGGCTCAACACCCTACTTCAGCGTGAGCTCTGGCAAGACGCTGCTCCCTTCCCCTCGGTTTCAGCGCTGCACAAGCGCCCCGGAGGGCCGAGTGGCGGTGGGGAGAGCGGGGACCCCGCGGGGCCGGAGTGTCCTGCTCCCCACCTGCGCCGGGGGCAAGCAGCAAGGATTTGGGGGAGCGCTGGTGGATTCTTAAGCCCACGCTTAGGGAAATTCGAGAATAAACCTGGGGTGGGGGGTTTGGGGGGGGGGGGAGCTATCTAATACCATGCCCCAGGGTGGCTGTCTGCAGGGGGGATGTGCGGGGATGCTGGTGCGGGGGACGGCAGCCGCCGGGGATGCCCGGGGGGGCCCCGACCCGACCCGGCCCGATCCGATCCGATCCGACCCGGCCTGGCCCGATCCGACCCGGCCCGATCCGATCCGATCCGACCCGACCCGGCCCGGCCCGGCCCGGCCCCGCCGGTCTCCCCGCGGCGGCAGCGGGCGGGGGCGCCGCACCGTCGAGGCTCGGCCGCGCTCGGCCCCACTCGGCCCCGCTGCGGGTCCGTCCCGGGGGCCGGAGCCCCCCGTCCCCCCCCGGGCTGGGGCAGGGGAGGCCTCGGGGCGGCGGGGGCCGGGGCAGGGAGAGGGGCCGCTTCTTTTGTGTGTTTGTTTGCTTGTTTGTTTGTTTCTAAATTGGATTCCCGGAGCTAAAGGGGAGTCTGTGCGTAGCTAAAGGATCCGTCCGGGCAGCCCAAGCTTAGCGCCCGTGTGTCCGCCAGCGGCCTTCTGTTGACTGACCATCCCCTAGGTATGTTCAGAGAGCCTCTTCTGTTGTGGTTTGCTTTGCAATCCTTCCTTTCCTTTTCTCTTTTCTCTTTTCTTTTCTTTTCTTTTCTTTTCTTTTCTTTTCTTTTCTTTTCTTTTCTTTTCTTTTCTTTTCTTTTCTTTTCTTTTCTTTTCTTTTCTCTCACCTGTGCTCACCTGGAGTCTGCTCTAAAGCCCACTGAAATCAAAGGCAGCGTTTTTTAATGAGGCTTTGGATCAGGCCCTGAGGTATCTGCAGGGAGCAGGGGGTGGGGGGGTGGGGAGGGGATTTACATTTCATGAATTTTAAACAAACTGAAGTGGCGAGAGGAACCAAGCTTTCCAAGGTTGAGTATCCCAAATCTATTTGGGTGTCTCTCTCAGCGTGTGTATGTGGTTAAGCTCAATGCCCTTTCTAAAAGAAAGCCGGCAGATTCACCTTCCTGGAGCCTGAACCCTGCTTCCCCACTTTAACATGACAGTTCTTCGCCAGGCCGCGGTGGCAGGCCGGCGCGCCTCTGAAGGGGACGGGGGAAGAAGCAGTTTTGCTGGTATCAGCTTCAAAAGCAGTGGTGCTCTCGGCTGCAAACAGCCCTGCTCCCTCCAGCATTTGGAGCTGTTGCAGTGAAACATAAGCAGCAATGAAAATGAGCTCAAAAGTGAACCAAACAGGATCCAGCTCCCCCCCCTGCAGAAACTTAACTGCTTCCAAATTCACTGATGAAAGCATGTTAGTATGTAGGAAGAGATGCCGGAGTCTGCAATGCGATTCACTGTTTTGTGGCATAGGGTGAACAGATTTTCCTTTCCATAAGGTTTCCTCCTGCAAAGTCATTGTAGAGGAGGGAATACTGTAAGATTAAATCTGTTTAAAATACTATATTCATGTCATACTAGATACAGTCTCCAGACTGAGCACAGTCTTTCAGCTTCCTTTATTGTGAAATCCTTTTAAAATAGCACACAGTATAGAGTAGAAAACTTATTAAAATATAACTCCCTTGCACCAACTCTGTCAGATAAACTAAAGGAAAGTTATCAGCCTTCTTAAATTAATAAATCTGCTTAGTGTCTCTGGCTGCCTTGGTGCTGTCTCCGTTTCTTAGACTCTTTCCTTATTAATAAACTGATACTTAAATAAACCTGCTAAAGGAATCAATGCGCCTCGCCAGTGAGAGCAGGCTCGGTGCCTTCTGTTTCAGGTCGCCGGTGATGTGGCTGAATTGCTGTGGTTTTAGCTAAGGGATGTCCGCCTCCAAGGCTAAGAATGACAAAAGCCGGCTGACCGCATCACTTTTTGGATGCTCTTCGGGTGTGAGGCTTGAACACCTAATCCTCTCGGCCGAATGCATTAATAACAGGATGGATTCACCCGGTGGTGTGAAAGCAGAGGTCGTCTTGAGGAAAATGACACCAAAGGTCTTCAGGAGTCATTTGCTTTAAGAGATCCTGGGCAGTCCGCCAAGCGTTGCATTTAAAGAAGCGCTGTCCCCTTTCTCCAAAAACCGTCGGAGGGGATTGGTAGGGTGGCAAGGGAGGCAAAGGCGCTGTCACGAAAAGCCTTCAGCAGGCAAAAGGCTGCACGAGATTGCGTGCGTGTGCGTCTGCACGCAGAGACGCACGACTCAAGCGTTTCTTCGGAAAGATGATTGAATGTCAAATCTCCCCCTGCAAGCAAGCGTTGTTTTAAGTGGCATGCGGGGAATATTTAAATACGCCCCACCTTTCAGTTCGATGCTGAAAGGGCACTGTACATCGAAGAAGGATAATTTAGCTGGCACAAAATGTGCAGCGGACTTCTTTAAAAGCTGCAGAGCTGTTCTGGAATCAAAATGCTGAAAAAAGCTCCTACAGTTTGTCTGGCTTCTTTTTATAAAAAAGATGAGACTTGTGGTTTATTCTTGCTCTGATTACGCTGTACTATTACAATACATGGATGAAGCCGAAGCATTCCTGCAGGCAGTTTATAGAAAATACAGCTATATGTGTGTGTATATACATATACACAGTGAGAGAAAGTTAAATATAAGGGACATAACAAAATATCCATATTAAAGAAACGTAGATTGACTCACTGACTTATCTCACTTATTGTACAAAGATTCATTCTAAGTATGTTGAATTTTTTTAAATTAGATTTTAAATATATGTTGACAGTATGAATTTGTACAGTGTGAGTAACCGCAGGGAGAAATGACAGCTCTGCTTCTGTTATTAAACTACTGTCTGAAAAATAATGGAGTGTGTACAGAAATTGATTATTATTTCGCCAATTACATTAGCACAGCTAATAATAATCATTAAGAAAAAAATACAAAAAGCTACATGCTTTCATATCTTAGAAGGTGATAGTCACTGCTGAGGCAAAAATATGTGTTTTCTAAGATAATTGATAAGTAAGATTCTCCTGTTATTAATGCTAAGTAAAGAGTAGATGTGCAACCTAAAAATGTTTCATTTTAAACTGTGTTAAATTCTTCTTCACTCAAATACAGTTAATAAACAGTACAAGAGACTTTCTAAGCTTAATTTAGCATCTGAATATCAACAGTCCTATTCTGTAGAATAGTGGCACAACAGACATGTTTTACAATGTTAAAAATTCCTTTTAATAATGGTTTATTTTAATATATTTACTAAATTAGGTACCCGAGAGAATCTTCTACAACGGTGATGTGAAAATCCCTGTCACCCGAGGTCAAAAAAAAGGTACGTTTCCCTTTTCGCTAGCGATTTGCCGTATTTCCGTGGAGGCGGCGGCGGTGCTCCTTCGTCTGCCGCTGCCAGCGCGGAGCTTTGGTCGGAGCCGGGGGCACCCGGGCCGGTGCCTGGCGCTGTTCCCAGGCTTTGGGCTCCGCTCGCTTTCGGGTGCCTGCGAGAAGCGTTTGCGCTGCTCGGGCTTTGTACTTGTGTCAGCCAGGCAGCTCGCCCGTGTCCCACCGCTCGTACGTGATCCTTTGCAAATGTTTTCTTTCTTTTTCTTCAAATGCCAGCGTTCAGACACCAGCTACGGGGATTAAGGAAGGGTCTTCTGAAGATGTCGCTCAGATCTTGATGAAAATCAGGAGCCTGTGTTCGATAACTTCCGTACTTAAAATTTACAATAGGGTCTAATTCACAGCACGGTTTTCCTCTTGAAATTCATGTTCTTTCAGTCTGTCAACACTGACAAAATACATGCCATTAATGACAATGTGGGGATTCAACTTTTAGTCACTTCCCCTGCTTGATTCAAACGGGCATTTTTTTTTTTTCCCATGGAATCTGATTTTTATTGACCTCAACTGTAGAAGATACTAAGTGGTTTAAATGAGCTTCAAGGTTGCAATGGCAGAGATTCCTGTGTCACTTTTATTAAGAAACTCCCTATCTTAGTTAAGAATACAGACTACCGTACAGCTTACCGCACTTTGATCGACAGTCAGTGCAGTTATAAAAAACTCCTGTATTTCACTAGCTCACAGAATTCAGCTTTTTTTTTTTTTTTAATTTAAAATTTGAGTCAGGGTGCAGAAGAGGTAACCAGGGCTCTAGACTCTACATTAAAGAGCACCAAGGAGGAGGTTTTGCTTACAGGAATAGGTTCCTCAGGTAGCTCCTAAGAGGTGAGTTTTGGGCCCGGCTCTCTCCTCACTTCCCTGAGTTACACCCAGTGTAATGTTTTTGCCTGCCGTGCAGTTTTTTTCTGTGTTACACCACCGTAAATGAGGCAGAAATGAGACCACTTGTTTTTGGGAGGGCTTGAAGTGTAATGCGCTTTTTATGAGAACAGAGACATATTTTGGTTAAGCTGAAGTAACTAGGTATTTTCGTTGCAAAAGTACAACACATACTCTATCACCTTGCTGCTAGTGGAACTGCTCTAATTTCAGTAATCTGAGAGGAAAGCTTGCCTGAGTCTTATAATTTATGTATGTAATTATTATATTTATATAAATTATATAAGTGATATAAATCTTTGCTATCCACATATTAAAAAAGCAAAAGCTTTCTCCCTGATGTACGCTTGCGATCTCAGGACTTGCCTCGCCTGCTGCTCTCTGAGACAATTCATTGCTCCTTCCTTCCAATATTTTGTGGTTATGCTGTCACGCATTATTGAGAAAAACAGCGGCAAAATTCGTTACTTTTAAGCAAATAGCTATTGGGTCTTGGAAGAGTTAACGAACTTTTATGGCAAGGTTCAGACAGTTCTGACCCCTATGGTAATATTTCATCTAAGGTTACTGTTGGGAGAGAAATCAAATTTCAGCTGTGAACATGATTGACAGGTGAAAGCAAGAAAGAGAAAGACATCTGGTCAGAGGGGGAATTTGGGAAGGAGAAGGACAATTCAGGGAAGTGTCTCTGTGATATTAGGAATAATAAGCTTAGATATGAAAACTCCAATACTTCATATTCTCTGGAGGCCTGCTTAGTTGATATTCATGGAGGTGGTTTGGTTAAGGGAGTTTAAGACTGCACATTTATAGTAGTGGACAGTAGTCTCCATGGTCTAACTTACTAACTTGACTCCTTTGAAGGAATTATGTTATTTCTGGCATACTTTTAGCATTTCGAGGCAGTTCACTTTATGAGTGTGACTGGAATATTTGGTGGTTGTTGGTAGAGACACTCTCACCATAATGTGCCTTTTGGGTCCAATGGCAGCCGGACTCGTGGATGTGAATCGTGGGTGTCACTCCATGCGTTTGAGCCTGTGGGGATTCCTGGGAGTTTTCAGAGTGAGCACGGCAGGATGAAAATTGTGTTTATGATATACACTGTTATATCAATAGCAAAACTAGTTGCTATCGCATAAAATACCACCAAGGATACATTGTGGTATTTCATAAGGCAGCTATTAATTTCCAAGGGCCTTATATTGGCTTATTGCATGTGCAGAACTCCTAGTAACTCTGGCCAACGTCCCTCACGACACATACATAACCCCAGCCATATTTGATACCTATTTTTATACCACTTCAGTGTGTTTTGTTTGGTGCAGAAGAGCTTTTCCATCTTCCAACATTATGGAACTACCAGGAATAATATATCCCACTGAATGCCTAATTATTTCATGACATTGGGGTGGTATTGTTGGAAAGCAGAATTTGGTTCTGACATAAATAACTGTAGCCAGACTTTCTCTTAAAAAATGAAGTGCAAGAAAAAAAATTGGTTGTTTTTATCGCTTTTTTTTTCATGTTTTAGTTTTCAAATAAAAGGCAGGGTCTTGGAAGGACTCGTGGGGTACTCTAAGGGCAGGATGTGGAAATGATGGACCCTGGAATCTAAACTGCGTCTTAGCTGTACCTCAAGTGAGAAGGAAAGGTCTTGGGCAGACTCCCAGCCCCGCTGCAGGCGATGGTGAGATTCCCATTGAATTCCTGGTGCCTAGACTTCCATCACAATATGAACGTCTACAGGGGAAGGCATACTAATAAAAAGCAAGATATGAATTCATACCGTGGTAGCTGTGCTGGTAGAATTCCCTGGATGGATGTTCTTATTCTGGAGTAAGAGTGGATTTTTTTTTTTTCCCCAGTATAGCTTAAGCCACTTACAAAATAAAATAAACTAACCAGGAAAATCCACTCTTACTCTAGAGTAAGATTGTCCACCCAGGGAATGGATAGCACTGCGGTATAGTTTTACGACATAATTTCCCCATATGGATGAGCCCTAAAACTAAGGAGAGAATAAGGAGCAGTAAAGAACAGAAATATGTTTTCTGTTCCTTTTTCAGTTTACCTCTAAGACCTTTCACACAAGGGAAATCATAGCAATCCTAAAATATACATTCACTTACTTTTCACTGCTGCTCCTGCATTCACACATACATTTTTTAAAGAGATTTGTGTTTTGTACAAGACCTTTTGCTTTCTCATGCTGTTCTTGTGCATTTTTGATGTACAATCAAGTCAGACTGTTGTTTGTGACATCATATTTCTTTACAGCCTGTGATGTCAAACTGCCAGGCTTCACTGCAAGCTAGACCTTATTGACTAAGTTTTATCCTAAAGCCATATATCTGATAAAATTGAAAATGAACCTAAGCATTGCAAAAATCAAATTTCTCTGTGTATGAGTGAGTTATTTTTAACTTTCCCTTGTTGAATTAGCACTGCCTTTAAAATGTCTTTATTTTTTGAAGCTGATTGAAGATAACTTCCATGAAATATTGTTGGCAAGTTTCCCGTTGAAGTCAATGGTAACCATGTATATATTTTTCAAGCAGATGTGCTATGTTAAGTCTAAATGGGAATCTTTTATTTCAAATGGAAGGTAATATGTTATTTTTGCTAAGAAATTGATAGTAACCTATCTATCTCCCTCACTTTCCTCTCCCCAAACTCATCTTGTACAATTTACAGGTCATTTTACGTAGGTAAGAAAGCGTTTTCTAGTATTTATAAAATGCAGACTTTCACTATATCTGAAACTCCTTTCTAGCTCACTCCTGTGAATTTGAAGTACGAAAACATCTTGAGTCTTTATGAGCAAAGAGAAGGCATATGCCTTATTTGACAGCTCTTACCCCCAGAAATTCCCAGCAAAGACAATTTAATCGTTTTTCCTATGCTTAGAATAAATTCTAAAACCTTTTTCCATTGATGTAGCTTTTGCTGTCGTTTAGTTCTAATAGAAGATTTTAAGTTAAGGGCTAAAAAAATAATTAAAGTATTTTTAAAACATCTCTTGGCTTTTCTAATTTGTGCCATTTACCAAATGAGTCACACTTTACCAAAATACAGGAGATGGATGAGACAGGAAAAGTACTGATTTAGCATCCCTCTTATAAAATTGCTTCAGGCTTCCACATATAGTCCCAATGTTCAGGGAGTGAAGAAACTGGGAGTTGGGAGTCACAGTCTGACTCACTTGTGAGACTTTGACCCAGTTATTTCATTCTTGATTCAGCAAAATACTGAAGCACACGCATACTTTAAACTTGTTATCTTACGTTTCTTCTAAAGGTCTGTTACCGTTGATCTCTTTATATCTCAGTTTACACAGTTATAAAACTAGATAATTAATTCTTACCTTCTAGGCTTTTGTGTGAGTTAAAAAAAAAAAATCTGTAATGTTCCTTGAAACCGTCTAAAGAAAACTGGTGTGTTGAAGTACTTGCCGTTCACCTTATTTTGTAACCTTGGGTGAAAAATCCCTTGTGCTTCACATCAGCACTTGGAGGGTCGCAGCAGCTCTCGGAGTAGAAGTTTTGTGGTCTGCAGGGCTTGGGACTTCGGTCCGGGTGAGGATTTAGTCTCCCGAGTGCACCAGGCCGCAAATACGAACCTCAGGTTCTCTGACAGTTGGAAATGTTCTGAATTAAAAGTATCCTCGTTTTACCCAGATTTTGAATCGTTCAAAATATAAGCAAAATCGTGGTTCAGTTATGTGTCCCATCTCTCTCTCTCTCTCTCACTTAAATGCAGTGTATACATCCTTACTACCTATATGTGCACACACATATATAGATAAACTCTTGTGCACCTGCCAAGACATACAGAGGCCACATTGTCCTTGTAATTCTTCCCCTTCCTGTCAGTGCCATTATATTTATTTGCCAAGATTTGAGCTATTATCATTCAGCAGTTGTGCAGATTTGCTTTGCTATTCTTCTGGCCCCAAATTATTACTGTTTCCCTCCTACCTTCTACCCCCAGATCTGTAATGGAGTCCTCATCTATAAATTTGCTAACCATAAAGATTTTTGCTTGAAATGTTTTGAAAATGCCTTGGTTAAAAAAAAAAAAAAAAAGGAAGAATCAAAAAGCCTATGAACAGCACGCTGCGCCATGCTCAAGCATTGCACTTCTACAGGAAAGATAATAAAGATATTAGCACTCATATAATTTCAGATAGGAAATGAAACCAGACATGAAAGAAACACTAGCTCCAGCTGTTGAGTGGGAATCAAACTAGCTCTGGGAATTACAGGTACTGTCACTGGAGACAGCCTGACTTCTGAGAAATGACCTCAGGTGGAGAAGCTTGCTGTGGCCCCTTGCAGATATTAACACCTAATTAACAATCTGCAAGAGCATCCTACATCTTAATCACCAGTGAGGTGAGAATGACAATCAAAAGGAGGAGAAGGAGAAGGGAAATGGTAATTTTTCCTCTGCACGCATCATCTAATAACCATGGTTATTCAGATGCAGCTAAATGTGATTTCCTTTTAGTCATTTCAGTCTATTGGAAGGCACCGTAAGTTCATTTGCTAGCAGGTAGGCAGCGGAGGTGAGAATTGAATTGATCTGCGATACTCTGAAAAATTGACCTGGAGGTCATTCGTGGTTTAAATTGGGAAATAAGACTGAGTTTATGTCTTCTCTTTCTTCCTTGCTCTCCCCCTCTTTTTGTGTTTCCAGGCATGTTATTCTGTATTGTGCAATTATCTAAACATACTCTGATGGCGGGGCACCTCGTTCCCTCAAAGTTAATCAAAATAAAGAGGGCTTTTGTTAGCAGTGATGGGTAATTAAATAGCTGGCTCCGTGTCGTGCGGCGGTATTGTACGGGGTTATTGACATCGGAGAGCCCGGCTCCCCCGGCCCTCCGGCACGCAAACAAGCCTGCTGGCAGCACCGAGACTACGGCCTCGGCTAAACGGAGGAAAGTTGCTCCACGTGCTGTACTGCAGCGCTGGTGTTAGCAAATCCGTTCTGCGAGCGAGAGGTTTTGTCCTCCAGACCCGCGCTGGGGAGCGGCGTGGGCACCGCTGGCAGCTTGGGTGGCCTCTGCCACGCGGAAGGGCTGCTACACGGGGAAGGCCAGGTAGATGAGATGAGCACTTTTTAAAAAAAAAAAAAAAAAAAAAAAAAAGGAGAAAACCTCACGTGTCATTTTTGCTTCACTCCTGCTATTTTCTGTCTGTAGTTTTAGCAGTAGTAAGTATGGCTGGGAACAACCCACCTACCTCTTTCCACCTCCAGCTTAAACATCTGGGGTCGGATGCTGCTGCTGGGGACCTGGGTGGCTCCAAGGGAGCGACTCCAGATGCGGGTCAGGGCCAGAGGGCCGGTGCTGGCGAAGAGCAGGCAAGAAGCAGGCTGGCTCGAGTACACCGCGGCCAAGGCAGGATCGGTTTTTCTGAGCCCCGAGGAGATGTTCCAGGTTGCTCCGGTACAGCAGGAGCAGAGTCCGAGAGGATTTTAACGTAATGCCTTTTAATGGATGCTTTTATGTTGGCTTCCAAACAACTTCCAGTTTCAAACAGCTTCGCCCCAGAGGTAAAAGCAGGCAGGCTGGGATCAGGGCGTGAGGAAGCCGTACGTATGTACCTGCTGCGGATCTCGTTCCGCATCGGCTCTGCCCGCAGCACTCCCCTTCCGTGTTCAGTAAGAACCTATTTCCATATCACTTGGACCCAAATTACGTTCTAATAAGGAGAGAATGGAAAAATTGAAGACAGCGTTATGTTAGCCACTCAGCTTCCATGGAAACGCCTATCGTTTTCTTTCCAGTGACAAGAGATAATCTCGGTATTTTCTGTTGTACTCGTTTCTTCAACTCTTTTAGCTTTGTTTTCACATGTTGGCCTTGCACCAAAAAATATAACTTGACATCTTGTGTCTCCTCAGCTAAAAAGGTATCAGCTCCTGGACTTAATGTCAGCTGTACCCAGATCAAAGGCGAGAAACATAAAAGTTGACATGTATTATTTATTTCACGGTTTACATCAATGATGTTTCTCTCTCCCCTTTTTTGTGATTATTGCTGATGTTTTGCCCATAATGTTGTGCTGGCTTCTCAAAAGCGTTTGTCCCCTCCAGACAAATACCCGTGTTAATGCGGTCCCTCAGCAGCGAGCCAAGGCCAGCTCGCTCCGGCGTGCCGCGTGCGGCCCGCGGCTCCCACAGGGACGGCCGGCGCGCGGAGCGGGCGGCGGGTCGGAGCGCGGACTTGCCACCCGGCCCCGGCGGCGCGCGAGGTGGGCTGCAGGAGCGGCGAGTGGGAGACTTTGCGATCCCTGCCTGCATTGTGAGCCGCTGCGGAGGCGAGAAAATGCCAGGCTGGGAGGGGAGCCGAAGCTCGGAAAAGAATGTGCTTTTTTTTTTTTTTTTTTTTCCCCCTCCTCCCCAGTTGTTTGGGGATTTCTTTTACCTTTCCCCATGTTTCTTGCCTTCCTTCGGAGTTCTGCCTGAGTGCAGTAACACAGGATCTGACTTGTAATTATGGCCAGAAAATCATCTGCGATCAGTTGGAAGCGCTGTGCAAACCTGCTCTTCCCCCTAACACTCAATTTGGTGTAAAATTTTCCTTTTATTCCCTTTGTCAACAACGGTGGCAGGTTTTGCTTCCTGAGTTGCAGAATTAGACAGAGTGCCGGGGCTGATTTTGCCCCCTACCCTCCCACAAGCTATTTTTTTCTGCAGTGAAAATACTAATAGTAAAAGAAAGATCCTTGGGTGGGTTTTTTTGTTTGTTTGTTTGCTTTGGTTTAGTTTGGTTTTGTTTTAAAGCCTGCTGACAATTGTCAAACGCTCTTTCCAGCGAAGAGCTGCTTGGAGGGCAGAGCCCCACCGCGCAGCCGACAGGAGACGTTGGCGGCTCTCTTTAGAGCGCAGCTATTCGGCGGATGTGGGTCACTTTACTATTTCTTTAAAATTTAATTGGGATCAGGCAATCGAGTGCCACCAAATTTTTGCCTCTTCAGGCTGCAATAAAGCCACTTATAATTTATAATCAAAGTTTGGTGTCGTTAAACTAAACTGTAAAACCGACTTCAGGGTTTCAGTCATAAAATAAATATATGATAAATATTGCAATGGGGCTTGAGTAGAGCAGCTAACAACAGCACAGTGAATGCTTGTATATATATGTGTGTGTGTGTGTGTGTGTGTGTGTGTGTGTGTGTGTGTGTATGTATGTATACATATAGTTCCAGAGGTAAGACAGATCTAAATAATACATTACTGGGATGTATACTTTCTTTGTAGAATTGAAGCTAAGATAGATTTATACCCCAAGTAGTTATTTTAAATACAGAATGAAGTGTTAATTTATTAAAGTCATTTATGCATCCACATTATTTTTATGTCTTTATTTATATTTTTCTGTAATATGGAGCAATGTAGTATTCATCCTGGGTTTTTCTGTCTGTTGACTGTAGCACTCCTTTGCTTAGATTTTTTTCTAACAAGGCAGCTCATTTAGAAAGAAATGTTTATGTGAAGTGCTTGTCAGTTGGCATTTTTACTGGTGTGCTAACCCAAAGGTAAAATATAAAGGCACGTCTTTTCCTTGCTGGCTTGTTGCTACTAGAAGGGTTCCTCCCTTGTTAGCTTGATAAATAATTTTACTAGCGGGAATCTGCTGAATTTTTATGCTTGCTGTCTATTTTCTGCTTGCTGCAAATAAATTTCAGCACTCAGAGGGCACTAAAACTCCAAACACATGGTATTTTCCCATTTTGTTGCTGGTTGCCTAAAATATTTATTTCATCTTGTGTTTTTAATTAAATCTTTTTTAAAAGGAAAAAGAAGAAAAAAACCCTCAAATTTTGCAATTATTTCCAAATGAAGGTTTTAACTCAGATATTATATTTAAGATAAAGTCTTGAGGTTGTATAACTTGTTATCACAGGTAAACTAAATAGGTAGTGTTAAATCAGTCATCACTCCAACTACCTAATGGTTTTCAAATGATGTGCAAGAATTATTTATTGGCATATCATCCATTTAAGCATTTCTTACAATTTATCATATACTTTTAGTTTTCCCAACTTGCAATCAGGAAAGCTAATTTAGCTGGTGAAGCACACGCGCTAGTTCTGTGAGGGAATGCACCGAAAAGGTTGATAACTACGCATTGCCATGGCATGGAGGGCAGAAAAAAGTGTGGAAGACGTTAAGCTGGGGAGGCTAGAGGGGAAGAGGAGTTGCTTTGTGTTTTCCTAGAGGGACTGTTTTACAGTTGCTGAAGTTTTATGTGTTTTAATATTGAATCTAATTCAAACAAGCAAGACATGTCCCTTGCCAAAACCCTCTCCTTCTCCCTATAGCAAGCTCCGCGTGTTGGAGGGTGCGTTGCAACTATTATACATGTGAAGGCTCCCTCGTCCTCAGTAGTACATTGCTGCTGAGTGTCTGGCTGGCTGGGCCTGGGGGCTTTGCAGGGGGATCTCTTAGATGAGCAGATTTTGGAGCTGACCTTTTCACTTTGGGACGTGGAGGCAAAACATCATTTTATGGAGGAGGAAGTGTCATGGGGGAGAAGGGCACGGCAGAAAAGCAAAGGGAGCTTTTCCACTCCATGCAGGACTTCTCTTCAGCCGTGCTGGTGTTTAGGTCAGCTCAGGGCTGAGACCCTCGTGCATGCCCGTGACACTTTTTGCCCGTGACGGGATCCCGGTGGCTTCTGCCGGGCAGTCCCCAGTGGTCCTGAAGAGCCCTGCGCAGAGGTGCTCAGCATCGTGCAGGGACGCATCTGCACAGGCCACGGGGTGAACGGTTGAGGAGCTGGTGTGCAGGCTATTAAAACGTGACCACAAGGGGAAGGGAAGGGAAGAAAAAGCCACGTGCTTGCCACCGCACGGAGAGGCTGTCTGGCGGTGGTTGCCCTGCTCAGCCCTGCCGGAGGGAGCGATCTGCCCCGGGACATTTGCGCCCTCGCCGCGCAAGGGGCCACTGCCTATGGGTGCAATGGGCACCTGCAGCAGAAGGGTGAAGAGTGGGTGTCTTTCTCCAAAATTGCAATCTGTTTTTATTTTTGTAGTGCTCGGGAGCCCTGCGCATGGATCGGAGCCACACCGTGGTAGAAGCAATGTAAGCGCAGGACAAGGACGGTATCCAGAGACCGTCCCGCTGAGTGCTTGGGGCGCTCGTGCAGAGGACACAGGGGAGAGGGAAATTCCGGGGTAATCCCACTGCCTTATCCTCTGTCCTCTGGTTCCCAGGAGAGAAAAAATTGGTGGGGGAGAAGGGGAGCAGCAGTAGAAGAAACATGTCCTACTCAGAATGGATTTAGACATCTATTTTAACCATTTCAGTCCACAGCTCTTAGAGGGGTCTTCTCAGCCATCGGAAGGTTTTTAAAAGTGTCAGAGACCAGCTTTGCATGCCTTTAATTTCCCTTGTGTTAAGCAACAGAAAGCTGCATACCCACAAAGATGCCAGGATAATCCACCCAAAATTTTAGAATTATTTACATTTTTTAGCACAATTCATTTCAAAGCAATCCTCAGTCTTTGGCCCAAACTCTTAACATTCTTACACCAACCACCCTCCCATTCGTTTGCTTATTTGCATAAGAATCAGGTGTCGGATTTTACCAGTTCAAGCTGATGCTACAGCCCCAAAGGCGCTAGAGCTGCCCTGCAGCTTTCTCATTTGTGTGAGCGCAGCCCAAATCCAGTAACCGGGCGGGGGGAAGAATCATGCCCAAGCACCGAGTAGCTAAGGGAAACACTTGGGCTTCCGTGGGGGCGAATACCCTTGGGAGCTCTGCCGCACCGAAGCAGAAGGCCAGTAGGGTTAAAGGGAGTCTCCAGAGGCCGCGTAATCCATCCCCTCGCCACCAGGCAGGGTCAGCCAGGCTGATGTTATTCCTGACAGATATTAGCATAACCTGCTTTTAAAGCCCTCCGTGGAGAGCCCGCAGCCTCCCCCGAGAACCCCTTGGCCACCGTCGCTTCTCCAAAGCGCTTCCCGTCGTCTCGCCAGAGCCGTATTTGCCGTGGCGCGAGTCCCTTACGGCTTGTCCTGGTCGCCTAGACGCGGGGAACAGCGTGCGCCTTGACTCTTTCACTGACCCTTTGCATATTTGAAGACTGTTGTTATGTCTTGCCGCAGCCGCCTTCTCTCTAGACTAAACAAGCCCGTGTTTTTCAGCCTTTCTTCATAGGTTATGGTCATGGCTTTGTTATTGAATATCTTGTCTGAGGAGTCCGCACACAGTAAACTTGCTGCAATTCAATTTACCTGTGATGAAAAGGGCTGTTAGGATGCTGCCTTGAGGCTTCACAACAGCTGAAAGAGGAATAACTTAATTCTTACGCTGATAATTTTTTTTTCCCTGCAGGAGGGAGGGGAGGGAGCAGTTCTTTACCTGCGTGAGTTAACTGCAGCCTCTCCACAAATTTGCCCTCGTAACGGTGATGCTACAGTGACATTGCGGTGCAGTGTGCAGTGATTTGTTTCTTTGTGTGTGTGTGAAATACGTTTTCAGCAATGGTAGATCATGACGTTGAAGTTATATAGTTTTATATGATAGTGTTTATTTTATAATATGCAATCACTGAGTTTGTCCACGGTTGCGTTTTTTGTTATCAAAGAGTAAGGCTAACCAGAGCCGTGGCGTTTGGACAGAGTGAGTGCTTTTGGAGGAATTCCGCATTTTCTATTTTCTTCCATCTTTCTTCTCTGTGCAGTCTCTGTGAAAGAGTCTCCTTCCTCCCTTCCGTCCTTCCTTCTCTTCTTCCGCCGTTCCTTCCTTTTCCCCTGCATTCCTTTCCCTGTCCTGAGGATGCACGAGACGTGGCTGAGGCACTAAATGCCTTGTCCAGCCAGCTGTGGCAGGTTGACGAGCGTTTGTACCTTTTTGGATGCAGCCCCTTCCTTGTGACCGGTAACACCTAGGGGGGACATTTTCAAAGCAGAAGAGATTTTGCCACATGGGTTTCATTAATTTCAACAGCTTCCATGTGGCTACAGCCATCTGTGCGCAGGATTTCCCCTCTGGTGGCATTGCCAGTCAGCTCTGGTGTTTCAAAAGCTTCCCACTTTGATGTAGGTTTGGGTAGATCCAGCCTTCTCCTTGTGGCAGAAACAAGTTATTCCAAAGTGCCACAGATGAAGGTGGGCCAAAGAGGATTTTTTGGCCATCTGCACAGACCTGGGTGTAAGGGTAGGCTCTAGGTTCCTTTTTAAAAGTTGACAATGGCATTAGGGTCCTTTCAATGGACATTCACTTGGTCTTCATGGGAACACAAGGGGAAACGGAGCCTTCTAATTCTGCTTCTGTCGTTGATGTTGTGTCTTGCCTAGAAGGTTTGTGGGGAAGATGTCTTGGAGCAAAACAAAAGTATTTACTTGCAAGAAAATATTTCTGAGGGACTTCTAGTCTAGGGTATGCAGTTACAAACTGCCCCGGGGCTGGGGTAGTTAGAACGGCAGAATATCAAGAAGCATCTTGGAGGTGGTTTGTAACTCCTCAAGATTCTGTTTTCCTTCAGGCCTTATCAAAAGTCCTCTCTTGAAAGACAGTGAAAGGTGTGTAAATGGCATAAACTGCCACCTTGCCTTTATAGTTCAGGCACCACTTCTGGAGGTGAGATGGTGACAGTTTTTATTATCAATGTCTCGAGCTTATTCCAGAGAAAGTCTCTGGCGCTGCCTACAAGGCATCTTAGCTTCTGAAGGACAGTTCAGCATGCAGCAGTGCCCTTGCGGAGTTTGTGTCAGCCACTCTCAGGACAGCTGCACGCCACTTAATAATAATAGCCAGCTCTTGGAAAGCCATTTTCAGCTTTTAGATCTCCAAGAACTTTATTGTGGAGGTCAGTGTCATCATCACTTACATTACAGAAAGTGATTTACCTAAGGTCACCCAGCAGATTTAGGTGGGGAAGCAGGTCACCTGAATCCCAAGACATGCCTGCTCTGAAACTATGCCATTCCTTTAGGGGAACTGTACAGGTGAAGGCAGAGAGCAATAAACTTTACTGTGGAAAATCTGAATGTGGTATGGCAGTCATCTTTAAGTATGAGCTGCAGTCTAGTCAGGGTGGACCTTATTCATGTGTATCTGAATATGGTCTAACAGCATGACCACCAGTTACGGCATCCATAGTGTTCCCAGTTAGCACCAACATCTGTAACGCAAGTCAGTGGGAGCATGGTTCACCTGGGAATGCCGGGACTGTGGCCAGAGAAGGGACAGCCATAAGCACAGTCAGTGCCGTTGTCCCTTCCATGATGTACATAACAGCCTAGCCCAAGTGCAAATGAAACAGAGTCCTTTGCTTCTGTGGGTTGCCTCTGTAAAGGAAGTTCATCTGATCAACCTTGGAGTCTCTAGGTAGAGAACAGACAACAGCAAAGGTGCATTTATGCCTTTGGGAACCATAAGCCAAAGCATTCCCAGTGGGTCACAGATCTGAAGATTGTGGTATTTGCATGCATATGGCTTTGCAAGGGGAAGTTAAAAATTCTGTGAAGAAAAATGTCTCTTAATACAAATATCCAAGATGCCTTTTCTCTTGCCTCATCCAAGATTCCACCTCAACTTTGCACCATATAGCATCCCCTTTCTTACATGACCTCTTTGGACATCCATATCCCCTCAGTGATGTGTCTCAGTCATGGATCGTACTTAAAAAGTTGTTTCATCCAAATGTATAAACTCTATGTATACAGTGAAAGAGTATGCAGAATCAGGAAAAACATCTGACAAGTCAAGTAGACATTTTAGCCTAAATATCTTCAATCTCTAAAAAAGAATCTCTTTGAGAAATAGTTGTGTAGCTCAGTTATGTAGGCTGTAAGATGATAGTGACCTTGATGAGCCGTTGGCTCAGATCAGAGGTGTAACAGCAGAAGTGAAAATATATGCTTCTGTCTCTAAAGAATGGGATTAGGGACTAATTTTTACCAAGGAGGAGAAGAGAGAGAAAAATGTATTGTCTTCCTTACAGGAGCTCATTTTTCTTTACAAAGTGATTAATGCATTACTATAGCAAATTTATTGTGTAGCCTGATTACCATTGCATAATAAATCGAAACAACAGTGACTGTCATGATGATAAGGCTGGCATGATTTTGTCTCCCTTAAAAAAGGTTTATAAGTTAAGCTTAACTTTTTAGCTTTCTACATTTCTGGAATAAAATTTATTTTGGCCATTACAGCCCTATCTGTTTGAAACTGCACCAAAAGGAAATAAGTTGTTCAAAAGGATGGTATATTATTGGGAGAATTTTACCTTCACTCAATTTGCAAAAGAAACTGAACATCAGCATTAAAATGGAAATGGAGTTTGGGAGAAATATAACTCAGTTGTTTAAAAAAAAAACTAGTTGTAACTTTTAAAAGGGACTTTTCAAATATCAGGGATGGACAATCCAATTAAATTAACTGCATTATATTCATGGTCGTTAACACCTCAGACTCAGCTTTTCTCAGGCTACCAGGGCTTGCTCAGGGCTTGTCTGTGCCTGGGTGAGAGACTTCCAAGGAGCCGTGGGAAGAAGTGCTGGTGACTAATTAGAGTCACATTCTCTGCATCGCAGCAAAATCGGTACTCCAGTGTAGTGCTAGGGGGTGCCAAAGTGAAAGCCAGAGTGAGCCCCGGGCTCGTTAAGGATCTCTTGATTATGTGGGCATCATCCCACTGTCCAAGTCCTGTTGCACTCTCATTTTGGATGTACCTATTGTTTGCTTCTTTCTTTCTCCTTCCCTCTCTCCACACACACACATGAAAGGACATTGCACTGCTGTGCTAAAATGTAGTTCCTATATATTGTGTCTGAATGCTGCGGCAAGATTGACTCCTGTAAAATTGTCCAACCTTTGGAAGTGGTGGTGTGAAAAGAGGGCATGTGCCCAAGTGTGTGGATGCCCATTTGGCTCATGCTTCTCACCTCAGTGAGAAGGTACCAGTGCAGGGCAACAGCAAGCTGTTTTGGTGCCAGGGGAGCTCCCATGTCCTGGTTTTCTCCTCCCCACTGTGCCTACCTCCTTCCCTCTCCTGTGGCTCCTACCAGCCGTCGTTGCTCTCAGCCTCCTCTTCAGAGCAGCACCAACAGCTTTGACCTCACAGAGAGCATTCAGGCAGCTTTGTACCTCTTGGTCCATCATTGGTGTGTCTTTCTCCATGTCTTCTGCACAACATTTGGGACCTAGCAGGGAGCATGGCGGATGTAATGGATGGAAAACATGACTGACTCCCAAGCTGATATAACAGCTGTATGTTGAAAGTTGAACATTGCCTACAAAAAAGATGCAGTTTCTTGCATAGTTGTATGAATTTTCTAGTGTAAAGAAAGACTGAAAACACTAGTCATTCCAGCCTTCTACTGAAGCCTGTTGTAGTCAAACTCCGGGGACGTGGACTCACACCTCTGGATTAGGAGCTCTAGAGAAACTTCTTTTCTGCTATAATAAGAACAAGTGAAGGTGACAAAGATGAAAGTCTCCTCTCTATCCTGTGAAAACCCTGTATTTTCTCTGTGCAAAGGAGACCTCTTCATCTCCCATCTCTGAGAGGCTCCAGCCTCACTGATGTGTGTTGTCATGGATGTAAGGGTGGGCAGTGATCCCTCATGGCTGTTGTGAAGTGGTTGGAAGACCCCCTTACCCGTGCCAGTGTCTGAGCAATACCATGCCCATTCACAGCACTCAAGGCGTTGCTTTATTTGGATTGGCGATACTCAAGTTGGGTTGGGAGTAGGGGGAGTTTTCTTCAGCTTCTCAAAAACTACAAGTGTTTCAGCCACAAGTGACACTAGCTGGTAGTTTATTTTCTACAAGTTGAGTGTCTTTGCCTGATTTGAAGTCCCTGGACCACAGGACTTTTGGTGTTTGCATTTTTTTTTCTGTTCTTTCACCTTTCCTCCATTTATTTTGATGTCTTCCATGAAGCCAATGGGGTTCCAAGGAAAAAAGGTCTCTATTTAGATATGAATTACTTCTTTCAAAAAGAAGAACAAACCCTAAAAAAGACATTACTTGGTACAATTAAGCATCATAAAAAAGACTGAAGTTTTTTGGGCAGGCTTTCAAGGGCTCACTTTTTTTTTTTTCCTGAGTGTTTCAAACATCTTGAAAATAAACCAGCATGTTTCAAAAGGAAAGATAGATGTGTCTGTTCAAATAGACATTGCATTTGGAATTGGTGCCTCTGGTTGTTAAACAGAATCCTTGTTTAACATCCTCATTAAGAACTGTGACTTGCCACCAGTTTTATGAAGATCAAGTAATTTACTTTTCAAGTAAATTAAAGCAAATTTCTGTGTGGTGACAAGTCAATAAAACAATGGAAGGCTCAAGTTTTTCAATCACCCAACATCTGTTCCTTGTTTTTCTCTAGATCTAAATGCCCTGTGTACAGTGATAGGTGAGCAGAATGAGAGCCAATAGCTGTAGTGTGATTTCTTTTTTCTTTTTTTTTTTTTAATAACACTGTAAGCACTGTCCCTTTTTGGAAAGTGTAATTTTGTAGTTTCCTGTGGCAGCAAATTCAGAGCTCCATTGACACGGGAACAGTGACAGTTGATGGCTTCGATTCTGTATTTTTTTGCTGGAAACACAGTAGATTATTGCAGAATAATGTGAGTGGTGAGCCACTTCTCAGAACGCCAGTCAGCGCAAATGAGTTCCTCATCTTCTGTCCGAGCCACCCACACCACTGACAAACACCTCCGAAACAGAGGGTATTCAGACGTTTTCTGAGCAATGGTGGGAACTAGGTTGTATAAAACCTCATTGAAACCACTTCCACATTGTACCCACGCTCAACATGTTTGTCTTGAAACATTGTCTCGGAGAAAAGCTAGCAGATGAAAAACAAGGTATTAGCCCCATTTTACATTTCAACAAGTGCAGAATGCAAACAGCAATGTATTTGTTTTAAATGTTCCTGAGGATTTGGCATTTCGTGGTGTGAGAACTGGCTCCCTGCTGAGTGAAGTATTTGAATGTGGATTTGCTCTGTGTGGGAAACGCTGGCACAGTGGAAAAGGCAGGGGAAAACTCAGCTGGGAAAGTAAGAGGGGGCTGGATATTTTTCACTTGGTGCAGAAATCTTTTCCTATCCTCTCTTAAGAGGGTGGTTTGTCTTGGACAGGGTAGCGCTGGCTTTCTGAGTGATAGAGGAAGACAGGAAGTCATTACTGGATGCGTATGAAAATTAGAGAGCTTTAGATCATTTTAGAGACTTTAAAAAAAGGTCAGTGAAAGTCCAGAGGCTTATGTTGCCTGAACTATCCAACTCTTTGAAACCCGCCTGCGCTCAGGCATACGGTTGTGGACCCTATCTTTTCAGGTGTAGATTCCCTTTTATCTTATGACATCTCCTTCTGAGTCTTCAAGATCAAGAGCTTTGGCAGGAGTGGTTTGCTGTCACACAGATCTTTAAGAGGCCAGGAAATAAGTTGTTCTGCTTTATAGGAAACCAGTAATTAGGTCTCTACCAAATTCAGGGTACCTGGCTGTGGAGAGCGGGCTGCTTCTCCTTTTCTGTTTCTTCTAGAACAGGGCTGAGAAATTCTCTTTAAAAGCTTCTGTGGTGCTACGCTAGCTTTTAGTATACTCAAGTATAGATATTCATTGAGCCATTCTGAAATCTGTTTGCTCTGAAGGATGAATACTGTTGCAATCATATCACCACATTTAAAAAAAAATAACCAGAAGATTTTGGATGACGAAAGAAGTGGTAGCATTTAGTCCATGCTAAGAATTTTTTTTATGACTGCTGTCTATATTGGTGCCTTTTGCTGTTTAGTAGCCGAACACTGGAAGGTATCATTTTAAATAGCTTCCTCTGCTTGTTTCTTGTCCGTATAAAGCAGTGATGCACTGAGTCAATGGAGGAGGCCGATGAGTCACCCAGCGAAGATGTCGCTTTCTGGGGTATGTTGTTCACGTGCTGTCATGCAGAAAAGAGGTGACGATGTTTGGATGTAGGGGTTCCCTCTAAATCCAGCTCATGGCAGTAGCAACCTTTGCCGTAGTTTCAGTGGCCTTTGGATGAAGCCTTTGCTGGTTGCTCTTGTCACCAGGCTCAGGCTCATGATATCCTGGAACTGTACATACAAAGACAATGCACAGATGCATCTTTTTAAGAAAAGTGCTTCCTGGGCAAGTGCTGAGTCCCAGCGATCTGCATTCAGTGCAGAAAAGGAGCCTACTCCAGTGAGGGTCACTCGAGACTACCAAAACAGGATGATACTGCGCCTGCCTGGAACAGGCATCCTGGTGGCTCCCTTGCCCCAGGTCCCTGGCAGCACTGAGGCCGGGTCTTTTTAAGGAAGCTCATTTAAAATTGAAAGCCTTTTTTATTTTTTTAAAGTGTCACAATATTTTTTAGATGCCAAGTGGAAACCAAGCAGATCAGACCACCCAGGGCCAAGTTCCTTCAGCAAGTTGATGATAAATGGAGAAGGATTGCCAAGTGGTGTGCAGGTTGACCTTAATGGAGTGGTCCGTGTTCTGGCTGAGGCCAGAAACTTCGATCGTTCCTGCCATAAAATGACCCCTGAGAGGTTTTTCAGCAGAAAGGAGGCCTCCCTAAATTGTAGTCAGAAACTGTGAGGTCTTCCTCCAAAGCAAACAGAGATCACTGGACCTTGGCTATAATTCTTGATCCTCATGGTCCCCATGGCCTCATCAGAGCATCTCCACTGCTGTTTTATTAACAGGATAGTGTTAAAACAACAGTTGCTAGTTTTGTGCTCCTTATACTCATTTTTATTGTTATTATTTTGCAGTTTTGCATGGCCAGAGGTAGGGACTTAGATCCTTGGCTCTGACTGTGGCATGTCCATGCCTGAACCAGCTGGAGCAGTAGTGTCTGAAAGGGATGAGTCAGTTCTCCGCTGTGCAGAAGGTCCTTGTGTATGAGTGTCGGAGGCAGGTTTAGTTCTGGGACAGTGCTGCAGGTCACAGGTGGCAAAGGAAGGACACATGGCTGATTACCAGGCGTTGTGCTTTGAGCCTTGGTGATCATGTATTGTAACTAGACTTCAGGACATGGGAGCACTCCTAGCTCTGGGCACCTGCCTTAACTCAGTGTCAAAATGAGATCCCAAGGGGCCATCCTGGCCGAAAGCACAGCCTGGTTTCTGCGGGAAGGAGCCCGGGAGCATGGGAGGGAGCCATGGCACGTTCCCACAAGGTCCTTCCCCTGGGGGATGGCAGGACAAGATCTCGGGAGCATTGCGGAGGAACCTGCCCCACTGCTCAGGCTGCTGAAACTAGGCATGTGAAGCATACCAGCGGCCCTGCCATTTCGTATTAAGCTCTTCCCAATCATAACTAGATTGCCAGAAGAGAAACTTTTGTTATTCTACCTAGGAACTATGTCCTTTGTTTGAATGGAATGGAAGCTGATTAGAGACAGAAAGTGAGCTGAAAGCATAATTCCAATCAGACAGAACTCCAAGGCTAGGAAAAATGTTATTAAACTTTGATAGGAGGATTTGATCAAAGAGGGGGGTGCAGAGCAAGTCAAGGTGGGACCAGGAGAGTGATTTTTTCTCACCTGAAACTTCCCTAGCTTGTTTGAGCAATACAATAGCTGTTTTTAATTTTTTCCTTTTTGTTACTTTTCACAGGAGTTGGTGCTGTACAGCTGAGGTCTTGCCTCTTTGTAGGGGCTGGTGCTTATTTGCTGTGGTATTTATTGTTATCCTTAGCAATAAAATCCAAACTTTTAATTTTGGGGACAGAGGAAAGCATGATTGTGCAGAGCCAGATATTTTGGAGTGTGTAATGTCTGTTTATTGCAAACCTTTAGTACAAAAGGTCACAGATGCAGCTATTGGAGTAGTCTGTTTCTTTACATTTTGCTTTTTGTCACACAAAATACATATGCCTCTGTATCTCACTGCAAACTCCTTGCTTTTATGGCTTGTCATGTGGCTAGAGGAAAACTGTGTAAAGATCCTCAGAGAACGCTGCTGCCCACCGGTGCCCACTGCATACTGGGCTTTCTTTTTTGCCTTTCAGGATCAAATCAAATTCTCATAAAACCCGGTGGAAAAATTTCTTTTGACTTTAATGACGGTTGTCCTGAGCTGTTAATGCAAACATGGAACGGGTGTATTAAAGCGCAAAATTAATTTTATTCAAAGGGAACCTCATTCTGTGAGTAGCTGAGCATCCCCTGCCACATGAGAAGCATCCTTGATGTCTCTTGGATTTGGTGGGAGATTTGGATGCAAAGTTCCTCCCAGGAGGTGCTCAGCCATGGACAGGATGGGGCCTTTTTGCCTTATGAACCATTTCGAGAGCTAATGCCGAAATACATTCATGTAACTGTTTGAATTCCCAGGTCATACAGTTTATCTCGAGATCTGCTCAGAGGCGAGCATGAAATAATAATGCTTTCCACTTCCTGGGTGCCTTTCATCTTTCCAAATATTTATTAATTAGCCCTCCAAACACCCCTGTGAGGCAGATAAGAGATGGATGGATACAGCTCCTTTCACGCACCAGTGCAATCAAGCAGCTGTCTAACTGTATCAAACAACATTTCCCACAGTTTGGGGCAGATTAGGAAGTGGATAACATACCCGTATCTTGTTGAGGGTGCAGAGAGAATTTCGCTAGGCAGAATTTAATTACCTCTGCTGGAATTTAGCCAGTATGCTGAGGCTTGCCTCCCTCCTTTTACTGCTTTCACCGCAGAGCCTGTAACTCCGTCAGGTCCTTGTCCCGTCCAAGCGACGACCCTTTGCACAACACTTCCCCCAACACCGTGCTGAAAGTTTGGCCGAGTGCGCGCTTGCCGAGAGAACAGGTGGTCTCCAGTAGTACCTCCCGCAGCGTCCGAGCCTCTTCTGGGTCCATCGTTTAGGACCTGACCTGCTCTGGCCATCTGGCGAGGTCTTCCAGGGCTGTACCCCGGACGGCAGCACCTGGATGGTGGTTCCAGGTAGTGGGGCTTTGCGTCAGTAACGGATGGATAATGTTAGCCTGGCTTTGCTGATAGTATTCTTACCCTTATACCAGAAGGTGTTAAGATCCCCCCCCCTCTGCAAGAGGCACTTGGGATCAGACCGAATCTGATACCACAGTGCAGCACCAAAAAAAGATGTTTCAGTGTGAGAACTCCTGTTCTTCAGAGACAGGCTCAGAAAGTGAGGTCCTATGTACGCCTAATGAAAGCCTCTGTTGTATTTTTAGAAAGAGAATTCTTTGCCTTGCCCGATTTGAAAATATCAGAAAATATGGCCAAAAATTTCCACCTTAGGCTCCAGTGGGTGCAGGCCTGGGACAGAGAATTCACTTGTGTGACTCTCCACATGTCGTCTTTCCCCAAAGGGTCACCGTGGCACCTTTACCTTGGTGAGCCACGTCCCGTACCTGATACAGGGATCCATCTCTGGTGTCCCCCGAGCAATCAGAATTTCCTTCTATTCGCTGCTGCAGCCTGTAATTCTAGAGTATAAAAATGTTGAAGTTAGAACTCAAATTTTACCTATTTTGTCTTAATGCTTTTTAATAAATCTCCTGACTCTCTTTAAAGCTTCATAGAGTGCAATTTATTGTAAAACTACGCTAACTGTATTTTATGTCCACTGTAATTGCTTGTTTCATCTAATTCAGATTATACTCGTGTATAACAAGGACTAGCTCCAGATAGAAAGAGATGAATTATTAATCAAGAAAGTTTTGAAATTAAGATTTTAAACATACATACGAGATATATGTGCAATATTTAGAAATAGATCTGAAAGGACTTATGCAATGTGCTTTAATCAAATCTTGAGAAGAAAATGACCAATACATCAAATCTGGGAAAGAAATTGGCCAATAAATCAAATCTGGAAATGAAAGTGACAGATAAATCAGGTCTAAAAAAGAAAACAACCAATATATCAAATCTGTGGTATATTTATTAAAGTAAGGAATTGCTTTGTATGTGACTGGATCTGCATGCTACAATCTTGCTAATTAAATACTTGAAATCCTTCAATAATGAATTATATGTGCAGGCATGTACATACACACCTCTATATACCTACACACAGTAAACATACATATCTCTCTGCAATGTTTGGAGCCACACTAACAGCATGTAGTATTCACCTAAAGCTTCTAGGTGTGCCTCAGTTTGAAATCTCACCATTTCAGTACCTGCATGTTACTAGAAGTGAGCAGCATATGATTCCAATTCTTTTAAAAATGGTAATTGTTAGTACAGCCCAGATTTTAAAAACAATGAGACATGGCTTGTTCTGAAAGCTTTCTGCTTTTGTTTTCTGATTCTAATTGTATACTAGCAGCAACACAAACTCCTTTGGCTAATTCACAGCATTTTGACAGACAGCTTGGGCCCAAAGCATATTTTCAAGATCAAGACTATAAAAATCTCACTATGGAAAAATCATCATTTGCCTCACTGACTTTGATTTACATCTCTGTTACAGAGCCATGAAATTTAAAATAAGATGACCTAAATTGTCCTATAATAATGTGGGCATGGACATATACTCCTGGTGGCAGAGTTTCCCTGTCACTACACCAAATGAAATCTAGTTTTTAGTGCCAATCAGTTAGGCATCATTAACCCTTTAAGAATGTTATTAGCATTCACAGAAAGCTTTTCATCATATAACAAATGTTTTCAGACTAAACTTGTTGAGGTCGAAGAATCCAAGCCACTAAGATTTAGGGCTTTTTTGTCCTCTGCAATAATACACAGATACTTGCCATCAAGTGAAATATAAATTATTCACAGTGATTTTAAAAGGCTTGTAAAAATGCAGAATTTAAGTTAAAAGCAGTCCTCCTTCTTGAGGTGTGCCCAACTTAGACTGGAAATATGTCCCCTTCCCCACCACATCTCTTTTTTGCTATGTAGTAGAAAAATTGCTCTGTACGTGAATCGGCCGGGATCCAGGAATGAAAATTGCTTTGCTTTTGCTATTACATTATGGTGCTCTCCATTCTGATTTTTTTTCTCAGTTCATGTTGTTCTTTTCGCAATAAGTGTATGTTTGAATTGAATTGAAGAGTAGCGTATTAAAGAACTGGTTTTCATAGCTGTTTATGTCCTTTCATCCAAAGAAGTGTGAGAAAAGCAATCAAGGTTTGAGATTGACATGCTAAAGCAAGAACTATCAGAGAAAGCATCTTGCCATTGGCATGCTGAATATTTGCATACCTGGTTTGTTTGAATTAGTCCAGACTAAACCAACGTATTTATAGAGCAAGCTTCAGCCTGTGGTCAGGCCTTTAAAGAAGAGGAACTGATTAGTTTAGGGTAAAGTAATTATTAATCTGTTCCCCCAGCCTTATGCCTCTGAGTATGTCAAAACGTAGCATTTATAACCCTGACTCGGGGTATTATTCAGACTTCCCATCAGTCTGTTTTTCAACAGATGGCATCGAGGTGACTTGCGGTCTCACAAGTGGGATTGATGGCGTGATATAGAGGAGCTTAAAAAGTAATTGCAAAGACAGGAGGAGAAACTACAAATTAATATCACCGTAGGAAATGGAAAGCAGCCTCACTTGGAAGTGAAATTTCCAATCAGTAGCTTTTATATCAAAAGTGTTGTTTGATTTGTATTTATTGCAGTATAAATAAAGTGATGTAGGCAGTGGTACTGTGTTCAGTAATTTCTCTTACAGGCATTTGGGATGAGCTTCCCATGAGACAAGGTGCAAGAGCAGCCTCTCTTCCCCTCACAGGGAGCACTGCATCTTTCAGCCAGGATTCGGGAAGGGGGTTGCTTGTGCAGCTCAAATAAAATATCCTGTGGTTTCGGGTTCTGAAGAGCCCCCGTTAACAGTTTGCTGATGAATTGGCATGGCCCATGAACCAGTGTGGGTTACTCACTGAGACTCGCGATGTGCACATGTGGGAATTCAGTCAATGCTAAGAGAAGGATGAGGATTTAGAAAATCAAGTGTACAAATTCTATCCCTGAAAGGAACTTTTGACTGCTATCTATGAGTCTGATATATATTCATACTAGATGTACATATAAGTAATAATAATGCAGGGAGTAATTGTCTCTGCGACAGGGACAGTGGCACTGGTAGCATGAGGGGTCAGCATCCTGGGCTATAACATCCCCACTGCTGACAATCAGTGGGAATAAAAGAAGCCAACAAATTTGGGCTAGGACATAGCTTAAAGCACCGTTTTCCCTCTTAGCTTAGCTCTGAAGTGGCTTTTCAACATGAATCCTACATCACCAGTGAACAGAGATTCATAGTCAACTTGAGATAACCCATGCTTGGAGTCCTACAGAAATTGTCATGGTGGTACGTTCATTCTTGCTTCCTGGATGTGTGTTAGCACCGGGGTGCAGTGACAATTTTGAAAGGAAGCATGTATACGATGGGTGATTTGTTCTTTCCTGTGCTAGCTCTTCTGCTTTTATGGACCAAAAGCAATGTAAAAGAAAACTTAAGCTGATTTCCAGCTGCTTTGATTTCAGTAAGACTCAGATATATGTATCTAAGTGTGGACTCAAACGCTTTAATGAATCAGGATCTAAACTCACATTAAATTCACATGTTAGTAAGACTAATGCTCAGGAAAGGAGAGGTTATTTGTTGTTCTGTTCTAGTGCAGTCCTTTTTGGTATGACACATTTTACAGCTATATGTAAATTCACAATGATATATGAAATACTTTTTCCTGTCATATGCTGTCTTTGTCACTGCTTTCTCCAAACCTTTATCTCAGTAGAAAAGAGCATTTAGAAAATTACACTTAAAAATATGAATGTGTGCTAAAGACCTGGTAGCTGAAAACATAGAAATTGGGGGGCTTAAGAAATTTCAAAAAGAAATTGGGAAGCATAAAGAATTCTGAAGGTTTTTTGTTGTTGTTGTTGTTGCTGTTTGAAAAATGAAAGTAATGGCTTTAAAATATGTGCATTGAAGAGATGAGGCTTTTGTTCTGACAGCTTGTACATCAAGTTTTGGCATGATGGAGTTAGAAATGGTAGAAATTAGAATTTGATAAAACAACCTTTTGGGCGTCCATTCTCTAAAAGATTAATGCATGCTGCATGATTTCAGAAAAAAAAAGTCATGAATTTGGGGTGGATTTTTTTAACTGTATCCAGCTATTAAGAAAATAAGAGTGCAAAATGTGCTATTTATAGACAGTTTGAGACATTATAGTGGCAGGAATTCTGCTGTAACATCGTCACTGTTGAAATCAGCTTATTTGCTGCAGTTGCGTAATATTTAGGCATGGGGAAAATGACAGGTGAAGTTGGGTGTAATTTCAGCCATTCCTTAGAGCAGAAAAGAACGTTTCCGAAGTTTGATTGATTTGTTGTTTTCCACAGTTTTCCCTTTTTGGTCTATTTCTGCGTTTCCCAAACAGCACGGAATTATCCGATAAAATGCGAAGGATTTTTTAAGTGGCTTTTAGGATGTTTTCATGATTTTCGGCACGGCCGGGATGAAGCACATTGCTTTCAATGGTCAGATGGGCGAGCACTTCTCGAGCGCCGCTGCGGGAAGCTGGATGCGGGCGCCCGGGGAGCCTGAGCCGTGGTGGGCGGCGAAGGGCTGCAGCTCCTGGGGCGCCGGATGCCGGGTGCTCCGGGCAGGCAGGTTTCCCTAATTGAGCTGGACAGGCAGGGAGGAGAAGGCGAAATAAGGAGCCCCAGGGCTTTGCCGTCCCGGTGACCAGCTCTTGCAGTGAGGCCTCGGCGTTCCTGGAGGAAAAACCTGTGCCCACATACGGGCTCGGCTGGCAGCGTTGCAGGCGGAGGGCAGGCGCCGCGGGAAGCGGAGCGGTGCTGCCCAGCGGCCGCGGCGGGGGCGCGGGAGGCGGCGGCGAGGCCGGCCGACACGGCCCTTCTGCCTCCGTCCTGGCCTCGTGCTGCGGAGAAGCCGAATAAACCCGCTGTCCCCTCCCGAGCCGTTGGGTCTGACAGCTTGGGGCCGCTCGCTCGCTCGCTCGCTCCGGCGTCGCCCCGAGGGCGAGGGGAGCAGCGCCGGCGTTGCAGGGGAGGGGAGGCAAGGGCTGGAGGTGGCGAGGCCGCGCTCGTGCTCCCTCGCTCGCGAAGGCTTAGCAAAACAAAATAGAAAAAGAAAAGGTTCCAGCGGCAGGGAGTGAACGGCTGGAATTTCCTTAATATTAACTGAGCTTTAGGCAGCAAGCCTTAACGTGAAGAATTATTTTTAATTAATAGCTTTTCCCCTACTTTGGAGCTCAGCGGGAGGATCTTCTTTGCATTGCACAAGGAGACGAGATAGGAGCAGTCCTGGTTTTGTAACTGATAACTATTTCAGGCCAACTGCATTGCCTGGAATAACTTTGTATTCAGGAAAAGAACAAAATGTTACATCAAAAGATACCTCCTTCTGGTTCTTGGATTTAAATCGCCTCTCTAGATAAACCCGCAGCCCGGCCAGGAATGAGGTGATGGATTTTTAAGAGTCTCTTGGCCAGATTGTTCTCTCTCGTCCCCCCTCTCCCTCACCTCTGCCTTATCAGCGCGGCGTTTGGCCCCCCCGGGGGACCTTGGAGGGAGGGTGGAGGGCAAAGGGGGCTTCTCCCCGTCCCCAGCCGCCAGGGTCCTCCACCAAACTAGCCGAGGTCCAGATGGGAAAGGAGACAGGAAGGTGTTGTGAATTTGTATTACTTTAACACAATGGGTTTGTTCAGAGACAGTTTTCAGGCAATAAATGGCTCCTTTGTGTTAGTTCCCTCCCCGCGGTCGCTTGCCGAGCTGTGTATGTGCATATCATTTTGCCGGTGTATTAACAAGCAGGAAGGCTCCCCGGCTCCGGCTGCTCTCAGCCTCCGTCCTCCTCCTCCTCCTCCTCCTCCTCTCTTCTCCCCGCCTTCCAGCACCCCCGGCCCCAGCACACAATTCAAACAAAATTAGCAAAGTAAGTGATGAGTTTAGGAAAAAGCAGCAATCCTTTCCTTTTGCTTCTCTTCTTCTGAGAAGGGTAAGAGCCGGTGCAGTGCATCTTTTTACGAGGGGCTTCATGGGAGTCGGGACATTTGCTTGTTATCCGGTAGCCGTGTAAGAGGGTGATCGTCATGGACTATAAAGTAACGGGAAGTCTCACAGCCCCACCAGCTCGGTAATACAGTACCTTGCTCACACAGGAGAGAGGGATTTATAGTGTTGCCTTGTATTTTTTAACATATTTTTTTTCTGCTATTTATTTACAACCTAGCCCATCAGGTCTTGTTTCGTCCCCTGTCTCCCTCCCCTCCTGTCTTAATTCTGCCTGCTCCTTTAGGAGTGTTGGAGCCATAACAGAGTCCAAAAAAAAAAAAAAAGAAAAAGAAAAAAAGGAAAGGTCAGTTTAGGTGTAGGAACAGCATGGATAAAGGTTGAACTTTGAGATATTCACCTCCCCCCCACCCCTTGCAAACAGTATTCATTGTCTAAGCAGAAGCAAGGTTGGAATAAATATCTGCTTTTCTAGGCTGTGGGGAAGGCAAGGAGAGGATGAAGCTGGGCAGGAAAGGAAAGAAAATGAAAATGAGTGTATTTCTTGTTATCAAACTTGTCAAGCTATTTTCCTTATGAGCTTTTGTTAAAGCCCAGTGTCTTTCTCTTATTTAAATAAGTATAATCTCCGAAGGAGTTTTGAGTTGCAGCTTTTCAAAGCAGTGGGGTGTAGTTGCGTTTTATTAGCTGTCATTGCAGATCTGATGCAGTCATGTCTGAGGCTGTAAATTCCTTGATGCTGTCAAGGCAGGGTAGTCGCGAGCGACGGTGGGTGCCTGCCTTCCCCGGCACTGCTTTGAAAGTCAGCGTCTTCACGCCGCTGAAGATCAGGGGCAGGATTTCTCCACTGAGGAGGTGGCATCGGCTAGGTGGTGCTCACCGGGTGACCGTGCCTCATCTTGCAGCGGTTGAAGCATTGCTATGGGGTGGAAAGGGATGATTGCAGCCGATGCAGCCGTAGCCTTAATAATTAAGCAGCTGTTGTGGCACATTGTCTCTTGGTTAGCGCTGGAGACTGGTCCCTAGATCCCTTGCATTTGCTTGGATCCTCGTGATGAAAGTGTGGGGCGTTGTGTTGCTGACCGTGGCTTGGGGTTTGGTGTTATCTGCTCCCGTTCAAACAACTCTCGCATAGGCTGCAGCACTGAGTTAACCGTGTGGGGTCAAAAGGAGGACATTAAATATAATCAGCAGCTCTCTTAATCTTAGGAGAAGAATCCTCATTTGCTTGAATGTGTGTGCTGATCAAAGCGTGATAGGAGCTGGGACTCCATGCAGCAAAAGCTGTTTCCCAGGCAGTTTTTTTTTTAGGGCAGAAAGAAAAAACACCAGGAATTTTGAATTGTTGGAACTTTTCCTCTTGTGGTTCAACTAATGCGGCATCTAGAGTCGACTACACCTGACCAGCGCTTATCCATGTTAACTATCAGCTAACATAATCTGAAGCCCTAGGAAAATAGGTTGTAGCACAGATGTAAGACACTGAAGGAAGACAGTAATTTTTTCCTGTAGATGGGAAATGCATATGTTGCCTCACTCACTTGTCATTACTGAAACTATAGGTAGGGGCAAAAATAGAAACTACTGACAGCTTGATTTCTTCATGCTGGCACTAAGCTACAGTGGAGCTCTACAAGACCCTATAAATATGCAAGCGAAGGGAAATCCTACACAAGTGCTATCATACTGCCATAGGACTGAATAGAATTAGCTTTATTGCAGCCGAACAGTATGGACAGAGTCTGCTTTTCAGAGCTTCCCTATCTAGCAAACAATGTAAAATGTGAACCAAAGGCTGCTAATCTGGCCTGTTTACTGGGAACAGTTCCAAAATATATTGTTGGAAATGACTAGAAAAAGCTTTCCACTGCAGCCCTTATGGTGCAGCCCTTTTTTCCTTTTAAAGTGAAATGTCCTTGCAGAAATTAAACTCTGGGAGAGAGGGGGGAAAAAAAAAAAGGAAAGGCAAAGGGATCACTGTGGCTTAAAGCACTTATTAAAATTTGTGGAGGATGCAGCGTGAATTGCAAACTCAACCCCCTCCCCCAAAACCTAAACCAACAAAAACAAGCCAACTCCATGAATAGCTCTTCCTAGCTTCCTGCGCGTTGAATATGTATGGTAAAGGACAGGGAGCCAAGAGTCGCTCCGTTTTGCTTTGCTTGGAATATTTTTGCTCATTTGATATATGGAAGTCAGGGGCGATGCCAACGGGAGGCTGGCGAGCTGGCCACCGTGCAGGTTTCTGCTGCTGGCTCGCGGTGGCGTGCCGAAGCAGGAAGCGTCCAAGCGTGTGAACGCGGCTTCCCGCGCCGACTGGCGGGGTCCGAAAGGTTTGCACGGCTGGAGCAGGGAAACTGCTCAGGGGGCTGCGAGCGGAGGGGGACGGAGGGACGTCCCGGGCACGTTTGCCTGTCCTCAGCCTGTATAAATAGCCAGAAGGCGAAACCAGAGTAAAGCAAAGTTCAGGGGACCCCAAAGAATTGGAAAGGACCCCTTAAAACTGGAGTCCTTGAAGTTTTCCTCTTTATTCTTCCGTATCGCTCTTGACAGCAGTTATTATTTGTACCATCTAGCGAGCGCTGCCAAGCGTGCCTCCTCTCAAGAGGACTCCGTAATCCTCTTACTTGCATCCGCATCTCTGACGCAGCTACATCTCCCCAGTTTTTATAAGCTGCTGTTGTAAGTTTGCTTCGTGGTTTAGCTGCTCTCGCTGCTTCTCCGAAGGTGGCGGCTGATCGCGAGCTCTTTCTTCCTGGTTAGAAATGAGCAGCGTACACAGCTACAGGGTAAACTTTCCTATCTTCCTCCTGGTGCAAGCAGAAAACCTTGACCCCAGGGCCGATGGAAGCGAAACATTTCCAAAACACACAGGCGACGGGAGATGCGTCTTTGTTTCGGCCCATCCAATTTAAACACAGTTATCCGGGAAACCACGAGCAGGAGAGGAGGACCGGTCCCCAACGAGAGGTAGCAATTTGTTGGCCAACTTGTACGTTATTGTTTTATTGTCTGCCCTGTGAAACACTTATGGCTTAATAAACACGATAATAAAAAAAGCCACAGAAGTTTAAATTGGAGCAAGGCTCAGAGATCAGGCTTAGCCGTGATCTGAGGTCATCGGCTCTCCTATCAAATCATGTCACCTTCATTAATAACTGAACAGTTGACCCTTAAACCCTAGCAGCTTTCCTCTAATTTCCTAAAAGCTGCAGGTTTTATTCTGCGAGCTGCAAACTCTTAAGGGCCGGTGTGGTTTGTCCTGGCGGAGGGACTGCGCCTCTCCTCCTCCCCGGCTCTCAGCTTTTCCAGGCTAAGCTGCTGCTTAGCTTTTCCCATTCTGTCAGGTTTTGCCCCAGATTGCTCCATGTAGCCGGTGTCGCACACACAGCAGTAGCCGGGCGGGCTGGAGGGTGCGCCGGTGCCGGCGGGCGACACGGGCAGCACGGGCTCGAAGCAGGGCGAGGAGCTGAGGAGGGGCGAGCGGGACCCGAACGCTTGGCTTGCCCTGAAATACAGACCTTTAACAGGCACGGCGGCAGCAGTGCCCCGGTCCCGACTGGTTTTGGTTAAGAGGTGGTCTTTTTGTCTCTTTTAGAGCTGGCCTTTCCAAACTGGTCGGGTTGCTGTCGGCACGGGTAGGGGGGACCAGCGACAGCCCTAGCATTTCGTTGTGGCATCCCACGCGCCAGCCTCGCCTCCGCGCCCTCCCCCAAAAGCTCTCCGGGGTTGCTAGAAGTGGAGAGAGCAGTGTTTTAATTTTCTGTTGTCTTGCCAAGTTAGAATGGGATTAAATGCTCTCAAGGTCTCTGGACTATCACTTTACCCAAAACATCCATCCCAAGCATTCAAAGAGGCCCAGAGACTCTGCATAGCTATTTATTTTAAATGCCTGATTAAAATTTCATGAAAACAGGAAGTCAGGGGAAAAGAATGGATTGCAAGAACGATGAAATCCAGGGCTTTGTCATTTTTATCTCAACAACACACAACAATAGGAAAAAAAACCCCAGCACGTTCAATTGTAAGTAAGGGATATTTTCACAATTGTACTGAGGCCACTAATAGCATATTTTGTCATTGGCTGGGGAGTTCATGAACTAAGAATGAAACCTATTTTTTTTTTCTTAACTTATTACACAGTTTTGATTCTGTTTAGAAATTGTCACCTTAAGGTAACCTAAAGCTGCTGTACTTAAACCCCACCAACAGTAAGATTTTTTTTTTTTGATACTCCATTGTTTTTTCTATCTCGGCAGTAATAAATATTGCAATACCACATCCTTAACAATGCTGCAGCTCTTCTATCCTGCTATCTTTCTGGCTTTTCAATGCTTAAGCATATCTAATTATCAGAATAAATGGAGGGTAGGAACAAAAGACTGATTTTTCTGAATATCTATCAAATGTAAAGGATCTTCATGGTTTGTCTTTCTTCTAGGGAGCATTTTTCTTGTGCATAACTGGATGTCCTCCTTTTACAAGGAAAAATCCTCTCTGCTGAAAATATGAATTGGAAGCAATGTTTAGCCAGGCTTCATTCTGAAAAGATTTAGAGTTTGAACCACAGGCCGTTGAGGTCTTCTTGCTTTCTTCTGGCTCAGGGTAGCAGGACCTCTGTTAAATGCCCCTCAGCCAATTTCTCGTCTGGTCACTTTGACTACACCGTATTCCCTGCCTTGTCACCCGGAAAGGTCATGGGGCACTTAGGAAACAGCAGTGTCCCGCTGGGTCGGTCCCACCAACATTGGATTAATGCTGAAGTTCTTTACGAGCCTCTTCCTGCAAGGCAGCGTATGTCGGTGTCTTAGCTAGAGTGCCCATTGGCTCTGAATATGGAGCAGTTATGATAGCTTAATGACAAAATAAGTGTCGCTTGCCAATGTCAGATTAATCCTGCTGGTATGTACGTCCCTGAGAGTCCGTTGCTTGGTGTGCCTTGTGATGTGCATAGCACCACGTCCCTCCTCGCTTCTGTTTCACACCACGGGGTCTTCCTGGTGCAGATGCTGTTTAGCCACTTAAAGAGCTACCAGGGGGAAAAAAGAAAAAAATATTACAATGTACTGGAACAAATGAGCCTAAAACCCTGAAGTCTTTGTTTGTAAATCATTCCTCCTGCAGTCATGCTTTTGTGGCCTAGTGGATTCCTCCATTATTTCAGGTGTAAAAATCTTACAGAAATTTGATAGGAATTTTTACTAGTGTTAGTTAATTGGCTGGCTAAGTGTGCACATGTAGTAAGATGAGTCCCTGGCCAGCTGGACATTTGGTGTCTTGAGGTGAAAGGCTTTTAAACTGTAGTTTCATGGCTCTACCAGTCTGCAAGACCTAAGCTTCTCACACGCTAATTCATTGCATCGGAAGGAGGAAGAAAATTGGCTGCTGCAAAATGTCCCTTATGCTTTAAGAAAGCACCACAGTAATTTCTGGGAGACTTCTGCAAAGCGAAATACAGGTAGCTTGGTGCCCGCCTGCCCGCTCCGGTCGCCCCGCGCGGTGCCAACATGTCACAGGTGCACACCACAAGGGACACTGCCGCAAATGTAATCGGGAGGCAGGTGGTGGGGGCTTGGAGGCCGCAGCACCGTCGTCCCGAGGTGCACCTGTGCATCTGTTAGAAAGTGAAGTCCTTTTTTTTTTTTTCTTGGTCGGTTAAGAGAGATTTGAGCTGCAGGAAAACATTTCCCACCCTCTAAACACAACAAGGAGAAAGTTAACGAGGGTCCTAGGGGACCGGGAATGACGTGCCGCGGGATGGTGGCAGCTGAGCTCAGGGAAAAAAACAGGGTTGTAGGTTTAAGCAGAAGTGGGTCAAGTGTTTTTAGAAACTTGACAGGGCCTTTTCCTCCTTCACTATCACTGCAATATCAGCGCAAGCTTTTCCTTTTTCGATAGCAGCCCTCCGTAATCACATTACTGCAATGTGCTCTGGCCAGATTCCTCGCTCACGTGTGCTCAGCTTGCGTCGCCTTCGCTGCGAGCTTCCAAGAGGCAGAGTTGCACAGAGGTTAATACAACCTCTGTTATATTATGTTAATATAATTAAGGGAACCTTTGTCTGTCTGCTAGGAATCCTAACGAACAGTGTTTATTCTGCCTGTGGAACAAGGAAAGGACCCCAAATGCTCATGCTCTGTTACGGAGCCTGAAAGCAAATCATGCCAAAGTGAAGCGTGCTTATCTCTGGGGTGGAGTATAAAAACTACCGCACAGCATATGGAATCGGGCTATAGGGGAGGGCGACAAATGCCGATTCTGGACAAAACTACGGGGAATGGGATTCAAATAAGCAGATGCTCAATGTTGCTGACACACAAAAGTGAACGGCGCAGTACTGCAGAAATGCGTGTAGGTTTTAGTATCCTTTGGTGGACAAAATCTTGCTTTTATATGAAGGATATGTAAACCAGACAAGTAACATAAAAAAAAAGGGCACATTTTGAATTTAAAATGCTTTGTAATCCCTAGGAGAGGATTTTCCCTTGTTGTTTCAGTTCCCAAATACACTGCTCAGCTCTCTTTTAGCCTGGACCTGGGCTGTGGCACGATCTGCAGGTATTTGGAGTGATTTGCATTTGAAGCTGCTGGGACGGTTCCCAACCCGTCCCTTCCCTCTGGCTGGTGCCACCTGTCCCCCGCCTCGTTCCTTCCTTCGTTCGCAGGCTTTTTCCTCCCTCCCTCGTTCCCCAGCGACTTCTCGGCGAGCTGGCAGCGTGTCCGGGTTAACAGAAAGTGTAAGGTTTTGATAACCTGCAGCAAATGTTTTCCGTCTCCCAGAAGAGTGCCGTGCTGAAAAACAATTTGCAGAAGACAGAAGCGGGGATCTGGTTTCATTTTTGGTACAGCGACGACAGTTTCTGGCTGTGAGCTCTTATCAGCGGAGTCCTTGTATCGTTCCTCATCAGCAGAGATCCTTGCAGGCAAACGCTGTATTATTGCTCCAGCCCATGTGGCTTTTTTTATCAGCGCCGTTCTGACTCCTAAACCTTCTGGAGACACCACGATTGGTTACTTGGAGTGACTTGGTTTCTTTTGTGTCACAAGTTAGGATTTTAGGCTGAGCTTCAGAAATAAAATAAAGGGACCAAAATGTAAAAAAGCAGGAAGGAAATAAATTTCCCAATAAATAAACTGTACTTTTATTCCCTGGAATAATCTAGGACAGCTGATGGAGGAAGAGACTCTTAAGTTACGTGAACATTTTAAACGTGTAAAGAATCCTTTATAGATTCAGAGCAGTTTGCTGTGGTGCACTTTCCGAATTAGGAAACTGTGGAGCAGATTGTGAAACCGTGATTTACATGACTTGAGGATTTTGCTCCCTATGATTAAACACAATAGGACTTCCTTTGGTTCCCTTTAAGAGTACTTTATAATTAAAATGGTTGGGAGAGTTTATTTCAAAAAGAATTAAAATATCAGGCAAAAAGTGTGTTATTGAATGCTATGTAAAGTACAACACAGCTAAAAATCTTTAGATTGGCAGCATTTTAGAAATGGAAATGAATGTTAAAATTGCAAGTCAGAAAAATATGCAATATACCTTTTTTTTTTTCCTGGCAGGAAAAGGAAAACATGGAGTTTTGTTGGCTCGCTCTTTCTTTTGCAAAGGATTTAGTGTTGTGCTTTTACCTAGCTGCATGATATACTGCAGTGAAATGCACCGAAATTCGGGATTAGATATGAGTTGTAACATATAGTAAATTTTATGTTGTGAAATTTAGAGTGTGCCAAACGGCTAGCTACATGGACAAAAGAGTAGCGTGAATAGGTCAGAGAATTATTAGCCTCTAATGATAGATGATATAGTATATATCAAGTAATGACTACTTACTATCCTGCATTTATCTGTTACATGATGTCCTTTTTAATTACCTACCCTGCCACCATCAAGGCCGGCAGCTGGTACCAGAAACACTGCAAAGCTGCTTTTTTCTTGTTGTAAATGGAAATATACTCCCAATCTGTGGCCTTATATTTGTTGGATATGTTTTTTCCTGGGAAAAAGCATCCAGGGCGTCTCTTTTTTGGACAGTTGTTTCCAAGGGAGATTGTCTTATTGAAATCTTCTTAGACATGCTTCAGGCGGGTGCGTAGCAAAACTGCCAGCTTACCCTGCTGGTGGATCTTCCCTTTAGCTTCTGATTCCTTCTGCTGTTTGTCTAGGTGAGTAGCAGATAAAAATAGATTGTTAGATGAGTCTGTTGCGTTTAATTATATTCATAATGAGCGTTCACCATCCTTAATTCAATAGTAGAGTATATCGGGGGGAGGGTAGGTTTTTAACCTCGTTTCCTAAGGAAATGAGGCAGATACTGCCACACCACCCAGCCACCTATTTGCAGTCTTCTCCTGCCAACTTGCGAGCTCCTTCCGAGTGGATTCGGAAGAGGAGAGACATTTCAGATGTTACCAAGCCCTCGCATTTCATGAAAATCCAAGCGAGTGGAAGAAAAAGCTCCCCCTGGGCGTCTGCAGCAGGGATGGGGCGAACACGGCAGGTTTTCCCCTCCCGTGGGTCCTGCCCGCTGGGGCAGAGCAGGACCAGTGAGCCGGGAGCCTCTGTGAACCTAATTTTGTGCTAATTCTCACCAGCTTAAGTTCAGCACAAGCAGCATCCTCGTTTTGATGAAATCAGAACAGAATTAGGCCCAGACTCGCTCTCGTGGATCATGGCAAAGTTCAGCTGCCAGTTCACTGCTGTTCTGTTGAATCCACGGCTTTGCTTTTGCAAAACCCCCAAATTTCCCCTGTTGTGCCCCACAAAAGCGGCTCTCCTCTTACCCTCCTCCTCCCGGCCTCTCCCACACCAAACGCTCCTTGAGCTGGCAGTGCATTAATAAAAAAGTGCAAGTTTTATGGGACAAAGTAAATAAGGCAATTCATATATCATTCCTAAGACACACAGAAATGAGGCAGAGAAAAATAACCATCCGATATTTCATATGAGGATATTTCCATGAGTCAGCTCATTTTCAGGTTTCTGGGCTTCCAGCTGCAAGCTCTGCTGTGTTGGCTTATCTTCTGCTTGAGGCCTGGCATGTGCCAGAAGTAGCTTATAATTGGCTGTGTTTCCCCATTGTAAATGGTAATAACGGAGCCTTTATCAGCGGAGAATGGCTAAAAATTTGGATGTCTTTAATTTCATCCCAACTTGTAATTTCTTCAGGCCTAGTGTTGCATGAACGGGTCTCAGGGCTCCTTGTTCTGGTTGCAGAGCTGACAACCCCGGGGATGATTTTTGTAGGTGGGACGTGCAGCTACTGAACTGCCCTTCAGACGTTCCCGCACCGGGGCTCCTAGGGCTGAATTCATCTTAACCCTCATGGCATGGTTTTCGTAAACCCCTGGGTTATGGAAAGGTGCAGTTGCTGCTGCTCGCCTTGGCTGAGAGAGGCTAGGAGAGAGGCTCATGCGTTTCTTGTGGCAGCACTGATGTTTATAACAGGGCAAAAATGCAAGGCATTCTCTATGTATTTTAATTCATTTGAGGTTTTCAATGAACTCACTTCAGCCTTCTACACTCCTCCTGAGATTGCTTCCTGTGGATTTTAAAATGACTAAATTTAACTGAGGGGAAAAAAAAAAAAAGCTCATTCAAAATGATTTGTAAAGACAACTATGCAAGCATTATGGAAAATGAATTTTAAATTTGCACATGGTAGAAGAATTTGGTTGATCTAGGCACAGGAATGATGCCACATGATTTATTTGGCCAGTCACAACTTGGATTTTGAATAGATTCTGTCAAGCTGTTAAAAAAATTATATGGAAATACATTACTTGAAGCATTCAAATCACAAATATGTTTGAGGAAAACTGCAATCTGCTCATGGATATTCCGTGAACAGAAAAGATTTCACATGTGCTTAATATATTCTTTTTGGGGAATTAATTGTCCACCAGTCCTCACAAGCATGGGGGATGGCGGAGTGGAATGGGAGCTATTTGCAGCTCTTAGTGGGAATTAGCGGCATGACTATATTATAACAACCATAATTAAGCTTTGTACTTGAACGGTGCCTTTCCTTCGGGAGTCTCAAAGCACTCTGTCAAATTTGCGGTGAAATCCCTGGAAAACAAGTGATTTCCCCACAGTTCTGCAAAGGCTCAGTGGCAGAGCTGAGCGCGGCCCCCAGGTCTCCTGACTCCTGGGCGCTGGCTCCGGCCTGGAGAAGGAGCCGGCTTATTCCTCCCGCACAGCTGGGGCCGGAGCTGGGAGCGCTGCGGGATGCAGCACTAGCCCCGTGGCGCTCGGGGCCGGCGCGTGGGGCTGTGCCGAGCCGGGGCAGGGTCCTGATCCAGCAAAGAGCCCCCTCTGCCCCCGCTAGATGATCCCTTTCTAGCCTGATCAGCTCCCCGACCGGCGTCAGGGGTTTGCTGGCGCCGCGCGAGGAGGAAGCGGGGCTGCAGGCGTGGGAGCGCGCAGGCAGGGACGGGGAACGCGCGACAGAAGGCCCTTTCGGCGGCAGCCTGCACTTAAACGAGTCTAAAATAACAGTGGGAAAATGCACTTAGTCGTTCTGTCGCCTTAGGAAAGTCATAAGTCATCCAGGCCTCAGTTTACCCACCTATAAAATTGGTGTGATGGTACCTCAAAAGGACTTGCGGAGACATTTTTTTATGGCAAAGATAACCAGCAACTGGGAAATCTTGTCTCGGGACGTGGTGCGTTCACCATCATTTGAAGTTTTTTAATCAAGCCTGAAGTGCTTATCAGAAAAATTAGTTTTACTTTATTTCAAATTTTAGGGTTTGTGCAAGAAATAGAAAATTTTTCTTATGAAGGAGTCACTGACTTGATGATCGCATCAGTCCGTTCTGTTTAAAATCCACAGGGTTAAAGCTGCGTAATCTAACGTTCTTCACACGCCTTGAGATCTTAGGAGGGGCGGTCCCTATGGATTCAGTACGATGAATTAGCCTCCCACAGAAAGCTGATCTGAACTCTGTTTATGAGACAAGGAATATATTGCGTTATTTGTTTGTTTGTGCCCTTACCTCGCTTCACAAGTTTGTTCGGTCTGAACAAAAACAAAAAACGGCTTCATCTGGCTCCCTCGCCGGAGCAGAGCGGGGAGAAGCCTTTTTGATCTGCGTGCCCACAGCGGCTCGCAAAGTGTTTGCAAGACACCTGGCCTTATATCATCGAGCGCCTTTAAAGCAAGCCGGGCGGTGGGGCGGCCGGGATTCCCGCGGCGCTCGGGGCAGAGGACCAAGGGTATCCCACCAGAACTGGGCCAGCTGGCAGCCCTCGCTCCCGGGCAGACTGTGCGAAATGCACACCATTCCCCGGAGCTTACAGGCACGGTTACGAATGAAGCAAAGATGGCAGGAATGACATTCCCTTGCTAATTATAGTGTGTTCCCATCTGTATATTTGGTGTTATGTCACCAGCTCCAGCCTGCTTGTTTCTAGCGGGGAAGTACTGCTGCAGGCTGAAGCTCAGCGCAAAAGGCTCTAGACCTCTAGTAATGGTATATTTACCTGTTTAATGGGGGCGAAACATCCCCCGCTCTGTTTCAAGTGATAATAGTTGGAAATCTGAGAGTGCATTGGCTAAGGCGCTTTTTGGATAACTCAGTGGTCCATGTTTAAAAAGCACTTGGGTGTGAATAAACATCATAGACTGCAGTGGCTGCACATCCCATTTAACACCGATGGCTCCATCATCGATCTGCGTATGGCAGCCTAGCTGCGAGCTGGATCGCTTCCTCCCTCGCGGGTAGAATAGGAGAGTAGTCGGCTCCATCGCCAGCAATACTCCTCTCTTCCTCAGGATTTTTTGGGCAGTGGATAATCTGGGAAGGGTTTGGTGCACTGCAGGATATGCGTGTCACCCTCCAATGATTCCCCCGGAGGAGACAGGGACAGGAATGTCCCTTCCAGGGCTCCCTGGAGAACCCCCGGGGCGTTTCTGCTCGATTCCCTTGAGGCTATCGTGAGCCCTCCCTGGAGCCCAAGTGCAGTCCTCGAGGCTGTATCCCTGCTTCTGCTGGTGGTGTTGCCTGGCTCCTGCTTATAAAATCAAGATACATATTGCACTGGTATTTGAGATCTTAAATTTGCTCGTTTAAGGTGTCACTTGCTAGTGCAGGGAGACCCTCCAGTGCATGATGCCGATGGGGTGCTTCGTTGTTGCAAGTCATATTTGTGAGCTGTAATGATGAACCTGCTGCTAAATAATATAGGACTGCGATTTTTAATTAGGGTAGAGATGGGAGCCTCCAAATCTCATATGGTTAGAGAGTTCTCATAACTTTTACATTTATTATAAAGTACAATTAGCATATTTTTTGCTTTAATGTCTGTATTGCTCTGTGCAGTGTTGGAAATCCAAAATAAAAGCACTTTGCTAAAACTTGAAAGCCATAAAGTGAAAGTAGACCATAAACAGAAGTAAAATTGGACTTTTCTAACTTTATCCACTGATTTGGATTAAAACAAAGAACAAAGCAAAGAAACAAAACAAAGAAACACCCTAAACAGTAACAAGGAAATCAAACTCTGAAAAACATCCACCTTATTGTTTGCAACAATGGTAAAAGGGAGGTAAAACATTAAGTACTTAAGGTTTCAAATCCGTCCCAAGTGCAGGTGTAGGTGAGGGGGTGCAGAAGCACCATGCAGGGATGCGTTTCTTAGGACTTGCCCCTGGATGTGTCACCCAGGCTGAAGGGCCCTTTGCGGTGGGGGCTGGACGTCCACGTAACGACGGTGTCTAGTAGGAGTTGGCACGACAGGGAGGGAGGCAGTTGTCTAACCATCTTACGGATGAAGAACTGCAACATGAAGGGCCATGGTGTTTGTTAAAATCGAGGAGAATTTGTACCAACATAAATAGGCTTCGGTTTCTTGTTGTACAGGAAGCCGTTGGTGGAGTAGGAATTTAACAAGTTCACAACTTAACAAGTCCCAGCCTAGTGTCTGGGCTACCAGAATAGATTTTTTTCTCAGATCTCCCAGATGCTATTTTCTTTAGTAATGTCAAATTTCTGTCTCTCTCTATACCTAGTGTCAGCCTCGGCTTAGCAAGCGAAGGTAGTCCCAGAAAACTTCTCACAAATAAGCAAGCTCTCCTTCCTGTTATGAAAGCAACCTCCTACTGTCTTGTATATTAATCCTGTGCCTGTGGGGCACTGGAGAGGTTAAATCTTCTCTGCACGGCGTGGTAATTTTCATTGCTTTCATTTTTGGGAACTTTCTCTAAGTTTCTGAAAGGCTTAGCACAAGCTATGAAGGCTCCACCTCTTTCTTGGCCCTGTAACCCGTGCACAGTTCAGCTGAGGCTAGGGGATTTGTGTAATAATGATTTGGAAAAGTTGCGAGTATAAATAGAAAGGAATTTGAGATGTTTTTCCCCTCTGTAATTCAACACTCAATAGCTTCCCCTTCCACCCAGCACATAAGGTGCTGTACCAAAACCATGGAAAGAATTTGTGGAGCTCCAGATCAAGGAAGTTCATAAGCTAGCAGGCTTCTCTCGCTCCCTCTCTCTCTCTCTCTCTCTCTCTCTTTTTTCCAAATCTGATAATGTCACCTCCCCTGGGGAAGAGCACCGTGGAGGCCCCTACAGACTTGCACCGGCTCCCCTCATCAGAAGGGTTTGCTTTTGCTCGTCCTCCCGCGGGTCGGCCGCGCGGGAGCTTGGTGGCCAACGCGGCCCCGTGCCGCGGCTCCGGGGAGGCTCGGGGGCTCTCGCCTCCCTCGCAGCCCTCTCCGCCTGGAGGCAGTCGTGCTGCCAGGGGTGCTCCGGCCTGCGTTCCCGGCCGTGAAGCGGCTCCCACGCCGGCTGGAGGCTGCCGCGGCCCAGCCGGTGCCGGCACGGAGGGGCTTTCCCCCGGACGCCTGCCCCCGCGCCGGCCGCGCCGGCCTTTGGCTCTGCACGGCTTGCTAGCGCCGGGCTGGCTCGAAAGAGCCCGTCTGACTCCTGCGTTCTCCGCGATCATCTTTGGCGTCCTGTAATTTCTCCTGTGTTTAAAACCCTGCGCACGAACGCCATGTAAACCTCGGAGATCCGCGCTGGCTCCAAGCCGCGTGCCGGCTCCTTGCCGGTGCGCGCTCAGGCCCGCAGCAGCCCCTCCGCTTTCGGCGCCGCGATGGGCCCCGGCCCGCGCTCGGGCCCCGCAGACCGGTCTAAGCGAAACCTTCGCGCAGCCGGCGGTTGCAGCTGGCTCGGGCGCAGGCAAAGCACGGTCACAGCACGCGCTCCTGTGCGCTCCTGTCGGGCAGCTGACGTATAATTTCATTTTTGTGTCTCATCTTAATTTTGTACCGTGATATCTGGCCACGCAGATTTGCAAATCAGGCCTTGCAGTGTTTTTTTTTTTAAAGAACCCTCAATGACTTCTGTAAAACCCTGAATAAGTATTTGTTATATTTAGAGGCAATTCTGCTTATTGTCTCTGCATATAAGTAAGCCTTTCACTGACCTGGATTTTGCTATTACGTTTTCCATTTGCTGTACGTGTTACATTTGCGTGGATGCAAGGTCTTTTGTCTTCTAGCGTGCTCTCGCGCTTGCTATTTCATCCACCAGCCAGGATCATGCTCGCTGGCCTGCGGTGGTGCGATCGGCTTTGCTGCAAATGATCGTGTCATTGAGGATCCTGGCCTCAAACGAGAAGCCAAAAGCTACGGTAGATGAATCCTAGGCTGCAAAGACCTGGAGGAACAGCCAGCGGCCAGTGCATTAGCAGCAGAAGAGCGTTCATAGAGAAAAGGTTTGTGTGTTTTCCAGCAGTAGCAATTTACTGGAAGAAGAGAAACTTTCTGTTGAAAGGAATAGTCCTCTCCCTGGATGTATATTAGAGCTATCACTAAAGACACAGAATTGCATCTGTCCTGGTACAAAGTGCTTGCTTTTAATTCGGCTCTCAATTTTAACATGTCATTAAAGAGATAGCTGTATTAGCAGGAAGAGTTGTAAAGCTTTTGAGGAGTTATTATTACCATATTACATAGCAATCGTGTTTATGGCTGCAGTGCCTTAGGGCCAAATTTATAAACATTGTGGATGGATTACACAAGTATTATGCTGCACATAAACATTTTGCTCTGTGTTTGTGTTGAAATCCTGTGAACTGGACAATGTAAACAAACTAACATTATCACGGAAAACCTGTTTTTTAGGTCGACTTTCCCTGCAGACTATATTTGGCCAAAGGACACTTGCTGTAACTCACACATCTCTTGTGTCTGTACCACGCTAGAAAAACTTTTCACTAGCACATGTTAACCAAAACCTCTTCCTTTTTGGAAAAAAAAGGCAGGCATCTTTAAAAACGTATTTGACCTGCCTAGCTAGCGTATTTTTAAACACGGCTGTGTTATGTTTAACAGCACGTTAGCGTACGTGAATTAACTTGTTTCCGCCGAGCGCTGACAGGCGCTGCCCCGCCGGCCGGCCGCCCGCCCGGAGGGTCCCCACGCGGCAGGGGCGGCAGGAGGCAGCGCGTACCCACCCCTCCGGCCCTTTGAAATTTGGCACCGGCTTTCCCGGGCCGTTTTAAGCAAGGTGCTGGACGTTGCGCGGATGTGGTGGCACGTCCCCTCTGCCGGCTGTGTTTTTCTCGCGCTGTCGTGCAGTCGCGCTCCGTCCCTGTGCCTGATGCAGCTCAGGCGGAGGGGAGAAGGCGCTCCGCACGCACATCCCCGCATCCCCGGTGCCGCAGCCGCGGGAGGCCGCGCGCGCCCGGAGCACCCCCGCGTGCGGAGCAGCAGTTTTGGGTCCGTGCGCCTTGCATCTCCGCAGGTGCGCTCAGGTACCTGCTGGCAAACGTGGTGGGAAAACGTTAATCTGTTGCACAAAACTGCGGCGAGCGGTTTGTCCGCGAGGCCGGCAGGCTCCCCGAATAGCGCCCCGTGGGCTCGTGAACGAGCGGGTCTTTCCTGGCAGGACCACCTCCTTCATCGCAGCCAGGACATTGCTCGAGAGGAGAAGTCGTCGGGGCAGGAAACACGCGACTCGGGACTCGTGGGCTGGAAGGAAGCGGCCAAGCGCTTTGGCTCAGGACAGCCGACCTGAGCTCTTGCTCGTGCTTCTCGCCCGGGTGGTCTCGGGCAGGTCATGCACGGGGGATTTCGGCCGCAGTGCTTCGTGTAGCTCCCCAGACTGGCCGGCCGGGGCCAAGTCCCCTCTCGCCTGCAGCCTCCCTGGGGAGCTCTCGTCCCAGCGCCCCACCGCTGCAGGGGGGACGCCCGGCCCCCCAGGTAAGCGCCAGGTCCCGCGTGCGGAGCAGTCCCTCCCGAGGCAGGCAGACCCGTCTTTGCTCCGTCTGTGCAACTCGGGCAACGCTCCTTTTTGCTTTCATGATTAGTAAATCCCTGAACGACTCCCCCCCGCTCTGATACGGCGCTAGCGGGATCAATAGGAATACCTAGCATAGATGACGTCCACAGATAGGCCCTGCCTCCTGCCAACGTCTTGCACGTGTCCTTAACTTTCACGCGCAGGGAGTGAACCCCTGGCGCCCCTGCAGTACAGGGGAGTTTGTCCGTTCGCTGCGGCGGGTTCCGAGTTTCGCTCTGCCTTACGGCCCTGCTGCTTTCGAAGAGCCTGTCTGCGGGACGGAGGCGAGCGCCTTGCAAGGCTGAAGCCGTGCTTTGTATTTTTTAGCATTTCCAGGATGATCCTGCGGGAGAAGCACACGTTTTTCCGCCGCTCGGAGGGCACGGTCGGACGCCAAGCTGCCGGTGGCGGTGGGCCGCCTCTGCCGGGCGCTGCAGCTTGCCGCCGCGCAGCTCCGCCGCCCCGGGTGGTGCGGCCCCGCGCCGGCCGAAACGCCTTGCGGGAAGCGGGGTTTGCGGATAAATAAGCGTGTCTGCTGCGGGCTGGTTGGGCCGGGCGCGCGGGCGCTGAGCTGTTTTCTCCCGGGCAGAGCGGCTCCCATGACCTTGCTCCCGCACGCCCTCAAAGGTCCCGTTTAAATCAGTAGCTGAAATCACGTCCTCCCTCCCCGATTTTGGCAGAGGAGATTTTGCTCCTGAGCGTAATTAACAGCGTCGGAGTCCGGCCCTGTGGGAGCTAGTCCATCCCTTATATTCGGGGTGATTGACATGAGATGCTTTGATTTCTCTGGAGATATCATAATATTTTAAACTTATTATTAATTACAAGTGTATTAATCTGTGAACAGTATTAACAGTATTTCAAAATATTATAATTTTAGCCTGGCCAAACCCCATGGGGAAAAAGTAGTTTTGGATGAACTGAACGACTTTATAGACAGTGTGCTTTATAACCAGATGGATTTTCCCTAGTTAGTTGCATTTCTCTCTAATATTGGGGGAAGATTAAAGATACTGAATCAATGGCTGTAAAAGCTTACATTAAAAATACGCAGTAAATGAGAGGAGGAAAATTTCATTAGAGGCATAAATTGTAGCAATTGGAATGCATGCAACTTATTTTTAGTATTATAGTGACAGTCACCCTTGAAAGTCTTTTTCTTCCAAAATGTTTTCTTTTTGCAGATGGGGGGGGGGGAAGAAATGACCTCTAATATTTTGAAATATAGAACTAATTACAGTAGGGAGTGATCCTGATCCCACTGATGTCAGCTGCAGCTTTCTTTATGATATTGCAGGATAGTGCCTCTATTAAGAAATAATAAGGAAATGAGATACTTAAAAGAGAGGGTTTAAAAATGAACTGACTCTGTTGGCCTCTTTTGTAAAAATACCTTAGAGCCACTTTTATCAAGTCAAAAGGTTCATTGAAAAGAGAGAAATTAAAAGATGCCGCTCATGGAGCCTGGCAAAACATGAAATTCGCAATAAATATCTCTCCAATCCAATTATAGCATTCAAATCAAGGAGAAAAAAAAGAATTATAAAAATAATGAAAGCTTTCTTTCTGTTGAAAAAGTATACTTTGAGGTGTCCAGACCTAAGGGAATTTCCAGTCAGCATTATAGTGGGGAAAAATGTAATGTAAATGAGAGTGAAATAATCAAATTTTTCTGGTGGAAATAAGTGCTGTTGTTTGATGTAATTTTGACACACAGCATAATTTCAGCATCAACACTGAAGTTTAAAGGATCAGTGTGTCTTCATGAGATTTATATACAGAAAAGCCGCTCAACGGGAAAATCTAAATCAGACTTTGGTATGCACATTGGGCCTCTCTAAGACAGAAAGCCTTATAGGATATTAGCTGCAAATAGAAAGATAGAGATGACCCTTTTTCAGTAATTTCTAGGCACCCTTTCCACTTGAAAATCCAGCATGATTATGGTATATAAATCACAAGAAAGGTGTGAATGTTTTCATGCTCACAAAAATCAAACATTTGTTCTATGCCTCTAGCACCAGCTAAGCTAGTTAAAGCTGCACACAGTTTCCTACAGTGAGTTACACCAGGCTCATGTCACTATGCCTATTGCAAATGTGATTTCTAATATCACGGGGATACGTTCCAAACAATTAAAACAATTAAAGGAGGGCATGTCTTTGTCATTTGCCTCAATCTTGTAGCCTGTATGAAATATTTTTGTAAATTTGGGTTCATTTCCAGATGGAGACAGATTCACACACCCTTACAGCCAAACTCAGCACAAGAACCAACAATTAAATGAAGCCTGAGCTGCAGTCCAAAGGAGGCATATACTCAATTTAATTTTTAAACAGCTTAATTAATAGTCTCAGTTAAAGCAAAGAAGTGAAAATGGGTCAAACTATGTAAACACTGGTTAGAAAAACACAGTGTCCAGCCAAAGCATTGCAGAAACACTTTTAAGAAGAATGGTTTTTAAATTTAATTTAAACATGGTTTTCCAGCTGAGGTGAAAGCCCAGTTCAGACAAGGCCCAAGCCACTTTTATGCCCCAAAGAATTACCGAGGTACGCTGAGAGTTTATGTAGCCTCTGCCCGGGCCGGGGCTCTGCTGCGCTCTGCAGCCGTCGCCTGCTCCTTGCTGCCAGCGTGCCACCTTTCAGCAGCCCAGAATTCACCTCCGTTTGCAGCTGATTTTAATCGCCAGCGGGACTTGCGCGAATGCTACAAAACACGGTTCACAAATATTTACTGGCATGTTGAAATGGATTGGGGTAGGCTCTGCAATTGCGCTTCTCATGTTTGCGGTCTGCAAACAGCCAGGTTCAAGTTCGCATTGGCAGGGCTGCGATGGGTGGGCGCCCTCGCGGCGGGCTCAAGGCCGGCAGGGTGCTGTCGCGGCGGAGCAGTCAGGGAGCAGAAATCATGCCACGTGCCTTGCCTGACCAGTCACCGCTGCCTAACAGCTCTCAGATCATGGAAGGAAACAATTACTGATTTGTATGTAATTCATAAAGTCCCCGGGGCAAAGTAACAAAATTCAGAAAATTTCCATCTCTGTTCCAGAGAATGTTTGTATACAGAGAAAGGGACTTTCTTTACTCAAAAAATACTTTTTGCAAAACATTTTTTTTGGTTCTTAAGTCTTGGCTTAAATGAAGCAAGGATAAAATCATCTGAAAGTGATGAAGAATGGTATTTTTTATTTTTATGTGACCCTATAAGTTGTTGTGGTAGCTTAAAGTTCCTGCTTCAGAGAGGGCAGTGAGTTCTTTGGCGGTTTTGCTGACTTATAGTTAACTTCCAGGATCTTAGCTTTTTGGTCAAAACACCTGCAGGGTTTCCAGTGTGTTTGTTTGTTTGTTTGTTTTAATCTGATTAAGTTAATTCAAAAAAATGAAAGGAAGAAGAATGAAGAAAAATTGTAGGTGATAAATGTCAAGATTGGCTCAAGGTTGGTGTTACCATGCGTTGCTTTATGAGGCTGTAACGAATGTCCACTTCATCAGCATGTCTTACCGGTACAAGAAACTTTGGGCATTTTAGCCTAAGTTTCAGCCAGGCTGTATCACGTGAAAAGGTTCTCAAAATTTCCTTGTTGTGCTCAGTGTGCAGAGCGAGTCATGCAGGAGATGTTGGCAATGTCTGAAGGTGCCGCAGGTCTATGCCGGCCTCTCCTTGGGAATGCAAGGTCAGGCTCTGGGGCCACGTCCACTGGCGGTGGCTTTTCATGGCGTTAATGGCTGGTCACCGAGACGCTGGCTGCTGTCTCCGGCCTTCTTGATCTGAACATTTTTGCTTCCATTTTAAAGGACAACATATTCTATTAAGTAGAATGAGAATCAGCTGGATCCTCTCACCACCCTGTAACATCTACAGAAGTGAAACTTAGAAATATGTTCTAAAGGACCTCATAACGAAGTGCATTAAGGGAACTCAGAGAGCCTTGATGTCAGACCTGGAGACAGATACATAAGAAAGTTAGTTTGGGGTCCCAGTTCCACGGGGCTGAAGGCGGTGTGGCCTGACGCCGTAGGGAAACCTGAGCCGTCCTTGCTGTGGGGCGATGTCTATCTGTTGTGATGATACCAGGAAACACAAATGAAATCCAGATGCCACGGATGTTGAAGGTGATACTCTTTGACTGCAGCAGAGCTAGGATTTCTCTTTATATCCTCTCCATGCCCACAGGTATACGTATCCCTGACTGCTGCATTGGTATATACAGAAGAGATGCTAAAAACACAGTGGGAGATGACATCCTTTTCGTGGGAAACAAACAAACGCCAGCATTTTGGGTTAAAGGACTGCCCACATGTACTGGCCTTTTTCTAGCTTGTTCATAAAGTCAAACCTGTCAAAAGGTTCTCTGCTAGGCAAAAGAAAGATGTAGGAGAGGATTTTATAAATGGCAGTTGGGCAATTAATGTTAACCATCAATACCAGCATGGCTTAGATTGCATGATTAACTAGTAAGAGTTTTGAGCTGGCTGGTAATTTTAGATTAAATAGCCAGGCAGCCAGTGACTTGAATATTGATGAATATCCTGTGTTTTATTAATATGCATTCTCTATAAATTAGAGGCTTAGTACACAAAGAAGAAACCTAATGCTCTTGCTATTTTTCATTGCCACAGGTAGAGCTGAATAATTCATAGCAATTAATTTATTTCACTGATTTAGCCTTTGTGTGTGTGGGGGGGGGGGGTGAACACAAGTAGTCTGCAGGTAATTTTTTTTGCATTTATTTATTATAAATAACTCACCAAACACATTTGAAGACTAAATCTTGGTTGCAGAGAATTTTTTATATTCTTAAACTGAAGAAAAAAGGAGGAACTTGGCAGAACTGCAAGCAACTCCAGTCATTATAAAAACCCAAATGAATTTTGAATTGCAAAAAAGCACAGTTAATTGCAAATACCACCGAGTTAGAATCCGACTCATGTTGATCTGTATTGATTGGTGCAATACTGGTTACATTGCATGTTTCTGCTCCTTGTTTGATTGATTGTAATTCTTTAGGATGCTGATTTTCTTACAAATCTGTTTGTGTGTGCAGAATATACTCTCTGTTATGAGTTCCTTAATGCATTTAAAATGGAATAGGTGAAATAGTGCCCCTTTTTGAAACCAAAGGAAGTTTTACCATTGGCTTGAGAAGATCCATGATTCCACCTCCTGATGGAAATGTTCCTGAAAATTGGTTTTTGGACAAATAGAGAAACAACATGTCCAACACAAATCACATTCTGTATTTGCTCAAAGCTTCAGCGTATCCATACGTAGCTTTGCCCAGTTTAGTCAGGGAGGAGCGGGTGCAGCTCTAAGTACGAGATGAAGTGTTGCAGCATGAAGATGGTTTGCCCATCCTGGCAGCTGATGGCATGGCCGAAGCCACAGCACAGTGTCACACAGTAGTATCCAGAGCAGGTAATATCCAGAAACACAGGAGGAGGAGGAGGAGGAGGAGGAGACGGCTGGATGATTACTGCCTCTCCCTGTTGCCGGTTCTCACTACGCGCGGCACAGCAGTGCGAGTTGCATAGCGCGCAATAAATCATCGCCTCGTTATGCTGCTGCTCTAGGTTTGTTTAGGGCACCTACTCCAGTACCAGCTCCAGAGGACTGTTTGCTCTTTGCAGAAATTCCCCTCAGATATAGACTTCTGTTTTGATTTTGTGTGTGTGGGGGGGGGGGCCCTCCATGTCTTATTTTTAAACTAATTTCTTAGTGTACACAACAATTTACCGTGCAGAACTGCCTAAGAAAATAATTCAGGAAATGTCTGGAGGTGATTTTAATTTGCAGGTGGATGATTTTGCCAAGAGGAGGCAAGGGGTAAAAGAGAGTTTTCATGTTTTTGTGACTTGTCAACATGAAGTATTAGCAAAAGGAACACAGGGTCTTCCTTCCCTCCTTCCTTCCTTCTGTCCTTCCTTCCTTCCTTCTTCCCTTCTTCCCTTTTTTCTTCCCTTCTTTCTTTCTATTTCTTGTGCTCACAGAAGCTGCTGATTTCTTACCTAACCAGATTATGTTGTATTGTTCTCAGTAAAAGAAGCCTAAGTACCTCCATTAAAAAATATTGCGAGGCCCTCATTCACCTTTTCCATATCTCTTTAGCCAGCCCTAGCATACAGCTTATGCAAGAAGGCTGCAGTCTCGCAGAACAAGATTTTTTGACACTTGGTTTTGATTTAAGCAGACAAATCCTCTTAAGAAAAAGTGTTCATTACTTGGCCTAATTTACTAACAAGGAGCAGTATTCAGCCTTGCCGATTTTGGTAAGAGTATTTCTTTAGCATTGCACCAATTGCTGCTGAAATGCCGTAGACTGTACCTGCAATGAATTTGAACTGCTGGAGCAGAGGCTTCGGAAAGCAGGTGTGTACGCTGCAACAAGGCTGGGTTTTGCTGCAGTGTGACAATGCGATCTAGGATCTGATCCAGGCTCCTTGGAAATCAATGGAAATTCTATCCTTGACTTTAGTGGGCTTTGGATCCCGTTCCAGTTGTGGCAAAGTGGTAATAAAATGACTCTAAGGGAGGTGGGGGAGGAGCTTTCTGGCTTAAAAGATCCAGCTTTTTCTGTTGATAGGTTTCTTTATACAAGGAATCCTGACTTCAAGTTTGAATGGGTTTTGCACATGCCTTGCTCGGATCCCCCCTCCTAGTCAGCAGTTCTTTGAAATGCAGTAGGTTTCTGTTTTGTGACCATTAACGGACACCCCAGCTGGACAGTGGAATTTCCTAGATGATTCTGATGTGAAACTCCAAATCATCAGAAGTTTGCTCAAAACGTGATCTGTCTTCACTCAGAAGCTCCCTAAGCTTTCTGAACCTTTCAGCAAAGCTGGATGCATTCAAAGCCATAATGAAACACAAAACCAAGTCAGGTTAATGGGGGGGTGGGGGTGGGGATTCATTGCACAAGTTTGTGCATGGTTGTATCTCAGAGACCTGGATATAATTTTTGTTTGATCTTAAGCTCTTCCAAAGGACTTAAGAGTAGAAGATGAGCTGAGGTCAGGGCCAGAAAAGAGTTTTTCCAACACCCACTGCAACCTGAATCCCCCATAAACATTTGGGACTCAGCAAGAATTATACCCAGGTCTTTCAGATGGCAGTACTGTGGCGACCTTCTAGACTGATTAAAGAAGTGACATTGATTGACTTTGAAGGGAGCCACATCCACCCTTCTTCTGCCAAAAAGGCAGTGGCTGCAACATGAAGCCTCAAGAATGGGGCATTGCTCCTCCAAGTACATGGAAGACATCCAAGGGTAACTGGATAATGCAGATAATGGGATAGGGTTTCTCCCCTCCTCTCCCTCAAATACCATATAGCTAAATTTTAGCTATTCAGGCTTAGGCCTTAGGAGAGTTTTCTCTGATAGCTGTTTAAAATATGAAACAGCTAAGGAAATGAGCTCTTTTTATAGGTCACATAGGATGTTCAGTGGTTGAGAATGTCAAAAGGACTGGTAATTTTGACCTTGGAAGGAACTTCAGTGGTGTTGGGGGAGATTACACTGCGGCATGGTCTTCTGCTCCTGTGAGGACCAGCATGAACAGATGATGCTAGCAGGGGAAAGAACGTTATCCCTCTGGCAAAGCCACTTCCAATGATTTTACATGCTGTCACTTTGGGGTGTCTAGCTTGAGGGATGCTAAAAAGGCCCAGTTTTCAGAAGATACTGAATATCTTAGCAATATCAGGTCTCCTTAAGGCACCTTGAGTTGGCACTGAGAAATATTGGCATCCAAAATTACTACTTTTGAAAATCTAGACCACTGAACCTAATATGAACTATCAGAAACTAGAGACGAGAGAGCATTTATGTTGGAGAATGCTTAGTGGCTTGAAAACTACAAATCAAAATAATTCATCCTTTTATGTGTAAATGTCTTTCTCTTTGATACACGAACTGAAAAGCTGTCTAGTTTCCTTGTAGTTTCCATAAGTAAGCAGCATACTACTGTATCCCCTTGAATACTATTTAGGCTTTAAATAAAGTGCAGACCTGTTAAGGTCAAGCAAGCTCATCTGCATGCTAAAACTGAACCAACTGAACCTTACACCTAAAACCAGTAAACAAGGAGGTTCTGAGTACCATAGTTCCCTCCTGACAAGGGTGCAATGCGACAAATGGTGAAGCACCGAAAGATCAAAGTGCTTTTTCAGAGATAACAATAAAATCAGAGCCAGAAAGTCATAAAGTCCTGGTGCAGGTGTCTGCTATTTGAAAGCAGTCTTTCTCACATATGACACTGCTGGCCCGTTAAAAAGGGACATACACAGGAACTGCAAACCAGGAATAATAGCGTCAGCAAATTTGGATCATGTGTGGTGTATTTCTGAGCCAGTAAAAGGAACGAAGAGTCATTGTAAGACACCCATGTGGAAGGGATTACGGTAGCTCACTGAACTTACAGTAAGCATATTGAAAAGAAACTTTTCAATGCAGACATGTTTTGCACCTATTCCAGAATCATTTACCTCTGTCTAAGCAGACAGCTTGATCCGGGTCCTGTTGAAGTCAATAGTTGTCCTGCCTTTCAGAAGGATTATGCCCCTAAATAGCTATTTTAGGAAGTGTACTTTGCTTGGTGATAATACAAAGCAGAGGATGGATGATTAACACCAATTAGGATTATTTACGAGAATCTAGAAAACAATAGGTCTACAAATCATTCTCTTATCAATTGTAGTTCCTCCTGCATAATTTAGTCATCACTGGGCAAACTGTGTTTCATTGTTCTTTAAGTAGAGATCCTACTCATGTTAGCTAAAGTTTGCAGAAATGTTGAAGGTACAATATGACCTAATAAAACAGCAGACTTCTGATGGTTTTCAGCATTTTTTATTTCATGTATCCCCTACAGTTTTTCCCTGGATATATTTAATGAATTTAAGCTAAGTCACAGTAGCCTTGCTCTTCTTGGGTTACACTTGGCTGTGCCTACACTAGTGTTTTAGTTTGGAACGATAGGGTGGTTTTGCAGTAGTGCCCTGGTTGTCTCCATTTATCGTGTACTAGTGCAGTTGCAGAGCAGTTTTGATGCACTCAGATTCCTTCTAGAGAAGACTAAATGGGAAACTCTCCCCAAAAGCACTCTAGTGCTTGGTGGGGACATTCAGCTCTCATCCAAAGAGTGAGCCATCCCACCACTAAGTCCTGCAGTGAGTATATGACACTTGTTGTCAGTGGAAGGCTCTCAGACCATCCAGAGCTCTCCTGCCAGCCAGAAGTGGATCTTGCCCTATAGAAAGGGTCAAGTGCTATATGTGTTGCCATTTTTGCTGGTATTTTTGGAGGAGTGGCTCCTGTGACTCTCTGCTGTTCCTCTTCCTTCCACCAAGATTTCTCCTGATTCTCTTTTCCATTTATTAACTGCCCTGTCTTCTCTAGTTGTCCCTCCTTGCCGCTCTCCTTATTTCTTCTGTCTTTATCACCTTTTGTGATCCCTTTTCCAATTTCCAACCTTAGTCTCCCAGAAGATCTGGAGTGGTGACACCTGGACCCAGAGGAGATCACACTGCTTATAAATCTGTACCATGAGGAGGCCAAAAGTTTCTTCAGCATCAGGAGGTAACCCAGAACTGCTGGCAGGTATGAGGACCAGAGAGCAATGCCACGTACATCAAGAAGATGAAGGCACCATTCTTGAAGACACAGACTTTGGGGCAGCGTTGCAGTCCTGTGTGGAAAGCTTGAAGAGATCTGCAGGTGGGAACACACCAACAAGCCATCCACTTGCTTGGTTTAGTCCATGGACCTCTGGGGTCTGCACACCAGAGACTGAGAACTTGTGACTGACCCTAAATTTCCTCTCTGACTGTGGACTTTTGATGTGATAGGAATGGCACCAAAAGTTCAATGTATCTGCTTTGCCATAACTTTTTCAACCTGCTAATTTTCCCAGGACTACTTTCAGTTAAAATTGCTGGGACTTAATTACATGAGACTTAATTCCAGTTGCTTGGTCAGCTTTAAAAACATATATTCAAGTGTGAACCACAGGCACAGCATTTTGGGAGCCTCTTTGTCCTCTCACTTTATGTTGGTGTAAGCAAAATACTATGCCTGTGATTCTCCACTTTATGACACTTGTTCCAAGTCCATCTCACTTCTGGAGAGACTGTTCCCAGAGTCTCATCAGTTTAAGGGGGGCACAAGCTACCCCTTATATTATGGCTCATGTTTTTGCAACAGTGTAAACAATAGATGTTTGTCTTCTGCTTACACATTTTTTTGTAAATAAAATTTATTGAGGCCAGAGACAGAGCTACACTGATTTTATACCAGATAATATTTGTACTGACATTTTATGTAGAAGTGTAGATTTGAGTGTTTCTTGCAATGTTTAATTGCAACAAAAAAGAATGGGAAGGGAGAACCAAAGGAGGGGCATGGGGAAAGGAGAAGAGAGAAGGTAAAAGGACACAGAAGGGAAATGGTGGAGTTGAAGGATAATACTGGTTATCAGAGCATTATCTGAGAATTCCTATGATTAGGGTTTGTTATCTCTCTGACCTCTCCATTTTGTTATAAACTGCTGCTCAGGTGATCAATAATAAATGGCCTCCAAATTTCATCGCATTTGCTCACTTTTGCTAGAAGCTTTTGCATCCATTTGTTCCCCTCTGTAAGATCTTGTTTGTGTTAAGGCATGGAGACTTTTTGTTTCTGCTGGGATTGGCTTGTTCTTCTGGTATATCAGTGTTGTTATTTAGCTAGCAAATGTCTCATAGCAATCAATGGAGTAACAATTCTATCTATCGCACTGGGATGATCAAGGATGCATTGCAGCTGATGTGCAAACACAGGTGTATATCTTGAGTAGAGTTCCCAGCTCCACCTGAGCAGATGAAAAAAGTCCTCAAAAGAGTCAACAACAGAGCTTTTTAAGCACCTCCAACCAGCTAGTGGGTTTTCCTTAATATATTAGCAGCGTGCCCCTTCCTTCCTCTGCAGGAATGCTAGACTGGCTCTGCAGCTGTGTTTTTTGGTGTTACAGCATGCAGAAGAAATAAAGTGTAAGACTCTGACTCGTAATAGCTCATGCTACTTTTTCTCTGCAACCTTGGATTGCCTTGCCTTAAAAGAGGTGAGTGTAGTGGGCAGTGCCTTTCTTTAAAGGATGGTCTGGTGTAGTCAGTATAGCCATGCCAGTGGCAGCCCCTTGTAGGGGCTGGCTGTTGTTTCTGGGAGCTCGCTGTTATATGCTTAAGGGCTGAGGGTTCAGCTTCTCCTGCGTGAGAGAGGAGAGGAAATGACCTTCACCCAGCTGAACATGGAACAACAGGAAACCTCTTCTTCGAAGCTCCTGGCATTTCCCACCCCCCCAGGATCCGGCACTCAGGGGCCATTTTGATGGACTGTCAGGGTTTTTGTCAGTGTTTAGCGGTTGCATGTATATTAGCAAAGTATGTTTATGATTCATGGCAAAATGGTGTACGTTGATTTAAGTGATGGACTAGTCATTCTGTAATGGATTTGAGAATTCCCAATCAGATTGTACTTAGTTTTATCAAGCAGGAAGCTGGCAGCCTGTGTTTTAATCAACTGATAGCATCGCTTGGCAATTGGCATCCAGCTAGTGAACTGAGTATTTCTCAAAGACTAGCTTGCTAAGCTGCAAACAGCCACATCCACCCACAGGTCTTTTGGGTCTACATCCTACTTATTCTGTGTAGGTTGTTACTTTCCCAAATAAAACTTCTAGCTCGAAGTGCAGAATGATGCAGCACATTCAGGCACTCTACTGCTTTTTCTGCAGCTTTGGGAGGGAATGGAAAGAGGCAGAAGACTTTTGTTCAGTCCTCTAGGAAGCTATGTTAAAAGAACCTCCTGGATAGAACACAAAGTCCCAGAACCATGTGAATTCAAAGATCTGATGTTAGTACAAGTTTTCTGAGAGCTCACATTTCATAAGCACAATAAATCTGTATTGCTGGGCCACATGCAGTGGGACAAAGGCGTAGCCTTCACTCCCTTTGGGTCAGGCTGTTTCATGACCCTTTATTCTACTTTATCACCTAAGTGCCCTGTATTCTGGCCTGTGCCAACAGACATCGAAAATGGTTTCCTTTCCTGATGAAACACATCAGCCTCTTTATTGCTTCTGGGAAAGACCAGCTCCTGCTGAACGTCTTAACAGTGCAAACCCTCAGGTGCCATAGCTATCTTAAATTTTCTACTTGGGATTTGTGTGCTATCACAATTATTGAGCTATGCAGCCGTACACGCCCACGTAGCTGTACTCGAGCGGGGAGCCAACCCGGGGATCTGACTTGTTGTGCCTAGCTCCTGTACAGTAGTCACTGTGCTTAGCAACCCACCTCCAGTACAAATATTTCTGCTACTGCGAAGAGCAGTCTCTGTAAAGCACCAGAAGGGACCGATTCCCCCATGAGGATTTTATCCAGCATTGCAGAGCTGTTAGTACTTTCAGGGAGAAACTCTGGTACAAGTTAAGATTCCCATTCAGGGAGGCCAAGACCTCACCCCCAGCTGATGAAGCTGCTGATACAATTTGCTGCAGTGGGTCATGGTATCTCCTTTAAACAACTGTGGTCCTGTCTGAACTGCATTTCAGCTGGTCAGCCATGGCCACACATGGAACAACCACGTGTGGGGTTGCCTGTAGGTAGCATCAACACTATCTTTGGGACCGGGCCCCATGTCTCACCCAAACCATGGAGCACCGCTCTGGATAAAAGCAGATACTGCCTTTGGGCTGGAGGCAGCTCCAGCAGAGCTGTGTGCCTGTGCCAGTGGGCAGAGAGTGCCTTCCTTTTGGAAGGAAACAGAGGCCCTGGGGATCTACTTACCTCCTGTGTATTCTTCACATATCCTTGTGCCTGGGGAAGGCGGGGAGGCAAAGAGTTTATCCACGGTTTTCAAGGGTGGCATGAGAACGTGCTCCTAGAGGTCTGAAAAACAGTTAGAAGGGATTTAAAACAGGTTTAGTTCTTTTTGTTTAGAAGCTGGCTGTTTGGTTATGGTTTTGCTGAGCTTAAAAATAGATCAATGCTCCATATTTTTTCACATATACATTGTGAGAAAAGAGAAAGGGCACTGGTTCCCACTGCTCAGGGGGTTCACATCACACCAGCTTTTGGTCTGTGCTGAATTCAGATGGGCAGGTTACCAAAGGAGGCATTGCGAGACCCTCTTCTGCGTGGGGTCTCCAGCTCTAGAGAGAGCCAGTAGGTCGGGTCTTGAATCTGGGGGAGGTAACTTTGCTGTGTAACCCTGCTCGTTTAAAATTTGTGAAACATTTGGGACCCTCAGAGATGAATGATGATTGTAAGGATGTGAAACAGTAATGATCACAAAAAGTAATAAAAAGGAAAGTGAAGTATAAGTACCAGAGCAGAATGATTCATCAGGAAATTGTGCTCTTGAAATTGTGTTCCAAATCCTGTGCAAGGCCGAAGGCGTGATGAGTAAGGGCCAGATCTTGATTTGCGCAGATGAGTCGAAGATGTGTTCAAGATTAATAATCGTCCCCTGTAACTTAAGGGAACATCTTAACGTCCACCTTTTGATATTGTCTGCTTACCGTTATGTGAAAATCAGAGAAACTGAAAAAGATCACTGTCTCCAGTTTCACATTCAACTGAATGCTTCACCAGAAAATGCCATCCAGTGCAAGAACTAATGCTAAAGTTTCTAATGAGAGTTGCCAAAAGAACATGCAAAAGTAAAGCTGAAAGTCTTGTGTGTTCTGTGTCTGGATTTGAGAGAGTAAGATTTCTGCAGGGTGTTTTTCTGCGTAAAATTCCTATTTGTATGTTTTATACTTTTTTTCTTAAAATAACATATCCTGGAGATATAGTCAATAATTTAATTTTAAAATGTTATAATAAATTCATCTGGAACTTATCATAAAAAATAAGTGTGTGGGGGGAAACAGCTGGATCTTGACTTCCCCACCAATGTTTCATGGGTTTGGGTTCACTTATGACAATCCGTTTGCTCACTTGTATAAAAACCCTGCTGGCAGAATCATCTAATTTCCAAGAGTATCTCCAGGGACAGGAGGCCACATTACAGTATCACACATTACATGTCACTCAGGCAGTGTCTCCCGAGTCATAAAACCAATAGAAAGCAAATGGTACTTGAATAGCAGATTTTCCCTCCTCTGAGGTTTTTTCCCAGCACGCTGTACTCTTCCTTGTGTTATCTGACCCCTTCCAAGGTAAGTTGCATCTATGTCACAAGTGAGCTTCAAAGTCTTTTTGCTTATCTCCATGCTGTGATGAAGCGGGCTCTGTGTTGCATGCCTAGCCCTGCTGTACCTGACTCTCATCCCATCGGACACTACCTCACATGTAGACTGTTTTTCTCCTCCCGTCTTTGGGCTCTCGTTTGTATTGTCACGCTACCCACGTCTTTGTGCCTGTAGATGCTGTTGTGTGAACTGCATACAACTGAAAAATAATCTGGCCAGAAAAAAAAGCACCTAGGTTTCAGATGGATCAGTTCCCTGATCTGATTCACTGCATTCCTGCACAGAAAACTGTGCCAGCACAAGGTCAGGGTAGGTGCAGGATAGACAGGACCTCTCTAACACAGCAGCAGTGCTCACTCATGTGTCTATTGAACTACCTTCTCAGTTCTTTCAGCAAAGTCTCAAGGATTTTGGCAAAGAACTCAAGAAGTGGTTATATGATCTTAAAACATTCAAAAACATCAATCCCTTAACATCCACACAATCAGACAGGACTTCAGTTTTTAACATTTCATCCCAATTATCTTGGAAACCTGCTAATTATTGTAGAACCTTGCTAGCCACTTGCTGGGGACACCAAATTCAATGCAAGGATGCACTTGCAGCTTGCCTAAATCTCAGCTTGCCAAAACTATTCCTTTAATGGGGTCCTCTGAGTTAAAAAGGGGTTTTCTAGGAGATCATCCTGTTGCTCTAAAGATTATTTTTAAATTCAAATCTAAGGCCAAGACCTCAATCCCAGCTCATCCAGCTGACCACAAAGACCATAATCAATTTTATCTTGAATGGTAAAGCCATTTCAGACTGCCACTCCCACTCTGTATTTCTGCATGTAGGAAGCCTGCATTAAACTAGCTGGTCTGATTTGTACCAGGTTATTGTGACTACTTGTTCACTTAAAACACAGCTGTGCTGCAGAAATATAACCCCAACCCTTTAAACACTGAAAGCATCAGAAAAAAGGACAACCTTAGGACTAAAAACAGTTTGGACAATTTCTCATTTCCATTTATTCAAAAAAAAAATCATAATTGAGACTTAAAGAAAGAAAGAAAAGCCCTCCATGACTTTAAGTGCAAAATCCATTTTTAGTAGCAGGAAGCTGTTATATGGTTAGAGCAGTTATTTTTATTGTCTGTCTGGGTATAGTTTTTAACTGCAGGCTCAGAATAAATCAATAGTGTCATAAAGCTGCTCTCACCCTGTGCCCTTTCTAAAGGGACATTGTTCAGTGTCTGCACTGGATGTGACACAGACCTGTGCTTTGATGCACAAAATTGCACCTCGACTGCTGTTCTGAGGGAGACCTCTAAGCGCGACACATATTTAGCTATATCTCATTGTTCATATCATCTCAAAGTTGCTAGATTCAAAGCAAAAGAAAACACCCACACACAAAAACGCACAGAAGCGCTTCAACGAAATAGGATGGGTTATTCTGGCTGCGCTGTTCCAAATGGTACTTTCAATGAATTTGTCCATTCATAAATCTTCTCTGGTGACACATTTCCAAGACTTTCCAAGAAGGAAAAGTTGCAGTGATTCATAGTTTATTTCCCCCCAGCTTAAATCTGCCTGTAGTCTGCTCCTTAATGCAGCAAGGAAGGACATAGCAGGATCTGACTGTAGGCAGCTGAAGCTCGGCAGAGCTGGGCTGGAAGTGTGCCTTTTCAATAGCAAGAGTAGTTAACGGTTGGAACAGTTGGCTGAGGAATGCGGTGGATTTAGCTTTACTTTCAGTCTCTAAATCAAGAGTGAGTGTCTTTCTAAAGATATGCAATAGCTTAAACAGGAGTTACAGCTTTGATGCTGAAATGAGTGGGTGAAGTTCTTCAGCTGTGTTACACAGGAAACAAAACCAGATGATTATGTGATGGTCCTTTTCAGCCTTACTAATCCATTAAATCCTGGTTTGGGGCCTTTCACACATTGGGGTTTAAAGCAGCCTGTTAGGCTTTCTGGATGGTTTCTGCGGGAGATGCACATGCCAGAGTGGGGTCTGACAAACTCCTCCTAAATGTGCATCTGGAATTGGCACACTTAGTAATTTATAGCGCTTCAATCATTGCCTCTGAACTGAGTTGCATATCCATTTTCCAGTGCAGCCGAGTTCACTTTTTACATCCTGCGCAGGATGGATTTTGTTTTGCAGAGCAGATGTGCATTAGAATACCACTAGTTACCACGAGTTATTGGATGTCCCCAGAATAGTCACCAGAAACATGGATCATGGAAAGTAAACCTTTATGGATCAAATTCTTAGGAGATGTATTGTCAGAAATGAACGCAGTCAAGTTAAATCATCCGTCCTCTTCTTGCTTTTGCATTGCAACTACCCCAGGTTGGCACTTCTGAAAAAAGCATGAAAACAGTAGTTGTGCTCCAAGTGGGAGGTGGAGACAGAGAAAATCTGTATTCTGTCTGTGGGAATCTACGCAGAGGCAGCTCTGTTTTCACACTGAGTCGCAAGCTGATCAGTATTACCTTGGTATTTGTTTTGAGGGCAGCTATTGAGAAGTGGAATAGGAGTTTGGATTTAGGAGGATTAAAGAAAACAGCAAAAAATAACTTGCCGCTCAGGAGGCAGCGGGTCCACAGGCGCTTACAAGCCAGTGAAGCTGTTGACAGTGAATAACATTCGTTTCAGTAATTCAATCTTTGTTTTCCTTTTCTCTGCAAAATGCTTAGTGTCGACTTTTGACGTCTATAAATACTGATTTGGATTTCCCTTCCTTCCCTCCCCGCGTTTTATTGAAAGCAAAGGCGTTGTAGCCAAGGGTTGGTTGCTGACTTGTTTCCTTTCGCTCTTCCTTGCTGCCCAGCCGCGGCGCGGGCGCTCGGGCACCCGGCAGTCCCGCTGCTCCCGCTTCACCTGGCTGGTACTTGTGAACATGAGAATAACCAAAGGTGGGTAGCAAATGGGACCCTGGTGGGCGCGAAAAACAATTTAGGAAAAAACCCTACACAACTTCCTGGATTCTCAAACTTTCTCATAAATAGCCAGTGGTCGCCTGAATCGCAGCAAGCAGCAACAATAATAATAGATTACAGTAAATATCATGCTGTCAGAAGTGACAGCAAACCAAACCCACTACTGTTCAGAAATGAATTGGAGAAAATATTTCTTAATCTCTTTTTGTGTTGTTCAGCCAGCTGCAATGATTTATAATGCTCGGAAGAAGATACTGCGTGGCGTTGTTTCTTAATCATCCGTCTTAGCATCTCGCCGTTAGGTGAAAGCGCTGGGGCTGGGGCTCCCGTGCGGCTGCATTCGCAAGCGGTTTCTTCGCAAGCTGCCACCGATTTGGTGGGTCAGTCGGTGCGCAGGGACTAGGTTTGGTGGAGTCTGTGCTCCATCTGGGAATGAACCGCCCTAATGGAAGGGACTTCTCGGCCGCTCTCCAGGACCTGCGGGGACGACGCTAGCCACGGCGCTGCTACGGGGAGGTGCTCTGAAATGGGGAAGCTGTGCTTGGAACCGCTGAGCCTGGCCAGCCCCGTAAGAGCACACGGAGCGGAGGCGCCGCCTTGGAGCGGGCTGGGTCAGCCCCGCTCGGCTGTGAATAATCCCCATACGGAGCCCGGCGCGTTCGGTGTCGGCCAGCGTCGGATGGATGCCCCGTAGACTCGTGTGTCCTACTGTGAGCCTGCGAGCACGCTCATTATCAGCTCGGGAAAATAAAATGGTAGGGGATAAATTAAACCGAGAACGCCGTATCAGTCGCTGCTGTCTTTGTCAACTTATTACCAAAGATTTATACATGACGCAGTGAGGACTGCTCAGTGACACATTTTAATTTAATTAAATTTCCTGTTGGATTGATGTCTGATCAATCAATAATGTTAATGTTTTTGCAATTTAGAGATTAAAGCTTGGATGAGCGGATATTGAAATACTCTCCCCATCCAGCTGCCCAGGAATATCTTCTTCTGCTCCCATTTCTCAAAAACCCTGATTCGGGCTAGGATGCATCCTGGGGCTTGCCCTGTGCTTATGCCAAACCTGAAAGTTTTGCCTCTTGCCGGCAGCAGGCTGGGGAGTTGTGCAATAGCGTCAACCCCCCCAGGAGATGTTATTGCAAGAACGTAAGAACTGCCATATTGGGTCTGTGCAAAATCCTTAGAGCTCCATATTGTCTCTATAATGCTCAGTACTGGGAAAAGTTTTAAGAAAGGGGCATTGCTAGGGTGATTCATCCCTTCACTATACTCTCCTGCTTCTGAAAATAAGCAGACTAGAAGCTGCATCTAGGTTATATTGAATTTACAGCCACAGATGCTCCCGGTCCATGGGAGCCTAGTCCCTGTGGGATCCCATCATTCGCCGCCGCCGCAGCCTCTCGCAGCAGCGAGTCCTGCGGTTCAGTCACTGCTCTCCAACCTGCCTTCCACAGGGAGATGGGATCCTGGCTCGGAACTGGATTCAGTAATTCTTGAAGCTCCTTTCCTGCCCAAATTTCTCACAGATGAGCTAATTGTGCTCCACCCTCTTTGGGCTCTGAAGATAGAGATGCTGCAGCATGTCCACAAAAATCCCACCCCCCCCAACCTGCCTTATTTCATTTAGTGCCTCAAATATTTTTGTAGTGAGGTCAGGCAAGGCCTGACATATTCAGGGGTGATATTCTACAGTGACTTTTACATGAGGCCTTGGGTTCTTACACGGCTCTTTTAAGACTCAAGCAAAAAATAAATAAATAAATAAATCCACATTTTAAAACTTGTAAAAGTGTGAACCCAAATTTGATCCAAGTTTTAATCATGACCATAATCTTAATAATAAGCCAGACTAATTCCTCAGACCTTAACACCACCAAGGCTTAGACTGTTAGAAATCCCAGTCTGGCTCTGAGGTCTGCAGGCTCGTTCCTCCCTCTTGCAGTTTCCAGTTCTATATCTGGCACTGCGTTACATCAGATGGTTATATGCTTGTTGTATTTAAGAGAGCCTTAAAAGAGCCAATTTCTTACCCAGTTGCATTTTAAATTCTAAAATCTATATATGTTCTTACCCTTAAGGAATCTCCCATGGATGCTTGCAGTATACTCGTCACTCAAAGAACTCCAAAGTAGCATACAAAGAAAAGAAGGGAGAGGGAAAGAGGAAGGAAAGGAAGAGCTCATTTTCCACTCTAATATAGACACCTGAGGAGTGGGAGTCAGCAGCTGTTCAATGGTATAATAACCTAGTTATTCCTTAAAACAGGAAGCAAAAGAAATGCTACAACCTTGACTTCCTCATTAAAAAAGTAAATGACTTTAAAGTAGACTGGAACTTCTTGCTGGAATTTGAGTGTCAGGTGCTCCATACTTCATTAGAATAGCAATAATTGGAAATGTGCTGAAAGATTTAGGCAGACCATGGGAAGCAATGAAGCTACTTTTCAAGGAATAGCAGTTGGCTGTGCAAAAATCTCCTTTTTGTTTTTGTTGTAAGGGAAGACTTTACAAATTCACACCTCACTATCCAAATAGCTAGTATTGCAGAGTTTCCTCCACTGACATACACTGTGTGTATTGGGTTTTGCTTCTTCCTATATTTTAAGCTAGAAGCCTACTACTTATGCCAAGATTGCAGCCTGCTGCAGAGTGCAGAGACCTATACTTTCCTCCTGATCATGAGGGTGGGGAAGTGTCAGCTGAGTGAGCATTTCTCTGGGCATCCGTGTGTGTGTGTGTGCGTGCGTGCACGCACGCCTAATGGAGGAAGGAAGGGGTACTTATTCTTTGGAACAGGTTGAAGAAAGTAACCTAATGCTAAACTAATGATTTGTATAGCAGATCGACCTTATTACCCTTAAGCCCTGATAGGTAATGCTCTCCAAGGCCAGCTTTTGTCTGCAGGACTGCTGTACCCTGAGGGCCCATTTACTGAGAAATCATTTGTGCCAGCTTTCTTTCATCCGTCTGTCTCTCTGTCTTTCTGGACTCGGGCTGCAGAGCCCTTTGCAGAGGGAGCCAGAAGAAATGCATGCAGAGCTGCATGCCACTCTGCTGTGGGGAAGGCGAGAGCTAGCTGATGAAGACCTACTCCAGCATGGGGAAAAGAAGGGTAGCGAGCCACTCTATCAAAATGGGCAGTCCTAACTTTTAGGGATTTGCCTTGACTTCCTTATTAAAAAAAAAAAAAAGAAGTAAACACCTAGATTTTTTGGTGTGTGTTGTTTGCAATAGGCTGCGATGCAGCTTGCACTTGCTCTATCCAGCAGCAGCAGCCTCATCTGAGAGCGCCACAGGTCAGCCTTAGTGGATCACGTCTTTAGTGGTTCCAACAAGGCTGTTTTAGAGGCAGAAACCGTGATAAACCTTGAGAAACTGGTGTCCTCTGGAGCAGTCCAAGCTTTTGCCAAGTTTAATTTAATTAAAAAGTTTTTTTTGAGTGTTTGTGATCTAGGATTCCCTTTGTTGTTCAAAATGCCACCTTACTCCCCAGGGGCATGCTGGATAAGTCCTGGCCGTTTTGGAAGTTTGGGATTTTTAATCTGTAAGGAAGGTTGGCGATCAGAGCAAAGACTGTGTAAGTCCCATGACCCTGATCCTGCAGTGGAATCAGATTAGACAGCATCTACCGACTGCTTTTTAGAGTTGTTCGTCTTACCCTGGAGGGTAAATTCCTATTGGAAAGTAATTTATGATCTGGGAGGGCTGGTACTTACAAGCTAGTAAAATAACTTTAGCATGTTCTTTTACTGCCTTTAGCAGCAAGCATCCATGCTGAAGTCAGGAATGAGCCTTTTTTTTCTAGTTGTGATACATCATGATCTATAGCAGAGCCATGTGGTTTTTTGGCTTGGATTCATCTTGTTTCCATTCAGTGTGCTTAAAAAGAAATAACATGATATCTAGTTGTGGTGTTTAAAATCAAGTCATGTTGTTTCAGCAACTGAATGAATTTCCAGGAATTTACAGATGCTTGGGATCAGGGTGGCTTCTAGCTTAATTCTGGTTTGAGATGTGTTTCCCTGACTTTAGCTGTCCAAAAATTGGCTGTCTCATTCACGCCAATCATCCAGGATCCTTCCATCTTTGGGTGGGGTGAATCGCCCTTTGGAGGTATTTTGTTCTCCTTGGTGACTGTAAATGAAGTTAGACTTGATGCTTAATCTTTAGATCTCAAAGATGTCATCGCAAGTCTGTTGTCTTGTCATTCTCATAATTTTTCTGAGAAGTGACTCCTAACTCATGCATGAGTCTGAGTGCTGTCGGGCAGCAGTTTCTACCTGGAAACAGGCTTAGTCCAACAGGTGGGTGATGCTGGGTCTCACCACTCACTTTCCCTGAGTAATTACAACCAGAGGGGGTTCTGTATGCTGAAACAAGCCATTGTGTTATTTCCCAGACCACATTTCATGCCCTGTACTTCAAGACAAACAGCTCTACCGCTTTGTCTCTTAACATTTTTTCAGTGCCTTCTAATCCAGATTGAAAAATTTGAATTAGTCCGAGGCATCAAGCACAAGCTATGCTTTCGCTGGTGTTAGCGATTAGCCGTCTCTTAAAAATTCATTGCTACCTTTATGCAGCTTTGGGGACCTGTGGCCAGGTGAGGATTTCGGACCCCAGCGCAAGGGCACTGGGGCTGGCGGAGTGGGAAGAGCCCAGGCTTGACGCATCCTGGGTGCCCCTCTGTGCAAACACATAAATAAAAAAATGACTGAAAATAAAAAATAGCTGAAGTCCACGCAGGTGCACTGGTGCCACTCTGATAGGAGAGCAGAATCGGGCCCACTTCTTCCCTTGTGAAGCATCCCTCAGGGATGCTGAGGGAGCCTTAGCCCAACTGCCTGTATAAATTGGGTCTGGTCTAACTCTTGGAGGCAGAAAGCCCCTCTACCCTTCACCACATTCAGCATAAGAAGAGTTCTCCTGCAGTAATATTCATATATGTCCCTGTCGGCAAACCAGAATCCAGACTATTTGTCTTATATGATGACTTACTGACTGTTTTGGCCCACAGTGTGTATATGTGGGGAATATGGTAATGGTCAGCATTTTTAATACTAGCCACAGCTAGTCAAAGTGGTGGTGTTTTATGTTATACATAGGGCACAGAGAATCAAAGCTTTTTGCAGCAATCTGTCATGTCTGAAGAATCAGCACATAGTTTTAACCTTTACATTCAGTAGCTGTGTTGTGAAAGTCATGGAATTTGTGAATATGCTCTCAAGAATAAAGTTTTGGGGAGTGGTGTGCCCTCATGTTCTCGTACAGATAGTCCCAGCACCTCTGAGCTGCCTGCTAAGGCCCAGATTAGGCTATGAGCATTTTAGGCTCATTATGTCTTGCAAAACTGAGAGAGATGAAAGCAAAAATGAATCTGTGGGGGAAGCTGCAGTGTAGTGGTCTTCAAGTCCTGTTGAGAAATACTCAAAAGACCAAAGCTTGGTGGTTAGATTCGGACCAGGAACCTAAAGAAGTGATATGCATGATGCAGGAAAACAGCTAGTTTCTCTAAGGGAAAAATGCTCCAGTTTCTACGCACTTGCAAGAGATCAGGGCTTCCTAAGTGGAAGGAGAATAAAAAAGAGAAGAGATATGTGGGTTATTCTTTCCATGTATATTTTTAATTATGGCACACATATCATTCTTAGCATTGCCTTGAGCAAAGAAAGATAAAATGGCAAAAGCAATAGCAAGAGTTACATGCATGTAGCCAGTCTCAAAATCAATGGGAGTTAGGTATCTAAATACCTTTTAAAAACCTGACGACTAATTCCCTGAGGCCCCCCTTGAATATCACAACCTTAAATCCTTGCAGATGTGCATACGTTGCTCAGCCCATGGGAACACTGTGGGCAGTATTTGGTCTATAATGTGAAGGGCTGAAAAAATGTTCCCTTTAAGGCTGGCTGGCTTAAAGCTGTGCACTCTTATTTTTCATCGTCTCACTGGTTACAGGTAGTCTTCTGCTGTGTGCCAGCAGTTAATGAGAGGGGTTTGGTGACTGTCCACAAATGCATTTTAGTAAACGTTCCTTACCCCCATGCATTTAAATATTTTATGGGGAAAATGCAAAGCTTCAATAACTCTTGGTAGGAAAGGAGGAACAAAGGACATTCTCTTGCATACAAATAGAATCAATAAATATTCAAGCAAATTAAAAACCATTTTCCACTAAAGACGAGGGAATGGGCCGAGGTCGCGGCACGCGGCGGATGCGAATGAGAAACGTGGCCCCGACTCCTTCCCGTGCTGCCCGGCTGGCAGAGCGGCAGGCGCTTGCCGGGCGGCTGCGCGCCGTAGGCAGCTCTCCCAAGGTTAGGCTACCCCGGTGGCTTGCTCAGCCAAGGTGACTTCTCTCATCTGTTACATATCATCGGGTTATAAATAACATAGCCAGCTCTGTCTGATCAGGTCTGGGAGGCTGGCAGCCCCCTCCCTCCGCCTGCGAGCCGGGGGAAGCCGGCGAGCGCGCCCTTGTTCGCTGCTAACAGAGCCTTGGCTTGGTCTTTGTCCCTCTTTAATTAGGGTTTATTGGTAAACCAGCCCCATTTTTCTGCTCCTGGCAAATCTGGGCTGTCAAAGCCTAATTCCTTGGGCCTGTTGAGTGTGAGATATGTTTACAAAGCACCCTGCAGGATTAGCCGGGTTGCTATCAAAACCGAGGGGCATATTTCTATCCGCGAACGCCGCTATGACAAGGTCTGTCCCCTGAGACAAACGGCCCATTCCACGGAGGCCTTAAATAGGAGCAATAATGGCGGTGAGCAGCACCGAGTTGAATAATTAGATTGTTCTTCATAAATCCTGGAGTGAAGACTTCCAAGCAGGTCCATTATGTGCGCCGTATGTGAGCGCGGCGCTTTATGTGGTGCGGACCCGGCGCCGGCGAGGGCCGAGTAAATCACCGGGGCAGATGGGACTCGGAGCACGGCGCCTTCCCCCACGGAGATCAGCTGCTCTGAAATACAAACACCCGCGTTATTTATACTATTGCTAAAAGAGTTCTTCGGGAGGGCTAACCGGAGTGATCTTTGAATATTTATGCTTTGTTTGGTTATGTTTAGAGACGGGAAAACACACATATTTTGTCCCCATCCCCAGACTAGTTCATTTACTGATTCACTTAAAACATCCTTTCAGGTCCACTGAGATAACTTCTTCCTCAGAGGCATGCGGCCGTGTAAGAGCGGCGCAGTTTTATCTCCTCATATCCATGGTAGGGTTTCCTCTGGCCACCTGAAACTGATCTTTTTTAAATCTTTCTCCCTCCTTCCCTCTTTCCCTCCCTTTTTCAATTATTCAGGTTTTCTCTCTTTCTTTCTGTGTCAGTCACAGAAAGAAATCTCAGATGAACAAACGTCATGTAATTCTAATCTTGATTGGTAATTTTTTTGAAAAAAAGCTTCTGAGGAATTTCTGCAAGGTAGCAGGGATTACAGGCAAAACCAACACACGCAGCAACGCGCACCCCCCCCGACACAGGACGCACGTACGCGCTCAGGTGAGCCCTTCTGATAAACCAAGGAACGTGTTGCGAGACCTTTTTAAAGACCACAGGTAAAAAGAACAAGAAATCTCTTATTCCCCCTTAGAACAACGCATATCCCTCACTACTTTGTCTGCCAGCAAGAGTCCCCATCCCGTGTCCTGTGATCCTCCGCCTCCGCGAAGCTGCGCGTCTCGTGCAGCGGCGTCATTTCAGCCCCTTCTCCTGCCATGCAGGAGCGCGAGCGGCGTTTCCCTTGGGCTGGCGCACACGGCGAGGCGGTGGCTCAGGCCGAGTAAGCGGTGTCCTCTCCCGTTAGCTTGGCTGTGAAGAGGTGGTGTGGTCAGGAGTTAAGCCTGGGCAGCTCGGGCGTGCAGGACGACTCGTGCAGGCCCTGGCCAGCTGGAGGAAGGGTCGCAGAGCTGCCCTGCCGGGGAGGAGAAACGCTACCGGGGCAGAGGGGTGTTTGCAGAGCTGTGAAAGGCCGTCGGCTCCTGCAGCGGGAGGAGAAATGGCGAATGCAGCAACGGCCACTCATCTCCCACTGGGGTCAGGGCACCAGGCGGGAACTGGTGCCGTCTAGCTTGGACCAGGCCCTTCGTTATAGACGAGCTGGTGGCAACCCGTGAGAGAAGCAAATGGTGTGAAGGAAAAGAGATGCACCATGCACCAGAGCAAGGACCAAGCACCAGCTATGGTCCAGCTCTTGTTAAAGCACGCAGCCTGTGATCAGGTTATTTGGCGTTCACATAAGCATTAGGCAGAGGCCTTGGCTTGATACGATTTGTCAGGTCAGCAGTGACCCAGCAAGCTCTGGTATGTGGACATCCTTGCTCCTCTATCATCCTCCACTTGTCCCCTGATTGAAAAAGTTCTTCAGTGTCAAAACGCTGCCAGGATAGACAGTGTTAAATGTTTTACTATGTACTTTAGGTTAGGTTTAGGGTTAGGGTTAATGTAATAGAATAATATTATCTATATTCGCTTACAGGTGTGCTTTCCTTTTCTATTAGCTTAGGAAACTACTTTTTGCCAGCCTGTGAAACCAAAGTGACTGTGAGAATTTTTAAAGGCACATTCCTACTCACATCCTAAGAGCATGAATTCTAGGAATTTCCTATTCATCAGAAGTTTGCATTCCTAGGATGCAGTCCTCGCACACTTGAACACAAACTTCAGAAATGCTGGAGCAGAAATCAGTACCCTTCCTTTCTATTCGACTTGACTGACCGGTTGCCTGGCCTGCTACAGAAAACAAACACAACTGCCTGATTTCTTTGCCATTGGCCTTGAGCATTGGCAGGTTCTGCAAACTTGTCCCTGGGCTGTGAGTGCTCGGCACAGCTGAGAATGGCACCGTGTAGCTCAGAAGGTGATTTTTCAGTGTGATGCCTGGGAATTCACACACGGCCTTGTTTCCTAAAATCTGACCTTTCTCTAGGCCTGTTCCGCTTTCTACAGAGCCGCCCGTAGGAAAGCAGCTTCGTTGCCATCAACCAGGGTGATTAACCCAGAGCCAGCCAGTGAGGATGTCTTCCCGCATGTTTGCATGTATCTAGTCTAAGAGGGGACCAAGGGGGGTTTGGCCCCCGGGCACGTTAATAATTCAGGTATTAGTTAATAATTGAGGTTTGTAAATGGGTTCATCAGATGTGAGTCCATCCGTGATCTCCAATAAACAAACAGTTTGAGATGTTGCAGCATTGCAGGTTCTGACCTATACATTGGCCAGGAGAGACAACGTGCCGTGGAGCTCTGGGCAGATCCGGGGACTCCCTCTGTCCCACTGGAGGCAGCTCAGACCACAGAGTAAAATCCAAGAAGCCTGTACTAAAGAAACTTGTGTTCTGTAGAGAGGACGTAAAGGTAGAGTTAGGTCTTCTTGGGGTCTGGGCAGCTAAAACTGGTACCGGTTTGGAGGCAGGGCCACTCCTTGCTGCACCTTTTGTCTCTGGCTCAGAGCTGCTGGTCTGTAATGTTGCTGGGCATGCACAAAAGCTGAATTTATGTACCAGGACACTTAAAGGAAAAGGGAAATGTATCTGTGGGCATTAGATGATTCAGGGTTTGCTGGCAGCTGAACAGAAGTTTACTGGATTTCAGTTGCAAACTTGGGCAGCTTTATTCGACCTGGTTCCCACGGTGGGCACATCCATCAGTTTCTGCACTGGCCTCGGTGCTATATCAGTGTGTGGAGTTAATGGCTGTTTGCCCACTTCACGGGCATGTTGTGGGGTTTCACACAGTCCAGAAATGGGGCACTGAGAAAATTCAGTAATGGGCACTGTATAAGTGCATAGACTTCATCCTCCAGAAGGCAAGGTTCAGATTTCAAAAGGCTCTGGGAAGTACCTGCCTAAGCAAAAAAAAAACGTTGGTTCCCAATCATCCAATTTCACTATTACACCACACATCTGCTGGTTGAATGATGCTGGGTTCTCTACCGATGGTGATATCACTTATGAAAATAAAGGCAGTGTTTTTTTTCAATGCATCAGAAAAACCTCTCCTAAGATTAGGAAATATTTGCTGGGAGAACACAAGGTGGTCTTTGCTCTCCGAAGATTAGTTTATAAGCCTAAAGCATATCAGTCCAGAAAATATTTGTAGATTGTCTGAATTTCTTAAAGTAGGCTTAATAAATAAAGTCTCAAGCCTGAAAACACTGTCTATTTGCAGTAGGATTTTTCATTACATTTTATGCCTGTTTTGGCTTTATGAGGGTATGCTGGTTTAACTCCTTTCTGATGCTGTTTCTTAATACAACCAGATTTTTTAGATTAGCATAGGTATATAAAACAAAAACCTGGAATTAGATTTTCAGAAAGTCTGTTATTTATACTACATAATAGTTAAAAGTTAAACCAAGACAAAAGAAATTCACCGTCACAATAATAAATCCATTTTCTTTGAAGCAATCAAATTAACACAGAAACCAAATGACAAATATAGAAGAATAATTTATATTTATGTAGTAACTTTCATCCCAGAAGAATCCAGAGCTTCCAAAAATATCTGAACTGGAGCTGACTCTGGCATGAAGAGATCCCAGTGAATAACAATCAGGTTTAGAAGAAATTCTGGCAAGGTCACTCGGACAAACTTGTCTCCTTGTGAAAGCCCACAGGTTTTTGTGTGTTCCGGTACTGCAGGAAATGCAAGTTATGTTTCCAGTTGGCCTGTTGTGCCTGTGGTCAGCACAAACATGAGTGAGAGGTGAACTTTGCCTCCTTTGAAAAGGGCCAAACAAAAAATGCAGCTTCCCCTTTTAAGGGCATAAACAGGATTAAATTGCTGCTTCAGCTCTTGGTTGTCTTGCTGCTTGAGGCTGGATTGCACTCCAGATGCACAATTAGAATATTTTTGCAAGGGAATTTTTACAATCCTTTGAAAAACACCAATATTTTCACTAAATATTAATGGAAACCTGACTTGAAGTCAACTCAAGCCGCAAAACAATGCTTATAATAATGATTTATGTATTAAATGCAGCTGATCTGTTATTTTTATTATCGTGATTTTTTTTGATGTTCAGTTTTCATATGAACAACAGCCAAATGGCATTGAAACCAGCTTTGAACATGTGCATGGGTGTGCATGTCTCAGCAAACACGACTCATGTATGATGTTTGAGTCAGTGCTCTTAACAACCGGGAGTAAATAATCAGCGGTGCTTGGTGGGATGTTGTCACTCCATCGGTTTCCATATGACAGGATCAGCAGCAACCAGGAAGCCTCTGCTGAGCTGCTGTATATTATCTGCAGGAACTTTTGTATCTTATCTGTGGAAAATCGATCCATACCGTCTCTTTGGAGACCTACATCAAATATTAATTTTGTCTATTTGTTCGATGTAATTAGCAGGTGTGATCAATCAATTAATCAATCTGCGATGTCTATCGGTGCCTTCAACAGCATGTTGTGATAAACTGAGATACCATGAGCCGTCATCCTGCAAGCTGCTTTCACACTGCTGTCACCGGGTCCTCCCCGGCCCTGGCGTGGTGGTCTCCCAGCTCAGCTTTCCTCACGGCTTCCTTGCTACTGGGATCACCCGTGGGTACTGGTGGTGCTACCCCAGTGAGCATTGCCCAGTTCACTTTTACCCCTGCTCCTCGCCTATGCCCTTTGGGTGGGACCTGGTGGGTCCATTGCCAGATGGAATGGGACAGAAAAGGGCTGCCAAAAGTATCCACTTTTTTTACAACAGGCTCCCGGTGACCTTCCCGACCCAATTTTACTGGTGTGAGGTGTGCAGGGAGGTGGTGGTACTTCTGCTACCATGGCGGCATCTGCTCTGTATTTTAAAAAAGTGGCCTGACAAAGGCATTGAATTACCCAGGCAAAGTCTGCTGAGTCCTTAACCACTGCCCCCTTTTGGGTGTCATGCTCTGGACCATCTCTATCCCATCCTGCCTGTTTTTCTGTTTTTTTCCCCCTTGCAATTTGGAGTTCCTCTGTCTTGTGTCTTACCCTCACCCTGGAGAAGCTGTATCAAACTGCAGATCTGTCAAGACAAGGCGTGAGTGTAATCCAGGAGTTACCACATTCATCCAGCGTGCTGGCAAACCCGTGGTTCTGGCTTAATTCCTTTTCCTAGTCTGTGATCTTTTTGTTCAGCAAACTGTATCGCTGTGATATATATTCCTTCTGACCAGCCTGACCTTACCCTGGCCTAGGGTGGGGTGCTTTTTTTTTTTCATTTATTGGGCTCATTGGATCTGATTTCATTCTTGTGCATTGAATGCTTTGCTGACCCGGGAGGATTTTATGTTCCATAAAGGCAAATGCCCCACACAAGATAAACTGGTCTTGGTTTCAATGTGATTTTTGGATTAGAACCACCCAGAGTAGCACTTTCCTCAAAACAGTTTTTATACAGAGTAAAAAGTATGAGTTTCCATGTGATGCCTTGGAACTGTCATCATCATAACCTCAAATATAGCTGTCTTCACCACATCACCTTCCTCCTCTCTGACCCATAAAGTTTTACCATTACAACCTGCCCTTAATCACCTAACCATTTCCTTAGTCTTTCAAGGACAATGGTTTTTATGCCATACTTGCTAACCTTACGTATTAGTCTACCATCCCGGGCTGTGTTTAAATGACTTTTTTGAAATCTATGTGGATTAGCTCCACTGCTTCACCCCTGCCTGTTTTTCACGTTAGCTCCTGAAACAAATTCTGCCAGATTTGTCAGACAAGATTTACCCTTTATGAAGCCAGGCAGATACATTTTTATCAGTTCATATTTCTCCAGATGTTGGGTGATCTCATCCCTGCTAACATCTCTAAAATCTTGCCTCTGACTCACTCAGCAGGTTTGGGGCCAGATTCTCAGCTAGTGGAAATAAGAAGTGTGTATGTGCATCAGCTTTCATGTACTTTTATATCAGCTGATAATCTACTTCAAATACATCTTGATTTCTGCCTCTCTCTTCTCATACATGCTCAAAGATGTTTGCTTTATATCAGTTTCTCTATACCTCTTTTTATCTCTAAGGAGCAACTCAAAACCTCTGTTATTGGACACTTAATCACTTCTGTTGTTCCATTAAGCAGCGTGGGTTAAGAGTACACCATCCAAACTCGGTCCTTTGTCTTTTTTCGGCAGTCTGAATTTGCCTTGGTGATTATTAATGCTCCGGGTTCTTCCCTGCTTCGCTGCCGCAGGAAACTTTGCCTCCGTGTCTGTCATCTTCCCTCCACGTTCCCTCATGAGCGCCAGCCAGAAGAAATAATTTCAATCTACTCATTTCAATCTCCTTTTCCTGTGTTATTAAGTTCTCTCTACTACCTCTCAGTGGTCCAGCGGCCTCCCTGTTAATCTTGTCTCCTTTACCTATTTAAAAGAAATCTTTTATTGTTTTTATTCACCCCATGGGCAATTCTTCTCTCTTGCTCATATTTGGTTTCCTAAACAGCTTTTTACATCTTTTCCTCTTTGCTTTATAATCCCTTTCATCCCCTTAATATTTGCCTTCTTACACATGTCACCTGCCTTTTTCCTCTCCCTGATAGCTTTTATGACTTCCTCAGTCATCAGCCTCCATCGGAAACTGAACTTGCCCATCCCTGCTTGGCAGAGGTGGCTGTTTCCAAGTACCGCACTCATTTCCCGGGTGTGAATTGCTGTTTGTAAATGAGGGCTCCGTGAATAGGCACCAACACCTCCTTGTTGACTTTGGTTTCTTTCTGGCTGCTGTTTGCTCATGAGCAAATGGTGGTATTCTCACGTGCATGTGTTGCTCCCCTTTACTTCCAAGGATCTCTGTGAGTTTGTGCCATCACAAATGAAAGTCACCCCAAAGCAGAGAAGCACCATACAGACAGGCATGGACCCATGAAAACTTTGAGATGAATTTTTGAAGGGACTTAAATCTTGTGAATCTTCAGCTGGCCCATTCTGGTCCCAGAATGGCACTAAAATACCCATTAATACATCTCAAAGCTCTTACAAAACAGGTCAGTGTTGTTAGATTAAGCATAGGAACTGAAGCAGTGGGGAATTAAACGACTTGCCTAAGGTCATGCAGCAGGTAAGTGGCAGAGAAGAAAACAGCCTCCGCTCTGCTCTCCAGTGCTGCGTCCGCTGAGCCAGGATAATTTCTGGCAAAGCAGCAACAGCGAGACCACAGAATTGGATCATTACTCATTCGGTTTTATTTGTTCCAGCACTAGGTGATGAAATGCAAATTGTACAGTCAGATGCACAATTTCAAATCCTCTGTGAGTGACTACTCAAATATTTGAGCACAGTATTCTCTTTCTTTGCAGAGCAGGGCTTCTAAAGCCACACAAATTTCTGGAAAAAATGTATTCAAAGGGGTTCAGAAACTCAGTGAAATCTGAATTCCTAGAAATTTCTCTCCCACGCAGTTCTCTCTGTTGCAGTGTAAATATATATATAGTTACACACACACACACACACACATATATATTATCTGTTCAAAACAGCACAGGTCCCAGTCCCTATTGTAGCCTGTTAATGTTCAGGCTAAGGAAGTGGGGAGGCGGAGGAGAGGTGAACTCTTCCTGCGATGGCTCATCCCCGGCGCGGGAAGGAGAGCTCTTGGCTGTTGCTGATGGCTGCAGCCGCTCTGGGACGGCCAGGTGTGATCCGCCTCCATGTGTTTGAACGTGTGGGGCCAGCGCAGCCCCCACCTTGGCATTTCGCTGATACGGTGATTATAGTTATACAGGTCTGCGGCTTCTCGTGGGATGCCCGTCCATCCTGCTCTGCCGAATTCCCGGCCGGCCCAGCCACATGTCCAGTGCTGTTGCGCAGCCTTGGAGCGGTTGGGGAAGGAGGACGAGCACAAGGCAGAGCCCAACACATTCCCGCCCGGGGAAAGACCAGTAGCGTGTCCTTTCCCGCGCGGAAACTCCCACCAGCGCAGGGCTCCGGGGCTGAGCGTTCGGAGCAGAGCTGTGAGCTCACATGGTGCTCGGGTAGCAAAGGGGAGTTTTTAATATATATTTAAAAGAAAGAGTTGGCACCAAGGGAAGTAGGGATGAACTGTGAGTGGGAATGAGAGCGAAACCACACCTTTGTTCTTCTTCATGCTCTTTCCCCTGCTTCCTGGTGATTAGGGCCATGCAGAAAGTTCTTCACGCTATTTACATTTTTGATGGAGCATTTGCACCTTTGTTGATGTGTTTTTCAGGCTTTTTCACAAAAAAGAAACTCCCAAGTCCAAAACCCTTAGGATTTAAAAGCTGTTCTCTTTTTTTTTTTTTTTGCATCTGTGTTTTTTTCAGTTCTTCAACAGGATTGTGTTGCAATCAGAACGACAATTTTTCAAGAAAAGACACTAATTAACATTTTATTGTTATAATTATTCCCATCATATTCCCTCTGCTATACAGGTCCTCTCTTTCATCATTTATTACAGTGAGGTAACTATACAACAGGACTTGTGTACAAGAAAAAGACAAAGCTGAAGGCTTAATTCAGCATTGCTAGCATGATGAAAGGGACAAAGGATGATGCAGCTATGCCCTGATCCTGCAAATACTTATGCATATGGATAACTTCACTGCCAGGAGTATTTCTGCTTGCAGTAATTGTGTGCTAAAGTGTCAGCAGACTTTAAGTCATCGGGCCTGATTTAAGCTCCACTGGAGTCGGTGCACAAACTCCAACACATTTCAGCACGGGCTTTGCCAGTACTTACTTAGTGAAGCATTTTAGCACTGCTGAGTTTACTTGCAACCTAATCCTGAGCATGCATAGGCTTTCCCGGTCTCAGCACACCCGTTCCTGCTCCTAGACGTGACAGTGATTGATGACTCGATTCATCGGTATTCTGCAAAATTACCTCTCCCAGGCAGCCACCAGGTGGATCATTACAGCTCCGGCCAGCATCACCCGCAGCCAGGATTTGGGGATCTGCTGGGCGCCCAAGCCGGAGCGGGGCGGGATGCCCGGGGGAGCTCCCCCGTGCCGCGGCGTAGCTGGGCACTGTCCGCCAGCGCACAAGGCGCTGCTGGTGGTGTCCCAGTCTTCTCCAGAAATGATAACCACTGGTAAAAGAAACTTCAAGGGATGACACTACCATGCTAGACAGACATTTTTCAGCCCTGCAGGGGACATCTCTGCACTTCAATTAGTCCCTTAATTGAGCCATTTGCAGGGCAACACTCAAGGGAGCTGAACACCTATTTTCTCACAGTTTAACTACCACCAAATCTAAACACTTAGTTTCTCTCTTAAATAGGAGCAAATATATAGTGTCTCCACAAACTTTGTCGCAATGAGTTGCCTAATATATTCCTGCTGCAGTAATAGTATGATCAAACTGTGGTGTCAAGTATATTCTAATTAAGTGAGTTTTGATTGCGTGATTAAAAAAAGAAATTATATTTTTAGTCAAAACACTGTGTGTTTCCTTCAACTACAGCAAAGGGCTGGGTGGGTTTTCAGGCCAAACAGTAGCAGGGTCACGGGCTAATCATGGGCTTATGGTGCCTTGCTCTGCGGCTGACAATTAAGGGTGACTGTGTGGTCTCTCCTCTGAACTCGAAACCGTTTCTGAAAGCAGTAGTTAAGGTCACCAGTCAGTGAAAATCAAACCTCAACTATAAGCCAAATACTAACCCAGTCCTAAAACTATCAGTGAGCTTTGGCTCAGTGATTAACCCTAAATACATCTCGTCAGGCCTATCTCACCCCGGAGGGCACTTAGCCACCCAGCACAACCAAAATCAGACTCCTAACACTAATCCTCAGACCACCATTAAGTTTGTCAGCAAAATAGACACCCGTCAGATTCCAAGCGAACCCTCTGCCGTGCCTGGTGAAGATGGCACCCCAGAAACGAGTATGCAAGCTCCTCCAACATAACCCAGCGTCACCAGAGCCACGCACCAATGTACCCATGCTCCACCACTGGCCTGTTACTACACCGGGACCCCCTCAGAACTAAGAGCAGATATTGAGACTTGCCTGTCATCACCCACAGCTTCAAGCCGAGCTTGAGTGACCCCTCTCTAACACCAGCGCTAACCAGAGCTCACAGGTCCTGGTGGACTGCACTTTAATCTGAACCCTAACCTTCAGCCTAACCTCCAGGCTGTATTTAAGATTAGATTGTCAATACCTTAGGTCAGGCCTTTCTTTAAGATTAACACCTGAAGTCATCCCAAAGGTAAATTATCTTTACAATCAAGATACTTCAGTTGGTCTAGTCATTTATTCATCATTTCCTTATAATGGAAGCTACTGTAACATCCACCTTCTCTGCAGGGCGACTGGACCCAGGTAATAAATGTGAGAGTCTGGTGTTTGGCCTGATTTTCATCTCCTGATGCTGGTTCAAATAAATACCCTGTCACATGATATGAGTATCCCATGAGACTTATGTATTATTACATCCAGCTTGAAAATTAACTCTAATGCAAGTTGCACAGAACACCAATGAAAGCAACCATTAATTGTTAATATAAACTATTAATGAAACACTAGGGTGAAGGTCAAAGTGCACGACTGAAACCTCCCAGCAAATGAAAGGATTATTTTGCCTCTTACTGAGCATAATTATCATCTGAATTTCAATGGTTTTCTGATCAAACCACTTCCCTCTGCACTGACCTGTTCCACCACTGTGCTAAGTCTGCTCCCCAGACTGGTGGTTGCGTTTCATCGTCCACCTCTGCCCAGTAAGGTTTTCATTAGCATTCTGGATGTCTGCAAGGAACAGAGAGCCAGCACCCTTTCAGCTTTGTTCATATGGGAGCTTTTTATTCCCCTTCCACTGTCCATTATTCACAATAAATTTGCATTGGCCTGGCTCCTCATAAATTATTCTGTCTGCTGTTGGTCTGTCCCTTAACTGTTCCAATTGGCATTTTACAAGTCTTTGACATGGTGGACACACCTGGGAGCATGCAGCCTGGAGCCAGAGCAGGCCCCTTCCCAAGTTACTTGCTTGCATGGATTAAAATATTAGAGATGACTAGTTAAGGGGGTGTTTTGAAATGACTCAGGCAATCAGATTTGCTTTCCTCCTGCTTGCAGCAGTGTGATCAGCCTCATCCAGAAGTTACTTCAGTAATTTCTCATATCCACTTGGACTGCTCATACACGTTCTGCTGATTTTTTTTAAATTCCTTTGTTGTTTTCACAAAAAAGTCTTTCCCCAGGAAACACTGCCTTTCCCCCCCACCAAAGGAACAGAAATCACAGCAAATGAAACAGATGGGATCCTGAGGCAGAAATATTCTCTGTTTTTTTCCTTTCTGACAAACTTTTAAAATTTTTTGGAGAACCAACACTTTGTCAATGTTAATTGCTTTGAGGAAATTTCAGAAGTGCTGATCTGACCACAGATTGCTTGAGAGTAATACCTCTGTCGTATTCCCGGACTCAAAAGCCCAGCGTTACACTACATGCCTAACCTGCTAGTTTTCTTGGTGGTGTAGATGAGCTCCTTGGACTTTGCCTTCGTCCTGCCTCCCTGCTCCGTTCACACGCGGCAGGCAGCATGCCGAGTGAAGCTGGGGAGCCCTCGCTGGCAGAAGTAGAGCTTTTGACTCTCTGAGCACCCAGCCTTGCCTGCTTGAAGAATGGAGGGGGCAGAGGGCAGGAAGGAGACCATGCTTGACCAGATGGACGGCAGGCTGATACAGGAACTGCCTGTCTAGTGTGCTTTGAGTCATAGCACTATAAATTCATATCTAGAATTAAACACATTTTAGTCTTTTGTGAGCTTTCTGAAACAGAAAAAGCGTCTGGAACAAATCAGTCTCAACAGTAGGGTCAAGTACTGCTTTTGGCCAAAAAACCACAGCTCCAGTGATATCAGCAGGAGCCCTGCTGTGGGGAGAGCTGTACTGGAGGGTAGAGGCATGAAGTCAAAACCACTCAGTAAACAGAAGTCCCCACTGGCTGAGATTTATTGAGCCAGCAGATGTTGATGGTTATGTTATTGAAGATTTCAGATGGGCCTGCTGACCCAATTAGTAAGTGATATTATGCTGACGGGCCGCTCAGCGTCTCCTGTATGTTTCTGTTTGCAGGTTGTCTGTTTTTCACCTGATTTTCCATGAAGAGCATGACACGTCCGCATGGATCTTTCTCGGTTTGGTTTCTTTTCTTTTCTTTTTTTTTTTGAAAGTGAGACTACAACTCTTGGGTTGCCTTTACCAAGGGGAAATACTGTGCAGTTTCTGTTAGCATGGGCATGTGCAAGTTACTACTTTGAAGAGAAGGTCCTAATATGTAAAGGTATGCTAGGCTGTGACAAGCTGAAATCTCAGCTGAAGAGCCCTGTCAGATCTGCTCTCTCATCCATGCCCTCCCTCCGTTCAAACACTGACCTTCCCCATCAGATAAGCAGCACAGATCTCGGCCCTGCGTTCCCTCTGCAGTCTCAGCTCATTAAAAATTCATTGCCTAAAGTGAATCTATTCTGTTGCTGCTGAAGTGTTATTTACCTCGGCCCGGATTTCCTCAGGTTCTGACAATTAAAGGGGGGTCCAAGGAGAGGGCTGAGTCACGAGATTAAGGCTTGTGCAATAACTCTCTTGCAGCGAGAGCCCATCATGTAAAGCCATAATTTCCCAGCTGCATTTTGGTTCCCCTTCAGTGCTTCATTAAAGGTGGTGACTCAACAAAAAGGACGGAGGCACAGGTTAACAAGAATCCCTCCTTTTGTGGGATTAGAGTCTTGCATAGCTAGGCTCTTTCAAAGGCAGGAGATGTTGTCAAGCATCATTAGGAAGCTGTTTTAAACAAGAGTCATAAAGCACCCTTTGCGGTCAAACGAATTTATTAGAGAGGCAAGCGAGTGGAGGCAAACACTGTAGGAGAGAAGTAGATGAACGATTTACATGGCATTGATAACAAAGCGAGTCACCAGACTCAGAGCTGCTGCCATTAGAACAACTTAAAAGGATTTTGCAAAAATCCCAGGGTATTTTTCTTTCTGGATAAAAGCAGAGAGTTTCTGGATGGTGCCAGGCAGACAAAGGGCCCAACTTGAAACCAAGGTTCCCTTGCAAGTTAACTGTTTCCCAGCTTCATGCTAATTCCTTCCAACAGATGTAAGTGGGAAGAAACTAGCCTCTCTTTGTGCCCCAGTGATCCTAAAACACCCCGCAAAAACCAACTCTAACTGGCATTCACAAAGGCCTTAACAGCTAGGAAAGATAACTGTGGCTTTAGTCATAGCAAACTTTTTTCATAGAGTCAGGGTTAAACTATAATCTGGATTTCTTCAAGAAGAAAAATTATTTGTAGTAATTTATCGGATAACTTTTGGAAATATTCCATAGCAAAGTGCTGTTTGAAAGACTGTGGAAGAGACTCAAGGCTTTATCTGATCTTATGATATAGGCCAGTTTTGGAAGGAAACTGAATGCCGTTCTTCTCAGGTTCAGTGGGGGAAAACAGAGGGTGAGGGAGGTATGAGAGAGTAGTGGACAAATAAAAGCTACTTGTTTGGAAGTAGGTAAGCAGCTTTATTATGCAGTTAGTATGATGGACTGTGCACTGTGCTTGTTTATTGAACCAACAGCATAAATCTAAATGAGCCAGTAGCTCAAATCTAAACCAGCTGCATGGCTGAAGGTAGAGGAATGCCAGACACTAATCATTCAGCCAGCAACAGTTCTGGTCATGGAGATTTTCCCCGACATTGTTTAGAAATACGCAGAAAAATTCCATTTTCTTTGCGTGTTCATTTGGGCCACATGAGCCATTGGTTCAGCAAACTAATGTGAGCTGGTACAGAGAGACCCACGGCTTCTGCGCGCAAATACGCTTTACTGCACAGGGGACGGATGGAGGCTGGCAGTGGGACGGACTTAGCAGGAACTTGAATGGACTATTATTTTTGGAGTGGTTTCTTCCACTCTGTTTGAAGGGTTCCTGCTAGGGCATGTTTGGGAAGAAGTGGTGCTAATGTTGCAGGAAGCTAGCAGGAGAGATGAGCCACGGACAAAGGAATGGGATATTTGTGCTCTCTCTTTAGAGGCTGAAGGATAACTGTTCATCACCAGGATTTTCCAAAGTGAAAAGCGGTGGCCAAAAGTACATCTACTGACTAGGAAGGGATCTTTTATTTGGTATTCAGTTATTCATATGTGTTGGTTTGCAGATGAAGGTGCAATTCTCCCTCCCTCCTTCTTTTCCGACACGTGCTGGGAGCGTGTGGACGTGGGTTCGGAGGGCCAGGAGCGGCAGCAGGCCAGCACGCCGGGTCACGATGCCCGAGCCATACGCACAGAAATGAGTCATCCACTTTCAGGGTCTCTAATTCCTTTTGGGGTTGCCACTCTTGAGTCCACCTTCTCCTCTGGGTACCTACACTCTGCTCTCCCACCATCCCTCCTGAAGCTTTCTCCCTCCTCTCCCTGCAGCACTTTGCATGGGATTCTTGGGCAATTGCTCACAAATTACAAGGGCGCCCTTTTCTCAGGCTGCAATGGAAAGGAAAAAGCACTTGGTTTTTGCACACGGGCCCTGGCGGAGCAAGGGAGGAGACCTGAAGCATTGTCTGGATATAATTTAGGCACTATAAACAGAGGCAGCAAGGGGTCACGCTTTCTATTCTCATTTTACCCCCTGCAATGTCTCTGCTAAGTGGTGCATACAACTTGAACTCTTGTAAAAATTAGCAAAGAACACAGTACTGGTGACAGAAAGCTGAACTTTTCCAACAGCAGGTTCTGAATTCACTGTGTGCACTGAATGCACTTAAACTTTAAAGAGACAGTCTGCTTTCTGTGCTTTCCACTGCTTAGCTTGGAAATGACTGCAGTACTAATTAAAAGCAGATTGCTTAATCTTGTTGCGTCAGGCAAGGGAGCCTCTCTTCAGAGAGATGCCTCCTGCAAAAGGCCTGGAAACGCAGCACCCCTGGGGCTGCAGCAGAGCACCGAACAAGCCAGTGTTGCGCGCGCGCTTGTCGCCCCATCAGTTCAGCCAGCGCCTTGCCTTCACCAGCAGGTATCAGAGCAGTGATAACCATATTTGTGTTGACTCGTTATATAATAATACGAGTTTCCTTTGTGATGCAGCCGGCTGACGCTCCGGCCACGGTGGAGATGCATCCCTGGCGTGCGCGTTGCCCAGGCTCCCTGGTGCACCGCTCGCCCTTTCCGGTCACGGTTCAGAGCAAGTGTGGCAGAGGGGAGCATCCACAGGTTTCGTGCTCAAACGCCCACACGGAACCAAAACCCACGGTGCACAATGTGCATTTCTTCCTGAAAAAGCCCAGCTCTTCCAGGACTGAACCCAGCAAACCACTCACTTGTTCAGCCAACAGAAAGCTGCTCATAGGCACACTTTTCCTTATGCGGAGAAGCTTTATTTATTTATTTTTTGTGATGATCATATCAGCCTGTACTAATGATTTCATATGACCTCAGCATAATAGAAATGTACTTCTTTTTTTTTTATTTTCCTTTTTCCCCAAGTTTACATTTGCACGCAAGGATGTGTAACAACACAGAGAATTGATTTCTTCCCCTGTATTATCTTTGGATAACATACATACCATCTTTGCTAGCTAACAAAGAAATAGGAAACCTCTCTTCTTTTGCTTCAGGATACCCATATGACACCCTGTTCCTGTATTTACTCTAAAGCAGCTGGGCATTGATAGTGTATTAACTAGAAGCCATAGACGAAGTCCATACCCATTTTCTCCCCCCTCCATGTGCAAGAAGAACAAGTACAATGTACCTTTTTTTAGCACGATTTTTATTGAGTTATATAATACATTAATGTTTTTAATTTTAAGTCAGTTGAGGCAAGGCTATATTATTACTGTAGCAGACCGGAGAAGCACAGCAAATAGGGCAAATTCAAGTCACTGCAGATTAGAGCGTGACTTACTGCCAACCTGGTGGAAACCCACATTTAGCAAGAGTGCAACAGCAGCCGATGCCACTCAGCATCCTTTCAGCAGTGTTGCCAGCCAGGCCTAGTGGGAACGGGGTGGCTGGGGCAGCGTGGCTGGTCGGGTGCAGGGCCGCAGGTGCTGCCTCTCCTCTGTTGGCTCCGGGGTATGATTTGCTCCCAGCCAGCTGCTCTGCAGCAGAGAGCCCCAAAGGGAAGTCCTCAGCCCCTGTGTTTTGACTACAGAGCCAGGCCCTGGCAGTGTAACGTGCTCTACCTCTCCATCCACCAGTCTAAGGCCTTGGGAGACCTTCATGGTTCCCCACCAGCAGCCAGGACAGGAGTGCTTCTGGGCATTGTTGATGTATGGAGAGCTGGAGACCTCCAGGCCCCATCTGTGGCTGATGGGTGGCCACTTAGCACCCAATTAGGAGTGGTGGGAGAAGGCATCTGCTCTGAAGGTCTAGAGTCAGTAGCTTCCCAGCCTGGTTATCCCAAGGGGGGACTGAAGTCGTCAGATGTTTATCCATCATGAAAGCAGAAGACTTCTAAGGTAAGAGCATAAGGGAGTCCCAAAGGCCAGTGCTTTGACACACCTGAAACTTGCTCGCTAACCTTTTTATAAGACAGGTTCCAAACAAAAAACAGAATAAGGTAACTTTCCAGCAATTCCTGGTTAAGAAAATTTTGTTAAGTACCAGTCTTGTATGGCAAGCCAAAGCAGAAATAGCAGAGCAAGCATTCCCAAACTGCAACACCTGCGTGGCCTGAAAGGCATCCTCAGGGGAATGATGGTGGTTGAGTTTCCATATCCTCGCTGCCGATGGGCTGTCAGGTAATGCCAGGTTTTTGTCTGTTTTTTTTTCCTGTGAAAGAGGATGGCGACAACTACTTCATGCCATGAAAGGCTTTGTGGAATGGCGTTGCTGTTTGTGATGAGGGGTTGTGGCTCAGAGCCTCCACGCGCGCAGCTTCAGTAGCGCTAGAGGCGCTCGGGTTGAGTTGGTTCTTGCTCAGGCTTCGTGCTGGAGCACGACCTCTTGATGTCAGCGTTATTTTAATTTACACCAGCATAAATTCGAGCATGGTCTGGCTTACCACCTTGGTGTGTTTTTCTCATTCTCTGTGTAAAATGAAAACCTTTCCAGGGATCTGGTGATACTAAGCTGAAATACATGAGCCTGGAGCGCAGCTGTTTTACACAGTGCCTATAGTACAAATGTTTAACATCATGCATTCTGTTGTCTGCACCTCTTAGCAGAGGAAGTATTAGTTTTAATGGGCAGGAGCCTATGAAATAATAAATATGTCTTCATTTATTCGAGTGCTGCAGCATCCTAATGAAGCTTAACAATGTTATAAACCACATAATGTGAACCAAATTAGGTATTTTGCCAATTTCAATACTTCTACTTAATAAACCTGAAGCCTTTCCTGTTTGAATGTCTATCCAGGAAGGCTGAAGTCAAAGTAATGTTAAAAACATTATAAGAGGGAGAGGAGAAACTGAAATGGGATTATATATAAACTCCCTAAAATAATGACTTCATGTTTATTACACTTCATGTTATTTATGCTCCCCTCTTATAATTCTTTATTACACTCCCCTTTTCATATTTACACTCCCACTTCGGGGGTCATAGTCTATATATATATAGTATAATACTCTGTAAACATTTGTAAATGCATCAACTCCCACAGTTGTAATTTTTTTGATTCCAAAAAGATCCACAGCAGAGATGGTGATTTTTCTTTTCTTTTTTTTTTTTTTTTGTGTGTAACACCTTTAAAATGGCAATTTGATGACAGTATCTGCTTCAAACTTTCCAGAACTCTGCCATAAAGCGAAGATAGTCTATCACTGTTAGAAATTTCAGGTTCACGCAGTGTGCTCTGAAAGGGTGTGTGGACACATATGCACAGCGTGTGATTATTAGAAATTCCCTCCCCCATTTGTAGAGCCTCAGATTGTCCATTTAGTGATATATTGTAGAAACGGTGCAAAGCATTGCCTTGTGCATGAATGATCCCGTGGTGTTTGTGGAGATCTTTATATGGCTTCTTTTCTAGCACATGAAATGAGAAGGCTGTGAAGTGCACATTTTTCATTTCCTGATAATTGTAATGGGTATTTAGCAAGAGCGACTGGGGTGAGCCATTCTTCACATGCTCGCCTCCGTTCAGATACGGGCTTTTGTAGTATTAGCTGCAATGGACATTGGTGTGTTAAACATGACTGCTGTGGATGGTGGAAGTGCAGCCCTCAACGCTGATCAAGAATGGGAAGCTCGTGTGCTGCACGGGGTGGTGGCTGGTGAGAGGAGATAGGTGCACGTTAACAGAGGAGCTGGGCTGTGGTGTAATACCGCTCGGTGAGTTAAAGGCGATGGAAGGATTGCTCATGACTATCCTGCGCGGGGGGTTACCTCGCAGCTGGTACGTCTTATAATTCTGACTGCTTTTCACCCAAACCCCTCCGCGTTTCCCGGATGCGGGAGGACGCAGAAGTCGAGGTGTTGTCTATGCCTGGCAATCACGACTGCTGCAGCAGCGCTACCAGCGCTGAGGTGTGACTGAGGCGACCTCAGAAATTCCCCCAGCAGCTGGGGCACTTTGTAAGGTCCAGAAGCGGGGATGTTGCATGCATTAACGCCTCTTTTCGGCGTCCTGTGTTTAGCCTTAGCTCCTCCGCAGCAGAAGGATCCGAAGGTGGGAGGGCTGCAGAGGTCGGGGCCAGGTCCTCCCCAGGTGCTTAACTCGTCTGGAGCCAGAGCACCAAGTTATATTGGCTAAACACTGCAGCTCTGACAAGAGTTAGATTTAGATAATTTTCCCTGAAACCACAGGAAGTGTCCACATGTCCTCTGTGAGAGGTTTTGTACCGTTTCCCACTTCTATTAAAGGGCCAAATCCTTTTGTGTCTGTTGAGGTTTCTCCTCATCTCATGTCTGGAGAGTCTAACAGTCGCCCAGGGTTTTTACTGCCGAGGTTTGATGCAGCCTTTTACGCTGCGAGCTCTGCTGGCAGGAGGAGATCTCCGTTTCAGTGCATGTTGCTTTTCGTGGCGAAGCTCGCGCGTGTGCCGTGCTGGTGTTGCCGCCTGAAAGGCAGCTGCTTTTTCATTACGGGCTCTCCTCCACCCCCGGTTTGCAAAGCCAGCTCTGTATCCCTTCGTGCTGCGTGCCACCTTCCTCTTCAAAACCCACAAAATTTTCTGTAAAATAACACTTTGTTAGCCATCCAAGAACTCTGATTCACATCTATAAACTGTGCAGCCGAATGATTGATTTTATTGATTTTTTTTTTTTTTCCCCCTGCAAGTGCCTCTGTCAAAATGATCACAAAGTGCTAGACTGTTTTCCAAACCTGCAGGTACGTTACTGGACTAATACCATTCTTTTGGTTTCCCTACAGCTCTCCATATTTTTTAAATTCTCTTTAATGGTGTCATCTGCGTTTTTGTTTTTTTTTCTCCAGGAAAAGACCAAACCTGTTTGGATTGCAAAGAACTGATTGCATCTTTCAAACAGGTTGATTTGTTTGTACACAAAAGAAGCGCATTTAACTTGGTCTTCTACAATAAATACTTGTTTAAGGTGCATGAGTAGGGGCCAGATTGTCACGTGGTGTAAATCAGTGTTGCTTGCAGAAGGATCTGGTCCTTTCTGCTTGTGAATGACACCACTAAGTTCAGGGTGAACTGGGCAATTGATTTAAGAGTTGCATTAATAATGATGGAGGGAAAAAGTATGCTTTCAAGCAGTTTACCCGTGCAATGCTTTTCTCTATGGATAATATGGACTTGAGGTTAATTTTTACTTTGTGTGTGTCCGATAAATAATTATTATTCTTAGTACTAAGTGTGGTGTGTGTTTGTTGGACTTCCTGTCCCAAGGACGTGGACAGGTACAAATTCACATTGAGTGTGGGCTTCAGAGAGCGGTGTGGGTGGAAGAGAGGGAGCTACGCTTTCCCAGGGAAAAATGTCTATCGGGAGGGAGGTGGTGAGCACCAAGGTGCTGAGCACGTTGGATCGGAGCCACAGCTATCCATGGGGAGGGTTATTTTCTTCCCGTGACGCCCTGCTAATGCCGATGAGCCCTTGTCCAACTACCTGTCAAAGAGAACACTGATCGCCAACCCAAAACTCCCGGCAGATTTTTCATTTCCTCTTGTTTATTGTTTTCGCTCAATCCCCTTATTCGTGCCGGGTGCAATGTGAGTGAAAGGTGAAGGATTGTGACACTGGAGGCCGGAGCAGCGTATCAGCGAAACTCGGAGATAAGCCGTTTCCTTCCTCCACAGCTTGGCAGGGCCGTGGCCGGGCTGTGTCCCGCGGCCGGCGCGGGAGCCGGGCCAGGGCTCACCCCTGCTGGGCTCCGTGTTCACCCCAACGCTCACATGTTGCCCAGAGAAACGCTGCTGACTTCATGGGATCTCTCCTAATAAATGCATATGATATAGTTTTCGTTAACGTATTGCCGAAGAGCTCTGGAGTAGCTCGTCCTCATCCTTTAAGTTGTTGCTTCTGTTCCTGCACCTCATTTCTCTCGTGAAATGAGTAAAAGCGGCCAAACCCGCGACGGGCCCTGGCCTCTGCCCAGGCTGGCGGGCGCTGCCGCGGTCCCCTCGCTTTACACCTCCCGGCTGGGCAGGCAGAGGCCCTCGGTGTGTTTGCTCAGGATATAAGAATATGAAAAATTGCTGATCGCAGATCATCTCCATAAATCTTGCAGACAATAAGTCATAAAACCTGGTGTCCTTACATATGGTGGTAGCCCAGGGACATCTTTACCATATGTGAGCAGCCGCCCCTGGAAGAGAGAAAAGAAAAAGGGGGAAAAAAAAAAAAAAAAGTGTTTCAGCCGAAAAACTTCTCGCGCCGTTTGTGGCGCCTGCGGTTGCGGCTTTGGCTTGTGACAGTTGAGCTTGCTGTTGTGGTCGTGTGCGGGTGCTGTCGCCCCCCAACATCTCCTTAGTGCTTCACTGACAGTTCTTCAGTATGGTAAGGATTCCCCGAGCGCTGATTATAAGACACTGTCATCTGTTAACTTCTCCTTCGGCGCGGCGGGCCGGCGGAGCAGACCTCGGAGATCTCTCTGCAGGTGTCTCGCCGCGTTTGGTGCCTCTTCCCTCGCCGTCCTCCCCCCGCCTCCGCCAGGCTCTCCGCTCCGAGCGGCTCAGAGGAGAGGTAGCCGGCTGGGGTCTGGAAGTTGTCTTCTGTCAGTAGGGGAGGCCTGCTTAGCGTCCTCCTCCTCTGCTCGAGTATCCATCAGGCAAAATTAAAGGAGACGCAGGAAGGAGTCTTATTGTCTCACAACCGTGCCGAGCTGTCACATCTCTCTGCTTATGAATGTAACCAAGGTGTTTCGGAAACCGCAAGTGAGACGTGTGCGAAGCTGCCAGTCTTCGCTGTGGATTTGCATGTGGTGGTCGAGGCGAGGTCTTTTTTTTTTTTTCCCCACCTATGATGTGTCTCTGCTTTTATTGTCATTCTCTTCCCTTTGTGACTCTGTCCGCAAAAAAAAAACGAATGTAAATATCAGCCAGCTCTTTAAAATAATTCTCTGTGGGCTAGTGCTTTAACAGCGGAGCGCTGTGATTTACCATTTCAAAGTGCTAACGTTTCCAGCCTGAACGCGTTGATTCTTTATCGCAGAAGCGAGCGCTCTCCCTGTCTGCGCGGCGCGCTTGGACCACCTTTCTCCGGGGCCTTTAAAGACACCCTCCTTCCCCCGGCGTCATGAGCAAATCCAGCAGGATTTGGTTAAAAGCGGGTGGGAGGGCTGCCTCTTCTCGGGGGGCAAATCCCACGTCTGGGGCTCGGCGATGCCCGAGCGGCCCAAGGGTGTTGCAGGGAGTTTTTGCCTTCTCCAGACCGTTGTCGCTCCGTGCCCGAAGCAGCGGGTCCCTTTGCCCTCGGCTCGTCAGTAATCTCCTTCACTGCTGCGCCAGCCATGCAGACGGGGGATGAAACAACTGGTCGCAACAGCCAGCGCCGGGTTGCCCACGCAGGTCCTCGTCCTGCGTGCCTGAATTCAGCGGGTGCTTCGCTGCTGTAAGAAAACGCAGGTTCCTCCCCCCACCCCAAGGCAACAGTAAATTAATATAGGAGAGGAGAAAAAAAAAAAAAGTTACTTCCTAATGTTGGTAAATCACAGAAATCCCCCCTTTGCACTCTGCAAAGGAAGAAAAGGGTAACTGCGGTTCGGGGACGGGACAGGGATGGGGCCGCGCTGGCGCCGCTCCGCACGCCCGACCCAGCAGCAGCCGTCGCCAGTCGGATGTGGAGGCTTTGCTCGTCCCGCCATGCTGCACCACGAGGGAAAAGGGGCAGGGAGCCGCTTCCCAAAGCAGCGCACAGGGGTGCGCGCCGCTCGCGCCAACATCCCTGGCGTTTGGGCCGTTCGCACGGATCTGCAGGCTCCCGCCCAGCGCTGCGTTCGGGAGCGGGCGGTAATTCCCCGCCGCGGCAGGCGCGTGCTGCTGTCACCCGGGCACAACACGCCTTGCTAACGAGGTGCAGTGCAAACCTCTCGTTCCTGTGTTATTTGAGGCACTGCATGCTTAAAGTTCAGAAACGTCCCCTTTATAAAGCAGCTTTTTTATATGTATGTATGTATATGTGTGTGTATATATATATACACACACATATACCCATATGTACGGAGCAGCCAGTCTGGTCCATCAGAGGAGGGGAAAGCGTCACCAGGGCTTAGGGGCAAGGGGTGCAGGCAGGGAGGAGCAGCCTGCGGCCGTTGGGCACGGGGCGGTTGCATCCTGAGATGCACTGGGCAGTCTGGCGTGTGGCGAAACGTGCGTTTCCGCTAAGGTGCGTTTATCCAGGTGTCTTCTGGTTGTGGCACAGTGTGGTTGGTGCTACTGGTCAGTCTTCATTTGCTGGGCTTTTTGTTACAGGGCTTTCAACACTAGCGTGACCCAGCCGACAGCTTCTTCTGGGCTCCTCTCAAGCCTTCCAGCTGTGGTGCCGTGGTGGGAGTCAACCGACCTATAAAGCAGACCGGAGACCCAGTGCATCGAGCGGTGGCTGGTCGGGTGGCCCATGGGACGGCGTGAGCACGGCTTGGGGGCCGAGCCACCCGACTGGCGCTCAGGAGATTTGCTTTCGCTTCTCTCCTGACGGTTTCTGTGCAAACTTAAGGAGGTTTGTGGAAAGCGGCTTTGCTGTTTAGGAATCTGGCTCTCCCTGGTGGCAATGGGATTGGCAGCTTTGGCACTGGTCTGGCTGGGCTGTAGTTCCCGTTTGAAATGCGGGGATATCAGATGCTTCCGTGCTTATCTCTAGGCTTTCTGGATTTCGGCTCTGGTCGACGGGGCTGTTCTTTACCGCACGTGCGTTACAGCTGTTGTGCCGGGCCGTTGGGCCCTCTGCGTCTGCTGCAGGGGGAATAGGAATGACAATATGGCCCACGAGAGTGTGATGCTCTTCTGGGGAGGGCAAATGGGACCTCCTTGCTCATCAGTCTGTTCCCTCTTTCAGTCACAATTGCTGACTTCAGGGCCCAAAATAACTTTTTTTAAAGTATTTTTTGCAACAAAGACCGATTTGGAAAATTCCATCGGGTTTACCTGTGGGACTCAGGAGAAGGCCGGAGGGGTGTCAACGAGGGCAAAACTTGGCCTCCAGAGCACGCCTCCAGAGCAGTGCCGGGCTCCCGGAGCCGGTGGCACTCGGCAGGCAGGTTCCCCTGGGGAAAGCAGTCGCCCCCAGGAGCTGAGCATGCCCGACACCGAGATGGCTGCGATGAGCTTGCTGTGTGTGTAACTCTGCTTTAGGGGGTTGTTCCTCTGCTTCGCCGAGTTGAACCTAGCTTTAAGATAGTGGTGTGACGCGCGCTGAGGTCGCGAGGAAAGACTCCCGCGAGCTTCGGTGGGCTTTGGGTGGTGCTGCAGGGCGGTAAGCACCCAGCTCCAAATGGCTTAATCCCAAACTTGGTGCGTAGATATGGCTTTAAGTTCTCCTGTAAATTATGATCGTTCGGGACTATACAGCTCTTAAACAGGTACACTTATGCTCTTTTTTCCGGTCCAGCTTCTGTCTCCATCATCTCTGTATTATTCACTTTCCTTTTAACTGGGAATACCACACTCGGTGAATTCTGTTGACGCCTCGGGGGTAAGGACTCTTTGAAGCTGTTCTGTTTTGGGGTTTGACCTCCTGAACATATCCCAGGCAAGTCTTTTGCAATTAACACTCATCTAATTTGTTACTCTCAAAAAAAAAAAAAAAAATTGCAGAAGATGGTTTAGAAATAAGGCAATCCTGAACAGATGTATCGGAGTTGTAGTAGCACACGAGTCACTCGTTTTCCCCTTCCTCCACATCCTCCAGTAATTTTATTTCCCCTGTGCACTGGCAACAAATTGGAGATTGGTGTTAGAGGCACAAATTAAAAATACATCAACCAACATAAGAATGACACTGTGACATTTGCAAAATGAAACACATTATCACTCAACTATTTATTTGTTGCTGGGTTAAACAAAATTTGTATTTAAATTAATACAGCACGAGCAACTAAATGTAATTTCTTTGCTCTGTTTGTATTAAAAAAATTATGTTTGATTTTAAAGAATTGTATGCGTTTATTCTGGGGGGAGGAAGAGGAATCGTCTGATTCATTGCTAAGGTTTCTCGAGAGAGATCTTAACACATGCCGAAGTGTTGTTAACGGGTTGTACCACAGTTTGTGATGCACAGAATAGTTAAAAATAGGTTAAACCTCACATGAAACAAGTTTTGGCAGGGAGTGGGGATAGGGGGAAGGGGAGAGTTAGTGCTCGTTTGCGTGTGATGGTTAAGCATCGACTAGCAAAAAATACCAAGCTTTGGAGGTGAACACTGTGAACATTTTACTATGCCAAAGTCTTTACGGATCCTCTTCCTCTAGGTGAGGTTATATCCTTTATAGCAACATTTGGTAGTTGCTTTAAATTATTAAAGGCATTTCATAGGGTTGTAGCTCTTTGAGCAGAGTTTGCAAAGAGGGCCCCTGCCTGTATTCTTAAGGTAGGTTAATGATGACTTTCCTGGCGCGATGTGTCCAGGACACTGAGGTTAATAAAACCCGTAGCTCTTCTTCATGACTATCATGGGATGTTTAATGTTCGGGAGTGTGCAAGACCTCAGCTTAATGTTCCGTATGAAGAATAGTGCTGCCAAGCGCTCATCATCCCCAGTGCCGGCGCAGGACATTATAGGTGCGAGGAATGGGCCCAGCGCACGCGGGGAGAGTTCAAGTACCTGCGAATAGGGGAGTACTTCCCCCCACACGGAGAGCGAGTACCTGGAGACAGCCGCCGGCTGGGCAGGCCGGCTTAGCCGCGCTGCCGGCACGCGGCTCCCCGGCGGGTCAGCTCCGACGGCCGCTGCCCGAGCCGCATCCGAGGCACGTTTCGCATGGCAGAGAGGCAAGTTGAAATCTCAGTGTAACTTGGCTGATGATTCAATCCCACTTGGCTTGATTAAAGCGTTTGTTTGATATGATCTCTTTATTTTCCTCTTTCCTCCTTCACTGCCGCTCCCATTGGAGACTGGGAAGGAATTCTTTTGGGAGCTGGGGAATGGGGGTTAAAGAGTAGTATGTGAGGGAAGCGTTTGCGCTTGTGAAAACTATCTCCGAGACAAAGAAAGAAAGAAGGTGGCTGTTGGGAGAGTTAACTTCTCCCTTCCTCTTTCCCCTCCCTCCAAAAAAACCTTGAGACTTTAAAATAGTTCGGCATTGTTCTGGGACTTAGTGGGCTTTTCTAGCTGTGAATATTGCAGCAAATACCACAGCAATGACAGTATAGCGCTGTCTGTATTCTCTCTGTGCGCTGGCTGGACAGGGATTTTTCATTTCATGCATCATTTACAGCCCTCTGCATTGATCTACAAAGTCGGTGCGTCGTGCTAACACAAAGGAAAAGAAGAAAGGGAAGAGAGAGGCCTGAATGACAAAGTTCGGATCTGAAGTCGCGTCTCGACTCAAACTTCCCCAAAGCATTGGCTGTGCCTTGCAGTTTGCCTCGTGGTATGGGGAGAAGGGCAGTCTAAATAGCTCAGATCCGCACCTGATCTTTGCAAAGTTCTCCATCCCCTTAAACTTCAGGAAAAATCGGAATCCGGGTTGTGTCGTGAAAGGGAGAGGTCAGCCTCCTGGGCTTCGGTTTTTCGGTGGCGAGCAGGTCGCGGGGCTTACCTGTCTGCTGGGAAACGCCTGCCTTCCCCAAGTGTGACGTCTGCTTTTCCTGGGAGCTAAGACATGAGAGTATTTCGGGGCACTGTCAAGGGTTTTTTGCTAATTTATAGCACACGGTGTGGCTGGCTAGCTAGGCGTGCCAGGCTACAGCGCCGGGGCTGCGGGCTCTCTCTGTAGCGGCACTCCCGGCAGGAATAAAGCCGCCAACGGCGAGAACGGCTCCCCGAGAGCCAAGGAAGCGCGTGGGTCTAGGGCGGGAGCAGCGTCGCGCAAGGGGAAATGCCAATCAGCCAGAAGAAATCCCACCTGTTTCGTTCAAATGCTGCTTACAGCAGAGCCTTCTTTTCTTTAAAACAAGTTACAGATTCTTTTAAAAAGAAAGAAAAGGGGGGGAAGGGAAATTAGGTTTGCTTGTCCCATCTAGGAGCTTTTATAGGAGAGGAAGCACAAACTGCAGGAGAACTGGGGGGTTTTTTGGTTGTCTTTTCCAGGTCTATTTGGTACCACAATCAGCTCTTTTGGCAGGGTTCTAAGTTTACCAAAACAGTCCTTTTTTTTTTTTTTTTTAACTTAAAAAAGTAGAGTTTTGTGATGTTAATTAAAAAAAACCAAAAAACCAAAAAAACCTCTGTCTAGGCATGTTTCATACACATGCAATTTTGCTTTATCACAGTAACAAGCTCCCTAATCTCTCTCATCTGCTCTAATGAATGACTAGTATAATCTTGTCGTGTCGGTTCTCCGTACCTCGCCGCTCAGCAAAGCCTCATTTCCCTTGCCAGTCGCCGAGGGCTGTTAGTCAGCAGCAAAGCTCCCTGGCAGAATCGGCCTCAGCACCAAGGGGGAAGGAGTCAGTCTGGAGTCGCCCCTCCGGCTCCGCTCCGGAGGCTGCGCGAGACCTGGGCTCACAGCCGGGCTGCCCGGGGCGGCCGCGCTGATGCTGCCTGCAGAGGAGCTGCCTGCAGAGGAGCTGCCGGCGTCCCGCGGGGCGGCCGTCAGCGTGGACGGCCCGAGCGACCCGCGGCGGCTGCAGCGCCGCTGCGGCCAGGGGCTCTGCAAGGCACAGTGGGCGGGAGGAGCTGGTTTGGCAGGAGAAGCTGGTTTTGGATGCTGCAGGTAGAAGAGGCATATGAAGCGTTTTGGCTTCTGGGCCATGTAATTCCCGATTAAAAGGGATCTTGTGTTTACAGCACGAGAGAAAACTGGAGAGGGGTTATGAGCTACAGCAAAGGCAAGTCCAGGTACCCCCGTTGGCAGAGCAGGCAGGAGGAGGAAACCGCCACTGGTATTTCGGTGGGGGAACATTAGCAGAAAGACCAAGGGGAAGGAGCACGAGGCTGAGCCCGCTTTGTGATGTTGCCCGGTACCCGAGGGGTTTCTAATGGCGATTCAGAGCCATGCAAGTGTTGTTTCTGTGCTGGCAGACGTAGGCACCCCGGGAGGATCTGGAGAACCTGGGAAACACTGACTTCTCCTCACATGCTCCGCGCATCCCACGAGCCCACAAGCACGCTTGCGAGTGCCAGTTGTCAAGAGTCCAAACCTCCAAGAAACAACTCTCTCCGCCTAGGACCGCTCCCTCGTCTCCAGGGGAAGGCATTCGGCAACACTTGCACCATTGGTTATATATAGAAACAAGGAAGAAACCAGCTTAAATGTCCTCTAAAGGCAAATCCTGATGTTTATATGAGAAAGCTGCCCATTGTGTCAGGAGAATGATTTGGTGGCCCGGAAGATCCCCTTGCCTTTGCCTCCCGCTTCAGTACTAGACAGCCTAATGCATCCTGTACACACTCCAGCATTATAGAGAAGACGGCTTGCTAATACTGAGCCTGGGAGGATGCCAAAGGTGTCTCCAAAGCAGGTCCTAACACTTGGTGACAGCAGGTTATGTGGTGCCACACCAGAGCCGGTCGCCCTGATCCAATCACCTGGTGTCCGCAACGTCGTGGCAGGCAGGTCAGATGTAGTCCTCGTCTGCCCGTGTCCCAACAACATGCGTGCCCCCGAGAAAGGAGGCTGCAGCACATGGGAGGGAGCTGCACGCTCTCGCTGGGGACCTCAGTCTGTCCCGGCTGCCCAGGCAGGACGCACTGTGGTGGTGCTCCTGTCAGCGCCCCTACGTCGTCTCCAAGGTGGCCCTCGCCTTCTGGGTTAGCAGAGGTGACATTGCACACAGATGTCCAGTCCTGTTAGATCACCTTTAAAAAATGCATTTGTTTCTAATCTGAATATACGGGCCTCGCTGGTGTGTTAAGCTTTTCTGTGTCGAGTATCAAAGTGCCCCACTTAGGTACTTCTCAATTGTAATCGCATTACCTCATAACCTCTAGGCTAAATTGCTAAAACCAGGTTTTCAAGTCTGCAGATCTATCTTTGATCTCTTTGTTTAGGGTGTCTGTGAAAGGGTAGCTGATGCCAGAGGTAATTGGTGTTTAGTGTTGTGGTAGTAAGAACGAATGGAGACAATCCCATAGTCCTTACTGCCTCCCCAGATTGCTGTTGGTTACAATCACTTCAGAGCCAATATCAGGTTATGTCAATCATTACTGCATGAAATAGGCCCTTGACACAGAGGATTCCTATTCAATAGCTTTCTATATCATGATTGATTTCAAGAGTTAGTATAAAAATGTATCAGAAGGTTCAGGTGATCCACCAAACCTTAGCTATTCTGATCTTGCTTCCTTCCAATCTGATGAAGATAAATTTTCTGGCATTCACCTCTTCCTTCATGTGCCTTTAGTGTTTCCATTTGTGGTACAACTGTAATTGCTTCTTCCATTTGCCACTACTTTGAATATGATCTCACTCTGGGTGAGTGAGTATTCAACCAAACATTACAAGGTTTAGTAGATCTGGAATGTCAGAAGCTAAGCTACCTCGGAACCATCACCCCAGGGACCTCTTTTGCCAGGCATTTTTCTCTTTCTCGCATCTCTGAGTGATGCAAGGCCAAAAGTGATTTAGGGGGCTGTCTTGTTCTTAAGCATAATGTCATCAGTGTAAGTTGTCTTTTCCAAAATACCTGGGCAGTGAGAAGTCAAAGTTTCCTTGAAAAGGTTGCAAGTTGAAAATGAAAGGATTTATGACCTAGGAGACCAGTGTAGAAGTTAGAATGGGACTACTGGAGAGCAAGGACAGGCTTTAGAGCTGGGGAGTGTAGGCGACTCTTTTTTTTTTTTTTTTCTCTCTCTTTTATTTTATCTTTAATCAAGTTAGCATCAACAATGCTAACAAGAATTAATTATCAAACTTGATAATTAAGATGAGCAATTGTTCCTCAGAACAGTGATCAGCTTCTTGAAATCCACTAAGAGGTTTCCTGTGACTTTTTATACAGTTCCTCAGGCCCCTCTTGGGGTCACCTGGCCTTCTATGTACCCTAGATGAAATGGGAACACTTGCAAATAAATTGAGCCATTGTTTGTCTTTTCAGATATCAAATTAGTTCCTAGTTTAAAATACCGTGCTCTTTAAACATATTGGTTGATTATATTTCTTTTAAAACAGTATTTCCACCTCTGAGTGACATAGACATGTCACCATGAAAAACCATAAAAAAGTTCAGTTCTTATCTGCTGTAATCTAATAAGCCATCAGTGTGCAAAAAAAAAAAAAAGAGGTCAGCCAAATGTGGCTCCTTTCAGCTTAAAATTCTGAAAATGACTCACTCCTTATTTAGTCTTATAATGAGCTCCCGCCCACTTAGGGCAAGCTTCTAATTTCAGTTGCTCTGGCGTAAATCCAGAGGGCTTCCGTTGAAGTGGATGAAGCTCCTGTCAATTCACATAGCTGTAAATGAGATGAGACCCTGGCCTTGGGCACTCGCTACTGGCCATGGCCAGACAGGGCCTCCTGCTTGGCGAGAGGAGGCCTTTTCGATGCAAACCGAATAGAAAGATGAGTTCAGCCGTGCATCACCGCTCTTGAATGCCGGGTGTGAAGTTTCTGAGAATGCCGTTGGTGTCTGAGTAGCATCATTTTCGTATCTCCCTACGTATTACTCTACCAATCAGCTTAGTTCTCTACTTTTATTTGTTCTCTCAAGGCCCAGGTTCCTCTTGGGACAAAAGTACCAACTTCTTTCAAACGTAAGTGTGAACAACGCAAGTTCTCAAAGATTTCTGGTTCAATGTGATTTATGGAGAGATGTCAGTGGCTAGCTGAAAAGGTACTGGTTAAGTAATCCAGACCCTTCTAACGTGGCTTATCTCCTAAGAGAAATCAAATTTAAGATGTTGGGGTTTTTTTTTTTAATTAGTTTTGCTAACAGCCCTGTTCTATTCCTCCATTTCACTTGCCTGCCTTCCCCCATCGCTGCTTTTGAGCAGAAACCAACAGTGTTTGTCACGAGTCTGAAAAATAGTGCAGTAACACGATGCACAGTGACGCTGGAGAAATTGGACACTAAGAAACTTCTTGAAAGTTTGTGGCAGGCTGCTAAGGCTTGGTGACATGTGGCTACCTGTGTCATTTGGTAGTAGTAGTAAGATCTGTAGTAAGAGGGTGTCTGACTTGCTGAGAGGAGATCAAGAGTTGTGTCCTTCATACCTGAGTGTAGTGTCCTTCATACCCTAGTGAGAAACACCGAGACAGGACAGCAGCAGGACGTGGCCAGGCCAGGCCTGGGCTGATCTTGTGTGTCCCAACTTGCAATAGGAAGGATCAACAGGAGAAACTGCTGTTTCCCAGATCAGAATTTGGCCAAAATGTTTGTGTTAAGCAACCATGTGCTTGGAGAGAGCAAAACAGGAAAAAGGCACCAAACCCGAAACCTCTCGCAGTCGCAAGCGGTCAGGATGTCAGTTCTGTATCCACAAGATGACACCTTACAAAGCGTGATGTTGATACGCTGTTTTCGGTATTGACTCAAAAGGAAGACTACCACCTACTTGGTCAAAGCATCTCTTTCTGGGCTCCTGCCTCGGTGCGCACCGCGCTTACCCCACTTAACAAGCCAACGCATGGTGCACGGAGGCAGTGCTGCAGGACGTACGTGAATCTTGGATGCCTCTTTATTTAATGCTGAGGTTTTCCCTCTTGGGAAAGTATGGTAGAGGTTATTTCCAGCAGTATGGCTTAGGGAGACTCTATCTGCGAGGCTGTCTATAAATGCACAAGATGAGAGTTCAGGAACTGAAGAGCTGAGGCTGTTGAAACCTGTTGTGACTTATTTAATATAATTCCTAGAAATTATTCTCAACGCATGTTGTGTAATTGTTTCACAGAAGGGCTTTTTCTAATCACTTGTCGGGAGTAGGATTCAGACTGAAGTCAGAGTTTTGACTAAGCAGAACAACTCAAATATTTTCAATACTCCTCCATTAAATTCTGTACATTTTCATGGTGTATTTTTTTTTAATTCATTCTTTTTCTGGACTGCACAGTAGATTGGAGACGTATTTTAAACACAGAGCCAGATTGCTGGTAAAACCTTTGTTCTAGGCGGATCCACAGCAGTCCGGATCCGCCTTGGAGAGTGCAGAGACCAGGGCGTGACCACGTGGAAAGCTTTACCGAGAAATGCTGTGTGTCGGCAGGCTGAAGGCCGCGTCTTCAGTTTCCCGCTTTACGCAGGAGAGGTGGATGCCTCCGTGCTCCTGAGGACGTAGGCTGTTTGCCTCTGGAATTCAGCTGGAAGAAGAAAAGACTTCCAAAACAACTATAAGTTTCAGGGTTTGATTTATTATATCCTCCCACTGCACAAAATAGGTTTGTAACATTGATGCAGAGTTTCAGAGGATGTTACTCACTGCTGAGTTTCGGTTTCGGACATGAACTGCTTTCACATGTGTTCATTTTGTTTGCCTTTTAAGCTCCTTTCCCCCTTCCTGTGAGCATTGAATCGGTACAGTCTTGGAAAAAAAAATCACAAGCTGCTACAGCTACGAGAGCTCCTGCATGTGGCACCAAAGCCACAAGTCGGAAGTTTCACCGTGGCATCGCTGGTGATGTATCTTAAAGATTGTACATGCATACCCTGGAATAGCACCTCTGAGCTAAGAAGCGGTCCGTTCGCGCGGCAGATGTGAGCGAAGCTTTTTCAGATCCCATGTTCCCCACTCCTTGTATGGCACTGAGTGCTAAAATACTCCTGTAAACACTTATTTTTTTTCTCCAAAAGTCTCTCCCCCTCCCCCCCAATAAAATAGCCCTGATCAAAGCTGCCATAATATTGATAGTAGCAGTTTTACTCATAACCTGTTTTTACTATAGATAGTATTTTCAGCGAGCTGAACGCTGGTTTCCTACAAGGTATGAGGAGAAGGGAGCAGAGGGGTTCCCCAGCTGTTCGGGATGGCTCGAGTCGCCCTTAGTCCGTGCTCACTGCTGTGCTGTCGGTCCCCGTGCCAGCAAGCCGACCTCAGTCCCATCGCCTAGTCCAGCCGGGTGAGCTGCCTTTCCCGGAGAAGCCCTGCTTGAGGGCCCGGCCAACACGACGGCTGCAGGAGACTTAACAAGTGCTGGTCTCAAGGGCTGTGTTCAGAAACTTTGCTCTTTCTTAATCGATTATAATTAGATATGGACTGGACTGGAAATTCCCACCATCCACTTTGAACCTTGCGCCCCTAGAAAAGGACCGTGACTTTGGGGTGACTCTCGTCACTAATCGCCATTGAGTTTTCAGCTTTAAAGCGTTCATCCCCCATCCCGCTGAAAGGTCCTCCTTTAAGGTGATTTAGTTCTTGTTCCTTTAGCTTAGTCCAAGCGGCGTTTAAACGCAACTGCAAGTCCCGCTCGGTTTTCTGGCGGCCTTAGCAAGGCGCTGCTGGCACACTGCCAGCGCAATCCGGGTCCGGAGCGCTGCAGCTACTGCCAGCACGGAGTCTTGCTGAAGCTGAAGTTAGAAACACCAGTGTGTATATGGTGCGGATCTAAAACAAAGGACAGAAAGTTTTTTTTTTAAAAAAAAAAAAAAGGCAAAAACCCCTACTTCTTTTAAATTGAAACTTTCCACATAGTTGATCTTTTTGCAAATAACGATCTGAAATGACATGCCCGCTCTCCAAATCTAATTACTAATCGGTTAGTCGACCACTCGCTGCCTGGCACGTTGCTCTGACCATCTGAAAGCCTTCTGGCGTGATTTCCACCGCTCAGGGTAGGCGCTTCTCCGCGTACGACCTGGCTGCACGATGTCATCGCTCCGCGTCACGGGGGCGAGCGCCGAGCCGCCGCTCTCCCGCGGGGAGGACTCCCCTGGAGCTCCCGCGCCCTGGATCGCGGCCGTGGGGAAGCGGGCGGCACGTGGCCGCCGATGAAGGTGGGGGATCCCCGTGCGAACAAGCCGGGGGCCCGCGGCGCCGGGCAGCACAGCCCCGGCCTCGCGAGCGCGGCGGCAGGCGCAGCCCCGCGGTCTGCTCTGATCCCGAACGGCGTTGCGAGCCCCTTATCAGATTTTAATACAAAAACACGAGCAATTAATTTCTGCGTCCTTATCTTATCTTGCTGATCTTACAAGCCCTTTCGAAGTTTGGTTTCTCGTTTCCAGCTCCCGCGTACAGGCGGTAACGCTGTTATAGTTCAGAAATCTATAATTCAAACTTCCAGACTGAATGCGCTTCCCATGCAGGTCTTTTCATAATTGGTTTTCAGGCTGGTCTGTTCTGTGATGTGTAATTGTTAGCCGTTGTAAAAAGATAACTCACATTTTTAAAAGCCTAACGCTTGCTCTGTGCAGATAAAAACTGTGACAAATTATGTTCCAAAATATCATAAAAGTAGAGAGACATGTTAATAACCAAAGGTGAAGTTTCATTTGGAGGTCAGCGGGAGCTATTAAAGTGGTCAGTAATTCCAGGGTTTGCCAGTAGCGATTTGGCCATATCACTTATCTGCTCTGGTCCATGCTTAAGCATCTCCCTCAGTGAAAAAATAATCCACTGAGAGTAATACAGGAGGTCAGAGGTAACTATGGAGAAAAAGCAATATTGTCAAAATAAAGCAAGCTTTCAAGTACAGACATTCAAATTCCCAGTCCATTAAAATATTTTGACTTTGACAATTTTACCATACTCTTTGGACATGTTATTTAAAATATTGCCTTTCATTATGTTCAGATTTAAAAGAAAGAAAAGATCAAATAGATCATGTTAAAAAAGGTGCAAGTTAAAGCATGGCATTTCCCGTTGTCACATGAACATCTGGCAATGAAAGTTTTTAGTCCCAGAATTTCAGGGACACCAAAATGGGGCCAAACAATAAACCTGGATATAATGTGAATTCTGCAGAGCAGGAGCTAGAATTCCAAAGCACCGCTGCTCCCAGCGGGCTGGGGGATGCCCTTCTTCCCAGCAATCGTGCTTGGTGGTGCGGAAAAGAAAGGAAGAGCCCAGATTCCTGCCTTTTTGAACTAAAATCCACCTGTAGGTGATAGGTAAATTCATAGTCTTGGTGATTTGTGCATGAGGTTCCCCACTGGCTTCAAAAGGAGTAGCACGTTTTGGGGGGGAGGGGGGAATCCCTCCCAGGCTGGGATTTGGGAAAGGTGCTTTCTGGAAACTGAGGAGAGCCACATCCTGGCCGCATCTCCACTGCCGTCTGTCCAGCTGGGGTTGTCGCTCCAAGGAGTGACCCGAGACGCGGGGAAACGCCGCGGAGGAGGAGGAGGAGGAGGAGGAGGAGGAGGAGGAGGAGAAGATGTTTCCTCTTTCCTCTGGCTGTCCTGCCCCCTCGAGCCGCAGCAGTGGGTCTGGGTGGCCTCGCGCTGTTCACGTACGCACCCAGCGTGGCAAAGCCCGGCCCAAGCTGCAATACAAACCACTAATGGCAATCACTCGTTAATTGCTGTTATGGGTCAAGTTTGAGTAATTACTGTTAATTTTTAGTTTACGCTTTAGTCCACACCTTTGCTGTTTTATTATATTCCTGACAGTATTTATATATGTCTAAAAATGTCATCATCTTTAATTATGCATTTAATTAAAATAGTGTTGATTATTGTGAGCAAGCTTCTTCCACCAACATTTTTGGACACTGAACAGTTGCTCTGCAAGATGTATGCAATCTGCATTTTTGCTTGTACAGTACAAAGTTTTTGTTTACCTTTTCTTTTTTTCATATTTGTTGAGGTATATTCTAGTATATTTTAGTATATTCTGTGGAGAAGTGTATTTTAGCACATTCCATTCACAAAAAAAAAAAATTCCTGTGGTTAAATGATGCTTTGATACATCTTAAAGAGCAAGTGTTTATAAGCATTTATAAAATATATGGTTCTCTACCTCAAGGCTCAGAATAGTTCTGATAAATATGGATGATATCAGGATAATTTACATGGTCAAAACATGTTCTCTTATTTATATGTGAGACTGCAGTGGCTCTATGCCAAAGGCATATTCAATGTATTTATTTAAAAAAAAAAAAAAAAAAAAAGTTTGCAAAGCTGAGTTTATAGCCCAGCAAGGAAACATGTAGCGAGGCATGTAATGAAAATGTCCTGTTTATTTCTGTGCCATTTCAAATGCTGTCATTTTCTAATACTTGAGGCAAGTCAGTAATAATATTGATTCACACCTGTTTAGTAATGTTGCTTTTGCAATGAGATCCAGCAGAACGGAAACCACACATCTGAATTCACCTGAAATTTATACCTATTTGAAATTGGACACGTCTCTCGTTGAGACAGACGTTGCCCAGGTATTATCACTTGTACCCACCTAACCCATACCAGGATCACGTACGATATGCATATGTTGCAGACCTCAGCTGTGTGTCATACATGGCACATAGCAGGTATAAATGCAGGCAGCACAAAATCCCTGGGCTACCAAGTATAAAACTCGTAAGCTTTGAGCTATGCGGTGCACTTTTCCAGTTTCTGCAAAGAGGAGAATAAAGGTAGAGTGGAAGGGGAGAAACCATGGATTTTTCTGCAGCTCTTTGAGGGCTCCATTTGTCTTTGCTCAGCAGATGCAGGAGGCCTGTTTGCCTTTGGGGAGGAGGAATACAAGACAAGGGCTGTAAACAAGGACGGGAGCAGCCCCTTGGCCAGGCCCTTTGCAAAAAGAAAGGACGGATCTGCGCTGCAATGCGCGCACGAGGGACTCCAAACCACACCTTCGCACCAGCACCCAAACGTTCAGGGGATTATTAGGCAGCCAGTGTTGAAGCTGTACAAGCCGTACGCTGACTCTGAGAAGGAGACCTTGCAGGCTCGCCAGAGAAGGCTTTCTCCTTAGTTTCCAGCTACTTCCCCTTTTGGTGATTGCTAGGAAAACCAAAAAAGAGCAGCCCCGTTGCAACGTTTTAGCTGCTACCTTCTGACCCAGCCCCCAGTCAAACTAATAAAGGTGTCCCGTGACTCGACAAACTCCTCGGACGGCTTTGAATCTGCTTGGTGTCTGAACGGTGAAGAACTCGGGGAAATGTTTCCTCCTGAATGGATCCAACAGCCGTTCACCTGACTTTGAAGTCAAAGCAATATATTAAAATAAAAAAAAAGAGAATAACAAGTGCAGCTAGAGAATAGTGTTTTAAATTATTTCCTTTATTTTTTCACTTACAGCTCCTTTGTGGGTTTTTTTTTCCTATTCTGATTTTCTTTTTTTCTTTTCTTCTGTCCCTTTGCAAGAGGGTTCCTGAGATAGGATTCTCAGTAACACCCACTGGTGGCAGTAATGGCAGTTTTATGACTTCTCTTAGCTAACCATTATCAAGCAACTCGGCACACCAAGTGCAAGGCACAATATTGCTTTAACACCCCTCTGATTTCCTTCCTCCCAGGGGGCAAATGCTCTGCAGAGAAACCTCCACACTACTGACCACAATTGCTATAATTTGTTAGTCTAATGGGAAAAAGTACACAGCCTTTTGAAACTGGAAGTATAAAATAATATTGTGCGATACTTTATATAAATGGTGTTGTGCTTAGAAGTGCCTCTGGTTCAGTTTAGCTCTTCCCTTTGAGAGCCATGATAATCTGGATTAACTCTCCCTTGTTTAAAAAAAAAAGGCATTTATTAATAAATTATGCATCTTTGGTTAGTTGTTGCCTTAAAAAGAAATTAAAACACTTTTAAGAAGTGTGCTATAGGAGAAACAGAGGTTTCCAGGCTCTGGAATGATTTAGGAACTAAATCTGAGCTACTCTAGAGATAAGCACGTGAGCATCAGCAATGCTTGGGTTCGAACTGCCCAGGCAAAGGGAAGGTTGGCTTTTTACATCATTTATCCCCCCTGCCCAGAGAAGGGCAATAATCCCTGGTGTGGAGCTGCCGGATGGTGCCTGGTCGTGGCTCCGCCGGGTTGCGGAGGGACGCGGCGCCGGGGGTGTCGCAGCCCTCCGCAACGCCGGAGCTCGGCGCCTGCAGGCGTCCGCCCCCGCTCTGCGTTTCGAAGGCGAGCGTTTCGGTTCGCGAGGTCGGAGGCCGGCGCGCCGCGGGAGAGGAGCGAGCCCTGCGCATCCTCTCGTGGCTGCGCGCCCTGAGTCATGTCGAACTAGGCCCGTGGACGCCTGGCGCGTGCCCTGGCGCTGCGATCTGCGTGATGAATTTTCGTTTTCGTCAGCTGCTTTCACGTAATCCTCTCTGTGGTTTGTGCCGGCAGCTCCTCGCGGCCCGGGCGGCGCCCCGCTACCCTGCCCGGGGAAGGGAGTCCCCGGGGCCGTCTCCACGGCCGTACTCGGGCTTTGAGCTCTTCTGATTTCCCTGGTTAGCAGGGCAGGTCGTTCAGCTGCACGGATGCGTCCCTGAAGACATCCGTGGTTTGCTGGTTCGGTATTTGGTGGCCTTTTCTCTGGGGCTCTCTGGTTTGCGCTGGGAAGCAGCGTTAAGGCGGCAGAAGCGCTGCAGGTGTGAAAAGCGGGTGTGAAAGGCTCGCTGCGGGCTTGCTGGGGTCTAGCGATCCGGCCGGCCGGCCTGCAAGCGCCTCGTTTGCTGGTAACCTCATGGCGACCGGAGCGCAAAACGGGCGCCGTGCTCGGCCGACCTCGGCGTTCGGCTGCCTCGCTGCAGCGCGCCGCCGCGGCCCTCGGGAGCGGAGATGCGGCGAGGGCCGGGCTCGCGCGCTCCTGGGGCGAGGCGACGTGCCAAGGCGCGCCTGGATCCCAGGCTCTGCCGGAGTCGTCCCAGCCGGACAGTATGGCACATGTGTGTGCTATTAAGCAGAAATTAGAAAAATCAGTAGAGCGTAAGACAACTCCTGGTTTGGAAAGCTCTTAGCTGAAGGGTGGCGCAGGCATAGCTCAGTTACTCCTTGTAGCGTTAGTCATGTGCTAATCGTTCCTCCCCGAATTGGTGCAAATCATTAACACGCTCCAAATACTCCCCTAAACTTTCCTTTTTGAGGTGTAATTCCTTAGCATCCTCTGCATAAATAGTCGTTTCATGAAAACAGCAAAACGGATCCCTTCGAGCCAGGGCGCTTGCTCCTGGTGGGGGTGTGCACCGCTGGTCCCAGGGAGCTCCGGAGGACGGAGCCCGTCTCTGCCCCCGCGTGCTGGGGCAGCAGGCAGCCCTGCAGTTCGGATGCCTTGCTGCATCCAAATATATATATATATGTGTGTGTGTGTATGTATATATATAAATAAAAAAATAAAATCAATCTTTCCCTATAGCTGATCAATATTAATAACAAAGCCGAGGGGCTGGACAGGATATACGTTTTATTATGAGAGGGGAAAATGAGAGAAACAAAATCTGGTCCAAATACCTCTGTCTACTAATCAGACAATAAGAACTAAACTTTAATAGCTGCAGAACGATCACAGGGCTGTCGTAACTGCCTACAGTTGTTCGACCAGGAATCTCAGTTTTGCATGTTGTGAGTTATTGGAAAATATCTCTGCTAATAAATGCTTTGATGGGAGATGTACTTAATAAGCTCTAAAATGAGTGGAAGGAGTGGGGGAGCTAGCAAGTAATGCTGCAGAAGATGGCTGAAAGATAGATTATAAGGTGTCATGCAATACTTGGCGCCTTTCACTGGAAAACACCTAACTGAGCCAAACGTGAATTAACCTAGCAAGTTGCAAGCTCTTTGCAACTTTTGAAGCTTAGTTCGGGTTCAGGTGTTTCAAAGTTCAAACACAGCTTACCCACTTCGTGCTTGAATAACAAGCTGACTAGAAAGGTATTTCCTCTACGGCAGGCGACTCCTGTGCTGTGATTGTGGGATTTCTCAGGCCGGGCAAGAGAGGATGAAGAGAGTGAATCTTGCAGTGGTTCCTGCCAGCAACTTATTCATCTCCAGCCTCTTGTGGAGGAGTGGTCGCAGGAGTGAAAAAAGGCCCTCCTGCTACTTTGAGACCATAAACCTCGGTGTAAATTAAGAGCTTAAATAGTTGCATTCAAATCTGAAAGTAATACAGAAGGGGGGAAAAAAATCAGATCCCTTTCTTAGAAACCCTTGTTACTAGGACATTCCGTTTCCAGTTCTTCCCTCTCAAGAGTTCATTTCTCTCACATGATATTTACCCACTGTAACCTCCAAATCGCAAACGCACTTATCTCTGCTTTATATCAGCCTTAAGGATTAGGAGTATGGATCTGTTTTCCAGACTGACCGTCTGACTTACTGACCTTAGCTCGTTCTCTCGCGGAGAGGCACGTGACGTGCCTCTTGTCAAAACCGCAATTAGTCAAAACCCTTTACAGGAAATATGAGCCCAATAAGGAGGGATAAAATAGGAAATCACATGGTTCATACATAACCTGTACGTAGCGCAAAGGTATGCCAATCCTTTCTGCTGTCGGTTGTCGGCTACAACTAGGTCAATGAAGAGAGTCATCAGCAGAATGAGCCTTTATATGGCATTTTTCATCTTCAAGAGAGTTTCAAGCCATTAAAAATTAATCTTCAGCCCAGGCTTGAAGAAAAGAAATATTGTTGTTCGAAATGTGTGTAAATGGTCTCTTTGCTTGCAAAGCGCCTCGTGCCCTCCTGCAGCCGCAGTCTGCTGCCTCCCTGCCTCCGTTAGCTACACCTGATGCGCTGGCGCATCTTCCTGAGCTCCTACTTAGGGTCTCTTTCTTGGAATTTTGACTAGTGTACAAGGCCCAAGAACAGGAATTACGTGCTAAATGGCTCTGGAGCGTAACATTTTCCAGCATGTGTCTCATACCCTAGGAGGCAATGGGGGTTTACTGCCGCTGACCTCGGTGCCCCGAGCCGTCTGACGCGAAGCAGTAGGGCAGCCTCCATTTATCAAGCTCAGAAATGGGGTTGCAACCCAAGGCGGATGACTCCATTTAGCACATACGGTGCTGTAATTGTTTAAGATGTCACCAGGGAATCCTGGCACAGATTTGATTTTTTTTTTTTATCTACAAATACAATAAAATAATTATATGGCATTTGCTGAGACTTAGTGTTTTGACAAAAAAAAGAAAAAAAGTTAAGAGGACCACTCATGCTAAGGAGAGGAACATATCAACACTTAAATAACAGACTTGAAACGGGCCCCTTTCTCTTTTCCTCTGAAGTCTTCCGTTGCTTCGAAGAGACTGGGTCAGTATGTCGGTGCCTCCGTGCGGGAGCGCTCGGCTGCGAAGGTGCAGCACCTACCTCCTGAGCGTCTGTTTTATCCCAGGCAGGGTCCTCAGCCGTGGCAGACCTGCCTCTGCCCCTGCGTAGAGCAGCATAATCTGCAATCACAGCACCTAAATAAATAAATAAATAAAACAGCTTGGTGAAAAATAGCTCGGTGAGGAGTGGAGCTAATGCTTTCTGTCTTCTAGTTAGTGTCTAACACAATGCAAGTTCCTACTGAAGCTTTTCTTGCAGTTGGGTATTCATAACCCCCCCCCTCTCTCTAGTCTAATAATAAGTAAGTTTGCACCAAACCCTTTCATTAGGTAGGGGCACTATTAAAGTCTCCATGCTCCCTAGCCATATGCTTTCAAAATCAGAACTACTTTGTATCTCTGAGCTCTGTACTTTTCTGCTGAATTTGTTTTAATATGTCACCAAGTTCAAAATAAACAAGTGCTGGAAAGCGCATATGCACATTTGTCCTTATAGGGATTCAAGCCTGAAATTTTCTCAGGTGGCAGAACTGAAAATGTAATACATAAACCATGCAGGACTAGTTTTCTCTTTTTTAAAATATTGCTATCTAAAATTAGCTCACTTGGCTGAGAGATCTGAATGAGAGATTTTCTGGCGAGTGGTGCTGGGTGAAGGTTACTGCTGTTCCTCTGGTGTGTAGTTTGGTCTGAGACAGTCTTCTGCAAAACCGAGGTGAAATGGCAGATCCATTTGCACTGCAATGTCTCTGCAACACAGAAAATTAGGTGAGGTGTATCTGGGATGTTTCCCTTTTAACTGCATTAACATCTGGTTCTCCGACGTGGTCTGCAGGGCCAGCTGTACCTGTAAGGGACCTTGAGACCTCAGTGTGAACCGAGCCATTTTTTCCTGAATATATTTTGGGTAGAGAATGACTATGCTGTCATGCCAGTAGTTTTTCCAAATCAGCTTGCAGAGCTGTTTTAAAGCTTGTTATAATCTCTTTGAAACTCTCATCAGGAAAGATACAGTTTCAGAGGCCTGCTCTGTTCCAAATGAAAGAGTAAAATCTTTTAACTTTAATGGGAGGAAAACTGGGACATTGAGTTTGGGGCTTTTTAAAATTATTTATTTAATCAAAGCTTGATTAATGTATGTGAGTGGACTTGGGATTAAGTTCACTGTTAGGTTTGCAGAAGTTTGTCCAAAATTTGCTAGCATTGCCAGCCTTATGGCTGTCATTGACTAACCTTTGAATGGAAAGAGTGGGCAAAGGGCTGAACTCAGCATCACGTTTTACTTTGCATAATCGTAATGTGTTGCATCTCCTCTGCCTCAAATAGATGCTTTGAGGCTTTGTTGCTTCAAGTAAAAAATTAATGAAAGCAGCCAGCACTCACAAGTAACCACACGAAGGCGAACTGGCATGTGTAAGCAGTGGAGGAAAGGTGATTTCAAGAGAGGGACTGACTTCAGTGCAGAGCTTCAGTGCGGCTTGTCTTTATAAGCAATGGAATTGTTTCATGTCAATTATGACAAAAGATAACTGGATAATGGACCCCTCTGCCTAAGACTCCGCTGCACTAGTGTTTGGAGCCTGTCAGTAAACGTGCAAGGTTGTGAGCATGCCTCCCCTATATTTACAAAATTAGCCTGTTGGATGTCGTGAGATTTATTGCCAGCATTCCCAGTAAAGCCCGTCCACACCAGACTTGCTGCCAGCTGTAATGTTAAATCTCGTTATCTCCCATTAGATTTTCATGATACTACTCTCAGTGCAGTAGGTCACCAGTGTCTCGGCATTTTTTTCTACCCATCTTTCCAGCGTGATGTAATCTTTTTTAAGACTGGCAGCCCATGCAATAAAACTGTTTCAGATATCTATTAATATTTTAACACGCTTTTAAGAAAATTTGGCCTTTTGTAATTCTGGTCTCAGAACAGACACATATAATGGTTAATGATACACATTATACTCACAGCAGCTATTCTGTAGGTATGTTTCTTCTGTTTGCATTCACATTTTAACGTCTATTATTAAAAAATCTTCTTTGACAGTTATTTGTTTAGATGCTGGAATGAATTAATCTGATCACCAGAAGAAAACTACTCCTTATTTCCAAAAGAAAGACTATGATTAAAACCTTGGCTTTTTTTTAAGCTCTAAGCCCAGGCTTTCATTTTGCCCTTTGATACCCAGATACAGTTCTCACTGAACTCAGCGGAGTATGGGTGCGTATCTAAGGTCCTCAAGACCATGTCAGCTCCAAATATCATGCTAGTGCCAAAAAGTGATAGGTTTTTATTAAAAGGAGGACTGCTTCACTCCTTTAATTCACTTGGAAAATCTTCTACATCTCCCTGAATAGTCCGTATATTCTTCATGGAGGGTTTTGGTTTTGGAGCCACCCCTTCTGAGCAGTGTGAAGCAACGAACGTCATAGCTGGGATGTGATATGTCAAAAGTTATCTTCCATGGTTGAGAAGCTGTAGCTATACAAAAGAGAGCTTGCAGTATGTTAATAGGAATCTCTAAATTAATCTGTATATAACATCTTGCTAACACTTAGATTTTATAGGTATCATAAGCTCAAAGCTTTACCGGTCATTCATCCTTTATTGAGTTCATTATGGGAATATGACATCTCAATACCAAAAATCTGCACACATAATAAGACATTTCGATGAATTAGCTGGGTGATTTGTACAATATTTCTCATTTTCACTAATCAGAAATTTAGGGTGTATTACTTCTGATGATTCCTTAGACATTCCCATACAGATAAATTAACTAACTGGCTGTTAATAAGGTTCAAGGGATTTAAAACAATATATTTCCAGTCTTTTGTGAGGTTTCTCTTAATCTACAAGCATGTATTGGACATACAGGAAGGGTGAAGATGTGCTTGCATTTATTGCTTTGGGGGGGGGGAAGAGAATACTTTTAAAATCATATATGTATTAAAATATTGGCCAAATTGTTTCAATATTCAATGCTCAGAAGAGATGAGAAAATGAACGTCCTAGCCACTAGAAATCCCACAAACACTGGTGACTTAACCAGATGTCAGGGCACACTTGGTTAATTGTACCTTGTAGGTAGTATTGCATTTGTGCAAATTACACTTGGACTGTGATTCCACCAGGTTCAAGCAGCTGGGAAGATTTCCCTGGAAACAGTCTTCTCGGAAGGATGGGAGGCTGGAGGGGACGTCCATAAATCTGTAGGAGATCTCATCCTTCTGAACCCTTGAGTCCAACCTGCCGTAAGGAGCTCTTTGACATTGTCACACTGTTGTACGTAAAGGAGAAAATTGTGGTTGTTCTGACAACAAGCCACCATTAAGGAGCCCTTTAGATTTTTGTCAATACCATGATATTAATAGAATAAACTTTGACTCAGCAAACGTGCAGTTCAAGACCTGAACGCAAACGCTGCCATTACTTCAGTGATACTTGGGTATTGTATCAATCCTCTCTTGAATGGCCTGCCACCAAAGCAGGTTGTTGAAATACAGCCAAAGTTTGAGTATTCCCTAGGTCAAGATCAAAGTATTCTAGGTTAATTCAATGTGACTAATTATATGTTATTTTCTTGTGCCAGCCCAACTGTGTGTACTAATCTTTTACAGTTTCTTAAATGCATTTGCATTATCACTGCGCAGTCTGTCCTAAAGGTGACACGCAATTCAGAGGCAGGTGAAGTGATCAGAGCAAGGTGAAATTGCTTGTCTTATTGTGGTGAAAGTGTTTACATTTAACTAAGATTAAATTGAATTAAATTTGCATTGATATTCTATGAGTGAAACAAAATAGTTAAACTCTCTGAAGGCCTCAGATGAAGGTGCTGTAAACATGTATATCCATTTGTGTGTATCCCTCTCTCACCTGCATGCACACCTACTCGCCTCATGCCAATAGTAGCACATGCTTTTAATAATATTAGCTGTTGCGTGTAGGAGCAGTGAGGATCTAAAGCACTTGCTCTTCCTGTAGGCTTGCACTTCATTTTATCCTTGTTGCAGGACAGGCCATGCATGTAAGGGCACCGTTAGGTGAATCAATCTGTGATATGTTGTATCTCCCTTTTGCTTTTTAGTACAGCCGTTCTGGGGTGGAAGTTGCAGTGACAGGAGATATCAACATTTTTTTAAATTTGAAAACGCTAGAGATGTTGATTGTTTTATATTACCTCCTTAGGGAGGAAGGACAAGAAATCCAGCTTCATAGTACTGTTGGGTGCATCTACCCTCTAATGAGTCGATAACCGATATTATCTACGCTTTTTTGATAGCTTTTAGCTGAGTCACAATTACATGATGGCCAGTGAGTGTTGACAATATGTAGCCCGGGGAAGCTCAGTTGTTTTCAAATGTTTGGTTCAAACTAGTTATTTTAAACCGATTTTCTGTAGATTTTGCTTTTCCTCTTTATAGTGTCTAGGGCTGAATCTCATTTACAAAAAAGATATGTTACTCATTTTTCATGTTTATTGAAAAATATTTGATGATAAAATCTGACAGTGCAGTGAACCTTAGAAACAGTCAAATAAAAAGACAGCATTATTTGTTTTATTTTATTTTATATAAAAACATCGCACAATGTTGAAATCAGTCTCTTGATATTTTGGGGAGAAGGCATTGGGCCTGACTCACACTGAACACTTGGATTTAGCAATACTTCAGACTACAACTCCTGCTAAATTTCATTTCCCATAAGTTTTATTTAATTAATGCAAGATAGACAGAGTCATCTGCTGTAATCAATCTCTCTCTATTTAAAAAGAAATACCAGTAGAGTTAGTATGGTGCAGCATTCTCTGTAAGCAAAAAAAGCATTGTAGCAGAGGGAAAAAAATATTAGTGAAAGGTGTTTTTGAGTCTGTCACGGCTGCTGTGGCTTTTATCCCATATCAGCCTGACAGATGAGATAAACATCCCACATTTTAGTCAGATCCTATTGTTTCATCAGAGTTACTTAAATGTATTTACAATCTCTGAAGCACTTTTTTTATAGTAATGGTAGTGAAGTCCTTCCAAAGGAATAAAGATGATATAACATTCTCAAGTACCTCTGTCTTGCTAATGGAATGACTTACGTTACAGTGGATATTGTTCTGCTGAGCTCCACTAAAATACATATTTACTAGTCAATCTAGTTGTCTTCTTGGCAGTCAGTGGCATGATAGCACAGTGCTGTCTTTCAGCAGAACAACAAAGCAAGCAGAAAACCTTTCTTTGGGACCTCTTTTTGTCTCCATTGATACTCTTACATTTAAAAGAAGCCACATCATTAAATAAGAACAAGCTACCCTCACTACCCTGCATTGTGATCCTACTGCTCTTTGGGATTTCCTATGGAAATGAGAAACAGGCTGTGCCTGTTCAGCAATGGTGTAGGCATCGGATGTAACTCAAGGTGCACGGTTAGCTTAGTCAGGGCTGCGCTCTCAGGTATAAGGACAGTAGAATAATGCAGGATTTTTTTTATTTTTTTTTTTAATGAATGAATGCACTGGAGAGATCCTTTGGCATTCAGTTATTTCACGCAGCATGTTTAAAGTGTGTGATTTGGGTTTTTTTTGGTTTTTTTTGTTTTTTTAATTGTAAACACAATTACAAGATCACGTTATTCCTTGAGGAATAATGATGGGTGACTGGGAATCACCTAAATGGAGCCCGGTTCCTACTGTGGTATCTGATCATTTCTTACCTGGAAAGACCTTATTCCCTTTTCCCATTTCAGAAACAGTCAAAAGCTTGAGAGAAAAGTCCTGCAATTCAGTCTGGTGGGAAAAGAAGAAGATAAGGCAGCTTTGGGTTTTCCCTTGGGCTGAGAGAATTTCTCAGTGTTTGGCGCTCCAGTAAATGCAGTCCTCATCTTAGCCCCTTGCCCTTCCCAAAGCCTAAGAAAGCTAGCCCAGATGTTGGACAGCTTCTGCCTCTTTATATCCCTTTGGAAGAGTTCTAGTCAAAAAGTGTCTCCCTTCCTTATCGGCATTGCACTGAAAGGCAACAAGACAGAAGATGAAACCTCAAACACACAAAAACATCTTATGAAAGTTTTTCAAACAGCATTCCTGTAGAGTTTGGTCAGCTGTTGGGCCAGGAGATCATCATGCCACCGATTAAGGAGAGGGCCATTTTGATGACTTGTGACCTTAATTTTCACAGTGAGCCACCACAAAGTTATTTAGCACTGGTGCTCCTGTAATGATGACACGTTGGGAAAACTGAGTGTTTGACAGGTCTCCGTTTTGATGGCCTTGTGTTAGTGTGCGGGATGGAAACACAAACTGCTTCTACCTTGCTGGCTCATGACCCTCCAGGAGTATTTGCCTCTGTACGTGCTGCTGTCTTGGAATAAAGGGAAAAAAGAGGTATACAGGCTTGCTGAAGGGTCTCTGGACCCGGGCCCGTTGCATGGAGCACCTGGGTGAGCCCCAGTGCGGCCGAGGAGCAGGCAGAGGAACAGGGTAGGGAGGAGGGTGATGGTTCGAGGTGCCCAACGCCTTCCCTCCCTGGCACAGCTCTGCAGTGGTTGCAGCCATGTCTTTATTTTGATTTCCATGCGGTCGCTGTTGTTACTGAGTTAGCGGCATAGTTAGCAGCGTGAGCGCCCCTGTCAAGGAGCAGATATGATGAAACATTAATAAGGAGACGCTTGCGATGGCGGGGAGCAGACTGACAGCAGGGCTGGGGCGCACTGTGCAGCCAGTGCTCGGAGGCTGGTGAGGGAGATGGGTCTCTTGGGTGGGGGACTGTATAAAGGAAAACCTTAATTTGGACTTCAGCAGGCTTCTGATAGGTCTTCATTACTCCTCACCAGGACACAAGGGTGTCGCGGTACGTTTCTGGGGTGCACACGGTCCTGCAGACGCTGCGGTTTGAGTAACCAGCTCTGCATGAGACATGTTTGGACTTCCCTCTGCTCCCTTGGGTTCCCCGTCCCCGTGCAGCAGGTGGTGTTCGCCAGGAGTGGGAACGGATACATTTTTATGGGATAAGGGGGTGTATTTCAGGAATTTATATGGAGCCATACAATTGCAAATTATGTAATTTGATCTTGGGAAACTCTTAAGAGAATAAATATCTTTATTCAATCAAAAAGTGAATGTTTTTCAGAAAGTTGAACGCTCGTATTTGGTACCTGTACAACCTGTAATTTGTTTTGTCACTTACCTTAAGGTTCTGCCAGCTGTGAAAAAAGCTATTGCACGTAGCGCCGTTCCAGTGCGGGTGAAATTATCTTTGTAGATGAAGCATGTGAATATCAGTTTGTTACATTTATAAAGAGCTTTAGGGTACTTCAGCACGAAAGGTCCCAGAGTAGCGAGAGATATTGTTACTATAAAAACATTTTATCCTATTTTACTGTGATGGTTTATTGAGTTTTAAAGTACTTTTCAAGGCAAGCATATATATTAACGGCAGCAGCAGGAAGAGATGGGAATAAATACATGTGTTCAGATGAACTTTCTGGGTCAAATTCTGTTCCCAGGACCATGTGTTGTAAACTTGGAGTAAGCATGTTTAAGTTTGAGACAAATCCTCTGCTGGTAGAGATTAGGTTACTGTATTTTGAATGAAATTACTCCTGGTTTTGCATGGGGTAAGGCTGCAGTAGGTCTTGGACCTCAAAGTTAATTCGAAAATAGCTTTGTCCTTCTCTAGCGATACCGCAGCTACATACGTACATCCAAAACCTCGTTTGCCTCTCTGTAAAAGAGCTACCAGTATAAGACAAAAGAATTGAGCTCTAAAAGCAGAAGGAGCAGTACCAGTGGGGATCTGTCTCCGTGGGGATTTCAGCGTTTGCCCAAAGCTGCCCAGGTGCAGTATCTGGACGCTACGGAGAGCAGAGACATGTTAATGGCAGTTTGTGTACGATGCCCTGGGTCTAGTCCTCCATCCCCTGCGAAAAAGGGAAAGCTGTTCTGAAAAGCAACCAGCAAGCTATGGGGTAATGTCCTATGGGGGTATATGTAAAGGAGCCGATGTGGATTTCACACGCGTTTTTATTGTTCCAAACTGACTTAAAGGGACAAATTGATGCTTGTTCAAGTCTAGCCAGAAGTCAATACATGGGTTTCCAGACTTGCTGGAAAAACTCTCCATGTGAAGGCTTATCCATCCTTACAAAAAGATGGAGACCTGTTTTTTAAAGGCAAAAGCGGGAGATCATCCTTTGGAAAGGCCAGCCTTTAATTTAATAGGTGGTCTTCCAGTATTTCTATAGAAAATGTGTGCAAATCTTAGTGAACTTTTTTCCTGTTGTACTTGAACCCCTTTGTTACTACTCTTAGCTAAAATAATACGCTAAAAGAAGTCTATACTAGTGAGACAATGCTGGAGAAAGGATGTTGAAGAAATCCATTGTACAAGGAAAAAACGAATTGACTCTTGACAGAAAAATAAATTAAAACAAAAGTAAAAAATCAGCACGTTAATGAATAATTTAAGTTTTGATTTCCTCCCCTCCCCTTTGATGGCTTTACATCTTTTCACACCCACTGACTATAAATCATAGTATAATAAATAGAGAGAAGTTATTCTCTGTCAGGCCTATAGGTAATATCGAGCATGCGGCAATGTGTATTAGAAAAACTCCATATACTATAAAAATACCACCCCTACATAAAGGTGACATAGTCCTTTAAAAATAGCTATTCCAGTCCATTGTGCAAAGACACTGACAGAGATTGACAGCTTTTAGAAAGGTGTAATGTTCCCCAGCCAACTGCTAGCACAGCTCAACAAGATAAAGATCAGTAATTCGATCCAGAGGAGAAGGCTAAATGTTAGAGGTTAAGCTGCTATGTTCCTACTACTAATCAAGCTTCAACACCTTATTTTAGCATCATCAGACCTCAATAAGGAAATTGTGAATTATTAAAGCTTCAGCATCCTGGTATACATCGATGCTCTTTGGAGAAGCTGTGACTTAAAACGTGCTGGCTATCTTCTTAATTGACATGTGCTGGGTCTTTCTGACTAGGTCCTGATGTGCTATTTTTTCTTTCTTTTGCTTGGATACTGGTAAATTAAGGTTAAGCTACTTTTAAGGTGCAGTATGCTGCTCTAATGAGGAGTTAATGGAGTGGAACAGTGATCGTTTGTACAAACTATACTGGACAGACACCTCCTGCATATCAAAATCTAGACACGAGAGATCCTGACATTGCATCTACTTTGTCCTAGTCTCCATCAGCAGATTTTTAACCTGGTTTCCTAATGAAACGAGGCTGAGGTGGCTGCATTTTCTGCCAACCCTCTTTTCCCTCTCCCCCAATATCTTCCTACCCCTCTGGCCAATCTCAACCAAACCTGGCAGATATTATAATCTTACAAGCGAAAATCAGGGCGAGGAGAGGGGTGCTCAGTGGGTCTCTGTAGGTGGCCGAGGTCTGAGGCACGCCAGCAGAACGGGCATCACAGTGCGAGCAAGGCGGGAGAGCTGGGACACAAATCTTCCACTGTACGCAGATCCTCAGGAAACTGTGCTTCTGTGTTTCGTTTCCTCAAAAGAAATTCCTCCTTCCCCTAAAAGAAGGGTTCAGCTGAGGCACGGGGGGGTTGAATGCTGTGGGAGCCACTTTCATTGAGCATACGGAAGTAAAAAAGAGTTTAAAGTGGTCAGACTTTGCAAATCCTTTCTGAAATTCGCTACTGGGAAAGTGTTTTGATTTATTTCAGTGGATGTGCCCCTATGTACCTTATACTGAAAAAGACAGAGAGGCATGAGGGCTAAATGCTGCTTTATTTCCCGCACAATGTCCCGTTCAAAGAACATCGCTGGAGTTTTCAGACTCGTTTTGCTCAGGAACGGGGACGGGCAGAAATGACAGCGCTGTCATTTTGCGGCCCCCACGGAGCCAGCGAGATGTGCTGTCTGCGTGAACGGTTTCAGACTGCCTGTCCGCTTCCCGAGCTGCGCTCAGATCACCTAACAAGTCAATCTGTGTATATTATCCATCCAATTTTTAACCACGGTTAGGCTGAATGTCTCTATATTTAACACATTAGCCTAGCCTCCATTAGTGCTCTAATTTATACCGGTGATCAGTAAAAGAGTTAATCCAGAATTGTACTGAGCAGTGCCCACCGATATGCCTAAAATACCCGGTGTGATCATTACTAGTCACTGCCCTGCAAAGCTGTTTCCTGGCATCTGCACTCCCCAGGGGCAGATACCCACAGCATTAGTCAAGCCGGGCACTCCTGCTGCTACTGCTCCCCCCCAAAATACTGATCTTAAAAAGAGACAATGAAGGTATTTGTTTTACTTTCAGTTACACTCCCACGATAAACAGCCCAAGCTTTTTGCCACCAATGAATGGGAATTTTGCCATCGATATGGTTTGTGCCAGCTTGCAAGCAGCACTTGTGACAAAATAAGGATTCCATGTCCTTTTTTTAAAATGCTCTTTTCCCAGATTTCCAAGTTTAAATGACTTCTTTTTTGGCTAATCTGTATTGTTAGGATTTTAGCTCGCAAAACCATAAAGTGTTGTTCACCAGCTCTGTAACTGCAGTTCTTATAAATGATTGCTCTATCATTAATTGGTTTACTGAGGCATGCCATACATACACAAGATGCAGAGAACAACCTAGGAGGCCTTGTGGTAAAATAAATCCAGGGAAGTCTGGAATTATTGCATGGATCAGTGTGATGCAGCCTCTTTGTCCTTGCAAGGATCTTTAACATCAAAAAAATCACAAAATGTTTCCATTTCACAAATGAGTCCTCCTGGCATTTTCTATTAGTTCCTGTAGAATTACTGACAACTGTACACATTTCTATAATATTACTTCAATCTGCATCACTAGGAAAACCTAAAAGCTTGTTAAAGAGATTTATTCTTTCAGTCTTCAAGGTGTAGAGCAGTTTCTTACGAATGCATTCCATCAGCTTGATACATGTCCGTTTGTGGTGAGGGGCCTCCGGTTTAAAAGGGATTTTAAGTGGAAGGTATTCACTGCGTTCCCAGGGCAGTGAATAGGAGGCACTTGGGCAAATTCCATCAGCAGCATGTTCGCTGTTTAATTCCTTAACAAATGCAGAGGGGTTTAGGCACATCTAGTAACTTCACTGCACAGAAAACTGGGTACTCAGGCTCTTTAACTAGAATAATTCCATCGATCCAACTGTTGTTACTCCTGACTTACACGTGCATCTGTTCAGAAATGGCCTCTGAGCATGGTTAAAGCAGAGCATTTTGGCTTTTGTGATTAGGAACAACAGTCACTTCATATCTGATTCCTCAGATTTGATAATGTTTTTCTATTTAATTCAAAGATTAAAAAAAAGAGAAGGAAATGTAATCAAGTATAGTCCATATTTCCAAGCAGGACACTCATTTCTCTTCCACTAAGTGGAAGGCCTATTATATTGACAATGCCACTGAGAAATTAGTAAAACTCAGCAGAAGGAACATTAGCAATATCGGTCCTGAAATGGCAGCCTGTTATGCACAGAAGAAATACTGGTTTTTGTAGAGCAATTCCCTGCCTTCTTCTGCTACCACAGAGAAAGCAATATAAAAAAAGTAAAGGAAAAAAAAAAACACTAAAGATCTCCTAGCTTTCCTGAATAAATGAATCTTGTACATTTTTTGTTTTCTATTTGAAATCAGGAATGCATTCTGTATTTAGACTTTGCAGTTCTGAACTGTTCTTAGGATACATAGGAGAGCTAATGTCAGTAATTTTAACAGGCTGTAAAATGCATTTTAACCAGAGATGCTGATTCTGAAAAAGCTCCAGAATCCAGTGAATAACCAGAACCGGTAACTGCAGGCATTTTGCAAGCGTGTGATCTAAAGGTGGACTGAAACATGCTCTAGCGTCTATCTAGAAGCCATGGATTTTTTTAGCAGGTTGGAAATTTGCACCAAAAGCTTTTTCAGTCCAGCCGAAGGCTTTTAGGCTCCTGCAGCGAGCACTGCAATACCCAGCCTGGACCCTACAGCAGCAGGTTCAGCCGGTGTGTGCTGCAGTGTCTGGTGTTTCTGACAGTGACAATCTAAAAATGGCTTAGGATTACTTAATGGTTTAACCTTTTTTTTTTTTTTTTAACTTCTGGAGTGAGCAAAATAAAAGTAGATTGTCTTGAGTACACTGCTACCCGGAAATCTCATCCCTGCAAACACCTTATCTTTCAGTCCGTGTTACCGCATGCGGCAGGAAGGCTGCGGCTGCTGCCGTCGGTCGCTGCCCACCTCCCAGGCACTTTTGCTCCCTCCTGGAGCAGCTTTTGGAGCTGTTCCAGAGGAAAAGCCACCAGCTTTGCGGGATCACAGGGGAGGGTGGATTTTCGTAGGTAGTGCATGGATCTGGTTGTCGGCTCGGTCTCTAGACTCGACATGCCATGCTCGCTAGAAGTGCCTGCAGGTAAAGCAGTGTGTATCCGTGTGTTTGTGTGCACGCGTGTGTACACGTGTGTGCTTTTAAATCGTATTCCCAATTGCAGCTTGGCAACCCGGGGCAGCTACTCTAGCTCGGAGCGGCTGCCCAATAGCAAGTAATCCTCGCTCAAGCGGAAATCCTCAGCAAACCTGGCTGGGAGGGAAACGCAGTGTTTTTCCCAGCCTTGTCCGTTTAGCATATGCCCGATCCTGCTTCGACATGACGTCATTGCAGGAGCGAGTCAAAAATTAACAAAAGGTGAAGCTCTCCTCGACTTCTCCTGAGCTTATTTAACCTAGGCGCGAGGGAGCGGGGAGGGTTGGAGAGGCAGCTTGCTCCCAGGGCAAGCTCCCCTGGTCGTTCCAGCTCTAACAGCAGTGGTGGTGTTTTTAAAGCAGCTTCTCTCTCTGCTAAAAAGCGAACTCTGCTCTGATCGCGCCTCTCTTGTGGGTGCGCGGGAGCTGTAACGTGAGGAAGCTCAGCCTGGGAAATGGACTGCCTTGAGTCCTTTCCAAATAGCGCGGAGAGAGCTGGTAGTGGCAACATGACACTGTCAACAAATTGACAATTCACATTCCCTCATGTGGTGTCAAACAGACACTGCTGCACTTTCTTGTACTCGGTCCAAAAGGGTCCCGCTAGGCTGCAACAGCAGAGAGGGGTTTAACCGTTGCACAAGCCGGAGATAGCAATGCAGCTGGCAGCGGCCGCCAACGGCGGGCGCAGAGAGAAGGATTTCTGCTTGTTCAACTCACCAAACCGGTGTCGTAGCGAAGTATTAATAGAAGCTATAAAACTGCAGGCTTCCCGCACTGCCTCAGCAACCCCTTGTGAATCCTGCCTGTGTGTTTGAAGAAGAAATTACATAATGTTTAGTAGGTGGAATGGATCCTTCCTCTGCTCTTTCTGAGATTTGCATGGAGAAAGAAGCGGTTTTTTTACTCCCAGATTAGAATGAGTACAGCTTGGCAGCCCCTTTCAAAAAGACTATATTTGGGGGATACAGAGCCATAACAGGGAGGTGAATCAGTCTCTCTTGGTGATATTAGCAGAAGGGCACCAGCACTGGGATAAAGGCATGATCTCTGATCTTATCGTTAGATGCCCTCCCCACCTTGCTGAAAGCCGTTGCGCTTCACAGGGTTCACAGAAGTACCTCCAACTTCAGTCGCAAGAGCTACCCACACGGTTTGGAAGTACCTCCTGCTAGCAGATAAAACATTCACATCCTGATGCAGTTAAAAATGGGGTTCAGCTTGAAAGTATCACCCCTGCAGGTGAGAAAATAGCCCTCCGGCTCATATCCGGCGTAACCCCACGGCTCCCGAGCCGCTCACCCTGGGGGCAGAGTTTGTAGGCAAATTAAGGCGACTGTAAGCTGCTCCGGCCTCTTCCCTGCAGCTATTCTCGCTTCGAGTCTCATAACGGAGGTAAGGGTGAGTCCTGAAATACGCGGTCTGATTTTTCAGAGGCGTGGAGTAACCTCACGGCTCCCACGCAAGGCAGTGGCTGCTTGTCACTCGGAAAGCCTGGCCAAATTTAGAAATCTAGCTCCACACTGCCATTGTTAAAAAGCTTGGCCTTTCTCTCACTGCTCCGCAATGAATTCATATCATTACAGCTGCGCTCAGCATACTCCTTTCCCATTTGTTTTCTACTAATGTTCAACCCAGAGGGTTTCACGGAGGAAGTGAAACACAAGTGTAGTCACCAACAGTGACGATCTGTCCCTGAAACCTGATTCAGTGAATCGAACTCATCCATTCAGAGAACAGAAACATTCAATAAGACACACAGGACCATTTTTTTAGTTATTTAGGTACTTAAATATTAATGTTTCCAGTGGTTATTAGATGTTTGGATGCTTTCAAAAGGAGGATCTGCGTGGTCCTTGCAAAACTGCTCATTCATGAACATTCAAGCAAACTACTGTGAACAAGCTTACCTCTGCGCTTATATTCCCATAAATGATGGGTTAGGATTAATTTCAACTAGTTTTGCCTGTGGCAAAGTCAGGTGTCAATATAAGCTACTCACCTAGGCTCTCTCTATAGCAATGGAGAGAGGCGTCTCTAGATGCTGATTCCACCCATCTGTCTTCAACATCTGTCTTTAGGACTAGATGAGATGCCTTTTTGCTGCTTTAACTGTAGAAAGAACCTAGACACCTAGTTTAGCTAGACACCTAACTTTTAGATGGCTAAAAGAAGGTGAAATAAATCCCTCCCTCTGTGAGTACTTTTAGGTAGTGAATACTTTCAAGGTTTTTTAATTTGCTTCCAGACACTTCAAGAACAGAAAATGAGGTAAAATTAGTCATGTGGTTAATTCATTATGTATAATTCCTCTAGCTAGAATCAGGGCAGAAGCCTGCCCCATAAGTCTAACCTCATGACTCCCATTGACATTCTTACAATTTGAAGAAAGCAGAAAACTCTCCCAAATTAGCTTTTCACCTAGTTCTGTGAACCAATTTCAAGTCCAAGATTAAAAGTGCTGAGCTTATATGAAGGTTTGAACCAGAACGTTTGCTGTTTATAGCAATGTAGACAACCTTACTGTTAATGAACATTGTGAAATATCCAGAAAAGTACGTCAGGTCCTGTCACAAAGCACACACACATGCTCACATCTGAAAACCCATCCTTATGGAAAGATAGGCTTTTTATAAAACTTGTGCTTATTTCTAAATGGTGTTGAAATCATTTTGTAAGAGATAATCTTATCAAGAGAAAGCCAAAAAGGAGGCAGCAATCTTTTGCTGTCAAGCCAGCTTCGGCTTTTAAGAGCTGTGTAGCCAGTCTGCTTGTTTTGGGAGTGTCTCAACAAAATTTTGCACCCATAAACAGTAATTGTCTATAACAAGTGTGTTCTAGGGTAGGTACCATGCAGAACTGCAAAACCTATTAATCACTTGGAGATATAAGCAGAACTTTTCCCTAGTTGTGAACCCCCCATCCTTTACCTCCCTTCCTTGTGCAGCGGTCTCTGAGATGTGACTGCAAAAGCTGTGGTTGACCTTTATCCTTGCCATGGGCTGACTCAGAATACTTGGACCAAACATATCCCATGGGCAGACACTCCACACTCAGCGGGACCCTCGTGCTTCCCTAATCCCAAATGCCAGAGCTCGACTCCGCAGTGTGCTGGTCAGCCCCGCTCACTTCTTGGTGCTCTCACTTCCCAGGGACCACGCAGAGCAGGAGGTGTGGGGGACCCTCACTCAGCACTGTGCAGACTGAACCCATGGGGGGCTGCTGAGAGGCCATGCTATTAGACTCTGTCACATTGGCATCACTTCTGCATGGAGGCAACAGCTCTCTTCCATGAGTACTTTCAAATATCCCATAGAACCTCTCTTGATTTTGAACCTGTGTGTCTTCATTGATGAAGTACCCCCTTGGTCCCTGACCTAAGGTCAATGACTTTAAAGGACATTAACTAGCATTGACTGAGAGATTCGCTAAAGGTCAAGGCTTGAATAATTCAAGCACCATAAAAGATTTCACTAAAGTTGAGGGCCTCTGGGCAAGTACCTAGTTTGCGTGTGCAGGGTGTCCACATGTTCCTGACAAATGGGGACGGCTCTGCTCATACAGGCTGTCCAGGGGAGCATGTGTGAGAGCTGTATTATCCTTTCTTTATAATCTTGCAAGTTCCTTGATGTGCAAGTTGCAGGATCAAGAGACATGGCCAAAGACAGAGGGGCCAGAGAGAGGAAGAGTGTGTGTTTGTTGGCAGAAGCTCGGGTGTCCTTTTTCCATCCGCCTTCCTCAGCTGTTAAAATCGCTGTGATTTGCAGGCTCCCACCTTTGTCCTGCATTCTTTGGTGGGAGCCAGCAGCCTGACAGCTCAACCGCATCTTTCTGCAGGTTGTTAGCCATTAAATTAATGTTAGGATGTAGAATGCGTTGTTATTCCTGGCCCCGGTGTCAATTCAACCCTAAAGTGCAAACAAGATGATTTCATAGCCAGTGTTTACTTATATTCAGCACATGTTTTAATGGGAACTACATTCTGCCTTGTGGCACCCTGTTCCTTTCAAAGGAGCACAGCAGCAACGCGAGTGTGTATTTTGAGCTCTAAACTAAAATCCAGGCTGAAAATAGCATGGAGATGGAGCATATGTGTCTTTAAAAAGCCTGTCATTGCATCCCTTTCAGGAAAGACTGTTGACTTCAGTGAGTTACAGGCCCGGACTTAAACCTCTGACAGATCTGAACAACACCAGTGCCGCCCTGCATAATTATGTAACTCCTAACGAGGGCTGTGGTCCTCCCAGGGCACAGGGGCTTGCTGTGAGCAGAGCAGCCTTGTCCGCGCGGGGACAGGTCCTCCCTCGCCATCGTCTTTCACACACTGTTGGATGCAAAGGGGAAATGTGTTTGGAAAAAAATCATTGCAAGACCCCTTTCTCCTTTCTTTCCCCTGTGCTGCTGGCGACCATCCTGGGACTCGTGTTGGGCTTTGCTAACTTCACTGCACGGCACAAGCCCAGGCCCACGAGCCCATGGAAATAGATCTATAGGCTTAATGAGACTATCCGTATGAGTAAGAACTACTCAAATGAGTGTTTGTTTGCAGTGTTTGGCTCTCTGTTATTTTAACTTTGAGTAATTCAGGAATGACTGTAGATATATTCATATGATGGCAGTTGTTTCAATGTTTTCATTCAAAGCTCTTCCGAAAAACAGGTGATGCAGTCTAAAAAGGGCATTTTATAAATGAGCCAGGCACTTGCTTGAAATTTAGTTTCCTTTGTTTGCTGTTAATAACAAAAGCATCTCTCTCTATCTGAAATTTCTCCTTTTTCTTCCTCTGCTGGAGCACGGAAAGAATTCACAATGCTCTGTGCCGGTGCTGGGGTTGGACCTAGCTCCAGCACCAGCAGGTAATAAAGCTACAGACGCAGATCTATAGTCTTTAGAAATCAAGAGAATTGCCTAGACAATCATTGAAATGGCGTTTGGTTCAGTTCCATGTAAAAAAAATATTTTGAAAGTTTGACCTGGTGTTATAGGGACTTTTTCAATTCTTCAAAGAGTAATCCCAGTTTACCTTTTTTTTTTGCTTTTTTTTCCCCCGTCAGGTTCAACCCCTTTTATCACACTAAAGTGCCAATCAATATTGTGAGATAGATGTTACATCTTAGGTTTTTATAACATTACTTGTCCCAGAAGGGATACTGTATCTTTAAGGAAATGGACCCGATATCCTGTTTCTGAAGGATTAAAACACTTTAAAGAGACAGAAGAGGCTGTAAACCCCTATCATATTCTTATTCTCTCTTCATTATCTTGTCCAGTATCTATCCCTGCTGAGTAAATCTGGTTGTGTGTTTCTCCAAAGTGGTCATAAGAAGAAATTTATTTACTTCTCTTTGCACTGGAGGGGCATTACTGGGTTTCAAGGCTCTCCGAAGTAATAAAGATTTTGCAGTGTGTGCAGAAGGAGCAGAAATTCAGAACTTCTTTTCCCCCTCTGAGGTCGTTTGGCCAGCCTAAAGGGGAGACACTTCTCATTTTCTGACAGGCTTTATTTCCGTAAGATTTTCCAATTAGCAGGAAAAGGTCACACTAATGTTAGTGCTGTGCAAAGGAAGGGGGATCAAACTATGCAAATAGAGATCTCCTTGAAAGGACAATATAAAAATATTGTATTTTCCTTCATTTCTTAATTAAAAATTGGGAGGGGGGGTGTGGGAGCGCGTGTGCTCGGGCGGGCCTGTGCCCGGGAGCGGGCGGGCGGGCGGCCTTGCCGGGGGCGGGAGGGAGGGAGGGAGGAGAGGCTCCCCCTTGCCTGACATCAGCACTTTCCCTTCATTTGCAGACCTCGCTTTTCTCTGAAACAGCAAATTGCGTTCAGCCTCCTGCCTATATGTTTGTCCACCTGGGTGGAAAACAGACAGGCCGACAGATTTCCATCCCGCAAGTGCTGTGCGAGACGGGGCGAGGGGCAGGGAGACAAGAGGCGCGTCGTGCGGGGTTTCTTTTTGCTCCCAATTAATCCTGAAGAGGAAGTTGTGTGGGGGGGTTTTTTGTTTGTTTGTTTGGTTGGTTGGTTGGTTGGTTTGGGGGTTTTTACCGAGCTGCAAACACACAGCGCTGACGCAGGCGTTTCCCCCCGCTCTCTGAGCCCTGCTGGAAGCATCGCTCCGAAGCTTTTGTCCCGGGCTGGGTGCGTGTGCGTGTGCGTGTGCGCGCGCACGTGCGCGGGGAAAGCCCAGGAGCTCTTCCCAGCGCGCTGACGGGCTGCGAGGCGCCGGGACTCGCTCGCCGAGGGGCCTCGCCTTCCTCCTCCTCGCCCCCAGGGTGGGCGGCCGGGCGCCGCTATTTTTACAGCGCGGGAACAGCCGGGACCCTAACCCGTGCCCCGTTATCCGCGCGGGCCCGCGGCGTTTCTATTTGGAGCCAGGCAGGTGCGCGAGTCCGGGGTCTCCGCGGGCACTAAACCCGGCCGGATCCTCCCCGGCATAGCTGCCTTTGCAGCCGGCGAGCTGGACGCCGTCTCCGGAGCTGATCTGGTCCCGAAGGCGTTGCGTTAGGGAAAGCGGGCCGCAGTTAGCCGCCTGCCGACGCTCCTGGGCAGGCAGTTGTTGCTGTGAGTGGTGTGGCTGGAAACAGCACATCTTTTCATTTTAGATTATAACTTGTTGAACTACATCTGTGTGTGTGTCTGTGCGTGCATAAATACATATATAAAAAAATGCATATACATACATACATATATATATAGCCAGCAGAGAATTATTTCACAGGAAATTAAATATTTGCAGCTCTCCCACACCATTTCATATCTTGCCAGTTCCCATAACCCCCTTCAGATCACCAGGCCCTGCTGGAGCCCAGAAACTGTCCATCATAACCAGAAGTTTATACACTGGGAAACGCATCTGCACCAAATCCTGTGCCGGAGTAACTTGGCAGCATGCCACCGAAGTCAGGGCAGTCGCTGTGATTTACAGCAGCTGCGGATCCAGCCTGGTGAAATGGGGGAAAGTTGGTGCGCTTTCCACAGTGAAGAGTTACATGGCGAGTTCCTCATTCCCGACAGTAGAAGCTAAACATCTCCATCTCCCAAGGAGCTGATCGGAATAATGTTTTTTTCGCCTGCATTAAGCAGTAAGCGCAGACGTCGCTGTGGAAATCTTCCCTTCCCGCTTGTTGAAAAGCAATGTTTTATCTCGCCTGGGTTTCCACCCTGACATTTATACCGAATGACAATTAACTTTCCTTTCCCATTAATCAAAAGTAATTCCCTTTCTGACAGCAGTTGGCATCTGGTGTGTGTCTGTATGCGCGGGTAATTCTGCAATGCTTTACGCTAGATGGACGCTCTCTTTTTGCGGCGGGGAGAGAGAGATTTCCCTTGCCGTGTCCCTGCAAGAAGCAGCCGTCTGGGGCTTGCGGGGCTTCGAGGGAATGCGGACTCGGGGGGAAACACGGAAGGCAGCACCCGAGCTATGTGGGAGCACGTGGCCGGCTCTTAACACGCACTTTACCCGGCAATGCTTTACCTACCCGCACCTTTGCTGTGGTCGGGTACCCACCTGGTCCCCCCTCTAATCCTCCTCCTCTGGGACAGAACACCTTCGGTCCTTGTCACAGAAATCTTGGTAATAAATGCCTTTTAGTTACAGTTTGCAGGGCATGACATTCCTTCAGGTTCACTGCGGAAATACAAGGTGAACCCCCGTTCTCGTCGCGGCGGATGGCAGCGCTCCCGATCGCTCTGATGGCACAGGGGCAGGCTTAGCAGGGGACTTTTGGTGAACAATTTCAGTTGAGAAATAATGGGGATTTTTTTTTTTTTTAAGATTGCACTTTCTTCTCTATGTTTAAACATAAATAGTAACATTCTTTGAGTTTTCAAGCAGGTGCTGAAAGAAGGAAAGCTTTCTCTTTTGCTAATAACCGTTTTTACCCTATATCTAAGTGTACGATATGTCAGTGAAACCAAGAAAATCACATAAATTTTTTTTTCTACCTTAGAAATATAAATTAACTTTCAGAATAGCCCTCAAAATAGCTGTTTGCTTTAAAGCCATTTCAGGGATGTGTAAACTGAGGTGCAGAGTTGTTCCACGAGTCACAAACTGAGTCAAATGCAGAGCCCTCAAACCCTCATTACCAGAGTTGCCTGTCAGTCTGTCCGTGTCTTGATGTAAACTGAAAACTTGCACAAATACTCAAAAAGCATCTTGATCAATGAAGCTGAGGTTCCTGTTTTGATCTCAAGATTGTCTCGATATGCGGGAATTCATCCACAGACTCACAGTAAAGAAGCAAAGGTAGCATTGCTCTGGAGCACAAACCACCTTCACAAAACTTCTACATTGTCATTGAGTAAATACATCAGAAACCTCAAACCCAAAGAAGTTTGACACAGAGGAAATAGATCCTTAGAGACTCGCAAGGAGGAGAAAATATTTCTGCAAAAATGGCAGAAGTTAGATGGCTAATTTTGATCTACGTTTTCACACTCACGGTATTTGCCTTTGGCGTGAATTAGCTCCATGCAGACAAAATTTTGTTCGCAATGATGTTCCGAAATGGGTACGTAGCTGGGATTTGTTGCAGGATTGTGGTGAACTGTGATAAGTGGCAGTGCTTTAGAGACTGGATAACTTAATAAACACACTTGGTGGATATAAAAATAAATTAATCCCCACTGTTTATAGAATAAGATGTGTTGTTTAACAACATTAATGCTGTTATACAAAATAGTCAAGAACATGTAAACATTTTATTTTTATCAAGAGCACGTGAACCCATGGACATGTTTAGCAGCAGATGTAGCTGTTTTGTATAATACAGAGTGATCCCAAGCCATAATATTGAAACATTGCTCAGTTCTCAGGTGGCTGGATCTGGCAGTCAGTCCGTGGTGGAAATGGTCTCTTTCCTCAATTTCAGGCACAGGACTGGATTTTTACTCTTCTATCCACAGTTCAGCTGTTTTTAAGTCTTAAAACTTGTTGCTTTGATTGAGGTTCTCTTGTGGCGAGGAGAGATGTGAAACAAGAAAAGAGAGGAAACCTCAGATCAAATGATTACATATTCCCTGAGAGTAATTGCTCCAAAAATGGAGTTTGCATTTACCGTGCGCCCTCCTGCACATAGAGATAGCGTGAAGTTCATGCCCCTCCAGTGGAGAGGCTTTCTCTCTCAGATGTGGGTCGCGGTGGGCTTGGAAATGCGGGGAAGGGCCGCGCCGGCGAGGAGGCAGCGTGGGCGGAGAGGTCGCCCGTTAGCGGCCGGACAATGGGCAGACAATGGAGGCCTTCGTTAAGCACAGTCCAGTTCCCCGGCAGAATACTGCCACGTCCTGAATGGAAATAGACTCTGACTGAGGACTTAATGGTGCATTGTTATTCAGCTGAGCTGGTGGTTAATAAAAACGAAGGTAGAGCAGATGCAGAATCCTGCTAGAGAAACCGTATCATTTCAAAGAGTTAAGATTTAAGACCGTGTGAATCCCTCTACTACGGGACAACACCTATACTTCTTTATTGTACGTAATGCAGCTTCAAAACTGCGTTTGACATCTTCAGATCATTAAAGGCATGCAGTGATGCTCTCTTTGATTTTTAATACAGTGGATTTCTTAAAGGACGTTTTTCAGAATCCAAAAAACATATCAAAATAAAAAAATAAAGTAGTCAGCACACATAATGGCATTTAAAAAATCAAACAGATAATTCCTGCTTGATAACTCTGTGTTGCTGGTACCACCTTGTGTGCACAATTTTCACACAGTCACCACAAATAATTGACATATCTAGACCGACATGGGAAAAAAATGAACTCAGCTTTTACTTTTTCCATATGTGGATATTGATGTTGGTCTTGACTGTATTTTCACTATGTCTCAAAGTAAATGTATTTCTTGCTATTATAATACATGCAAACAAGCGGAGAGAGATTTGCATTGAGTTGGCATTAGTTTTGTTAGGGCTGCCAAAAATGGGGCTCTTGGCAAGAGATGTGTTTCACGTTGCAAAATTTTGCTAAAAATTCACAGAACTAAATAAATAATGGCACCATGGATGAAACTGGAGAAAGCCGGGTGATATTCATGTCAGGTGCCCCAAATTTTTATCCAGTTTGCCAGATTTTCAAAGAATTAAAATTTTCCGCTCAATTTCTCTAGTCTTTATGAAATTTTGTTGCCTAGAAAGCCTTGAAATGAATGAAGTTTTGTCTTAAGGTGGATCCAGGGATTTTACATAGTGCATCTGAGCCAGCACCTGTCAAAAGGAGCGGAAAGATTACCACTGATTTTCATGGTCACTGCTCAGGCCAATCTTGAGAATTGCTTGTTCCCAACTCTCTGTTTGGCTGACCAGATTTCCTGCCGGCCGTCTCGGCTTGGGGGCTCTTAGCCGACACCATGGAGTAGCTGGCCCTGCTGACAACGGTTTCTAGAAAGGGACTCCTGCTTCTGACTCTTGGCCTTCTTGTGAATCTTATCATTTTTCCTGAGTTGTTCTAGCAGAGTTTGCTCCTCAACCTCTTTTGCTAATGAAATGCCTATCTGCAGATGAAAACCCCATATATATTTCTTAGTGAAATTTTAAGACTAGCTTGATTGTAGAATTCAGTTAAATGCTACGTCTGTACCATTTCACGCAATTCCAACAGGAAACGCAGACTGAATCACTGCCCTGCAGATAGGTAGGAAGCATACCTGGTGACACGATAGGAATAGGTGGCACATTGGAGATCTTCACAAAATAACTTTGTGCTCTTTGAAGAAGCTCAGAAGAAACTTTCAGCTTTGCAGAAGCACTGTATCTCTGATGCACTGACCTCCTAGTAACAGCAGCCCACTAAGTGTTGCACTTGGCTGGAGTTCTCCTTAGTAATTTGGTTAATTGGATGAACAGGCATTTTAGTGACACAGACTAGATCTCCATGCAGCAGTCCATCAGAACTAATCAGTTGGCTTTTTTCCATTTCTCAGAGACTGACAGTTTCATGAGGAAGGTTAGTAGATGGTAACTTTTTAAATTGAAGAAAATGTTAAATAACGGCAGTTGAAACTTGGCACATGCCTCAAAGGAAAAGAAAAGATTACCTTATTGCATGAAGATCTAGCTTCAGGGTAACTCTTCACAATCTAAGGCACTCTAAAGAAACATGTCAAAAACATGCTTTCACCTGCGCTGTGCTGGTAATCCTGGAGGAACATGTGCCACATCATTGTCATGTAGCATTTGTTTTCTTATTATGTTCGAGTAACTGGACAAACTCAGAAACTGCAAAATTCAGTTTCAGATGTCTGAATTGTGGCAATTTGCTCAGTCCTTCCACTTCCAAATTAGAAAACTTTTCAAAACTACCTTGGGGCTAAATCCCTGAAAATAGCTGTGGCGCGCAAAGCTAAACATTGTGAGATGCACATTGTTTACGCATGGCTCCCGCAATGGAAGTCAGAAGCCTGAAAGTTGGGCTCTCCATGGCATGTGGCATCCCCAGCAGAACGAGGATCTGGGGTCCTAGCATGCTCAGTAAGGGAGCTGTTTGAAGACACCATCATCTGTTAGCTGTAGTTTTATGTGCAACAAGATGATGAAAACAGGGTTGATCTTCAGCCCTTGGTGTCTCTCAGGCATAGGTGCCTTCCTCAGACTTTCAGGGAGGTCCTTCATCCCCAGCGTTGTCAGGCCACTACCTCGCATCTTCCTCCTGAAGGTGGGTACTATCTGTCTTTAAAAAACAAAACAAAACAAGCCCCCAACAAAGGAGGAGTCACAGCTTGCTTCCACAGCACAGTTTGAGGAGGTTCCCCATCTTTTGTTCACTCTGTGATGAGAATATGAGGAGGAAGGCTCAGTTCCCACCTTAGCCTGAGTGTTCCCAACCCTCACCTTCTACCACTAAGGAAAGCGGCTGAACCCCTCAGAGACGAGAGAGTGAGGAGGCTGTCTGCGGTCCAGAAGCACATCATTGGGTCAAAAAGAGCAAGAGAAACTGGGAGCAAATGCGGCATGAATCTGTTATTCTAGCAGTTAGGAGGCTTCACTAGTGTGGAGGGGCCTGGTTTCTGGTCTAATGATCCCAGCTTATGTCTCTTGTTTGATGGCTTTTTTAGTACAGAATACGGGATCGGTTCTTGAAGTAGAAACTAGATCCCATGCCTTGTCTTTCCCTCTTCGCCCACTGACCTGCAGAAGCAGTGTTTTCTGGGGCTTTGTTTAGGTGTTAATGAACGTTGAATTCTTCTGCACAGAGAGTCAGCTTCAAAAGCCACCAGACAAAGCCTGTGCATGGCGGGCGAATTCAGGACACAGTGTGCAAGGTGCCTTCATGAGATATGGGTCTTTGTCATCCGCAGCAGGGCAATAAATCCGTCCAGCCTACATCCCAAGTGACTTTTTTTAGCCATGAGGACCTCACAGTTTAAAAAAAAAGCGTGGAGGAGGGGGGTACATCATGTGCTTTCTTTGGAAAGAAAGCAACTGTATTTTGTCCGTGTCTTTACATGTGTGTTAAGTATGATCTGAAAAATGCCTGTTAGTTTAAGCTCCTCAGGGAACCTAGGCAGTGGGATGCCTCACTGCTACTAAATTGCTCAGTCCAGCCGAGACTGAGGGATCCTGGGAAGAACAGAAGCAGAATTGCAGGCGCCTGGGAACAGTTAGGTCAGAAAATGATTTTAACGCCCAAGAGCTGAGGAGCTTTCAGGGTCGCAGCTTTGGCCCTAGGCACCTAATTTGACAGTGAGGCACCTAGGTTCTTTTTTTGGAACTGATTCTTCCTGAATTAAGAGTCTAAGCGTGTAATATAAATAAATAATAAAATTAATAAAAATAATAAAATTCAGTATTAAAATTGCCATTGGGAAAACCAATAAAAGAAAAAGCCACCAACCATGTAATGGCTACTTTTAACCACTTAACATATAGTTTAAATCTCTAAAGAGGAATAATAATACATTTATTTCTAAAGTACCTGAAGTTGCCAAAGGCACTCAGGGTGCTCGATGGTATAAAACTGTTTCTAAAAATAAATTAGCACATTATAAAAAGACTCCATATAGTGAATGTACTTAGTGAGCAGGTGAAACATTTCTGACAGAACATGTTTCTTTTGGAAGGGATGGGTTTACTTGAGTCGAATCATTTTGAGGGAGTTTTCAACGAGAGACTAGCAGAACATTTTATTTCTCCATGGTGAAAATCTTCCGAAGATCTCAGCTGCAGCGTCGGAGTGGAAGGCAGCATGTCAGCAAGCCAAGGGGAGCCGGGTCACAGCAACAGGGCGGTCTGCGGGAGCCAAAGGGGAGATGTTCCGGCGTGGGCTTCGGGGCACTCCCGCGGGCTCCCACTTTTCCTGAGCTCCTTCCAGAGACCCTCTACAAGGGAGAAAAGTGATCCCAGCCACCCAGCCCCACTTGCAGTTAGGAAGCGGCACTTTTCCAGCTCCTCCGTGGGAATCCGGCAGCGCCAGCTGGGGCCGGAGCAGGACGGCCTGCCCGTGCGCCGGCGGCCGGGGCCGCGAGGCATCTGTCACCGAGCGCTCCCGAAACGCGTTCAGAGCAGCAGCGGTGCTGCGTCTGAAGAGCTGCTTTGTGCGGCTGCGGCCAGCTGGCAAGGCTTTGACAGGGGGCCCCTCTGCAATGGGGAAAAAATAAAATAAAACCAGGGAGGAGAATTCCAGAGAACTGGAGAGGAGACAGGGTGGAAGAGGAGGGTTTCTTATTATTTGCAGTGGGTTCATTTGTACCGAAATTCCTTCCACAATGAGCTACATGTCTCTTGCAGCAGCTCTGGCCGGCATCCACGCGGATCAGCTGGTTGATGTTTTTATGAGTGCCTCCCTCTCCCGCGCTCTGTCGGTCGGTCGGATGCTCTCGCCTCGGTGATGCAACCCTCCTCTTGGAAAGTTGCAGCCAGAGCCTGAAGTGATTTTGAAAGTGCTTCTTTAGAAAGTTAACTGTTTGAAATGGTCTTGAAGGAAACTGTGCTTTACTTTAGAGGCCTTTCATCTGTATCCTACGGCCTAATTGAGTTGAATACAAATATAAACTTATAGCAGACGTTTCAGTCATTCTGTTTAGCTTGTCTTACAAAAAGCCGGTTTAATGATCTTTCTGAAGGCTGTTTCACTGAAACAGCAGAAAGGCACCAGCTTTACATCATTATTGAATAGTGCATAAAGGAATTATTTAGCAAGATGTTCTGTTTGTTAATAGACCCAAATCACGGTTTCTTTTACCAAATACTGCTTTTATTCGAGGTCTTTGAATGAATTTCATTCAAACAATGCTAACATCTGATGATAAAAACCACTAATGAGAGGAAAATCATTCACGTTTTTGATCTAGGGCTCTCATTAATTCCAAACTTTGCCTTTAGTTTGTTTTGCTGATCAAATCATTAGAACAGTTTTTATTACTGCTTTTCCTCCAAAGAGAGTTAGCTTTCTGCTGCACTTAAACTGAATTCTCTTTGTTTTGCTTATATTGTGTCAAATAATCCAGATGGAATAAAATGGTTCCAAACAGGACTTTATTAAATTGCTGGAGAAGAAATCTCCAATGTGTGGCCTTAAGCGTGCAGTAAATTGGGGGACGCTGCTGGATTTTTCAGTTTAGGTTTTGAGCTGTGCCACCTTAACTGATAGGGTTTGTGGTTTGGGGAGGATTTATCTGGCAGGTTAAATATGGAAGAAAAGGATATATCTGGGGACACTCAGCACTGCACCGTGGTTATTTTTGTTCAACATGTGATGCTTTCCTGTGCTTGTTTACACTAATCTTCGTACCTATTAGCACATGTTGTACCGCCTTGTAAGTTGTTGTTAATTGCGAGATAATTTTCTGCAGTAGTGCCAGGCTTTGAGTGGTGCGATTTCTTCCCAAGATAAAATCCCAGAAGTGCAAAGTATTGAGGTGTGCGAGCGAAGGTTTCCCGCAGCGCTTTCCTCCCGCCCCGGCGCTGACGGAGGGCTGGAGGCACAGACGCGGGCATCGGATAGGTCCCGGCAGCTGTCTCCTCTCACGGCATCACGCTTCGGAAGGGGCATTTGGGCAGCGAACGGGCTGTGGCACAAAGCCTCGAAATCGGCCCTGGGGGCTGCCTCTGTCCTCTCTGCCAGGGCCGGCTGTCCCCTGTTGTCCATGTCCGGGGCTGCGCCCCTGATCTCCCCCTCCTGGGTCACATCAGGCGGCTCCCTCTCTTCATGCACCTTCACCCCATGAGCCGGCCCCAGGATTGCACATCCCGGGAGAGCAAACTGCAGCGGGGCCAGCGGGGACGGAGGCTGGGTCAGCCTTTCCGCTTGGTGCCTCCTCTCGGCCACCTTTGCCAGCCTTACCTTCCCGCACCTGGAACTCATTTAAAGAAAACTCCTTTGGCCTTTTGCATCTAGTGTAAGAGTCATTGCCGGAGGCAGCTGTGTTTCAGGTGTGAGTGGTGAGCTATCCAAATATTTAACACATATAAGTCATTATGGGTCATGCTGGGCTGGAAGGACTTGATGAAGACCCCGTATTACATCAGGACTGCTGACTGGTAGGGTTTTCTAGTGGAGATGGCAGGAAATGCAACTACGTCCTCGCGTTTTTGAATAGTCTTCTGCTACCGGAGGCCTCTGGGTTTCCCCAAGCTTCATACTGCAGCATCCCAGAGGCAACCACAGTCATGCCATGGCCTGGGGCTGCAGACACAACCCCCTCGTGCCCTCCAGTCCCCACTGTGGCCCCTCCGGTAACACAGGGATTGCCCCAACTTCACATCTCAGACTGCTCTTGAAGGACTTCCAGCTACCCCGGGTGCCTTGGAAGCTGAAGTCCTTAGTTTCTTTCACCTTGCGCGATCAAAATTGCTCTTACTGAGAACTTAAAAGCACTTGAACAAATCAGTACAATTTAAAAAGCCAAAACGTGAAGGAGGGTTAAAGCATGCCCCCACCGCTGTGCTCTACCGTGGTGTAATAAGACGCCGGTCAGGCATTCAGACCGACTCCCCCAGCATTTGCCCTCTTAAATTACCACTGCTTATTAGCGCCTGGAGGCTGGAGGCAAGTCCATTGTACTGCTCCAAACTGATGAAGATTAATGAAGGAGACAGACAACAGTTCTGTGTGCGGAGACCAGGAGACAATTCAAACCACATTAAAGGCAAGAAATGAAGAAAATCATAAAAATGAGTTTCTGCAATCTGCAGGGATAGAACTGAGGGGTTGTGCATGCTTAGGATGTAAAGTAATTTGCATTCCCTTAGTTTATGTCACTGGCTGATTTTTTTTCCTTTAATCCAGAATCAGCTTACTATATTATTCACATCAGTGAATAAAATGCTGTATTTAAGCCAAGTGGGGAAAATTAACCCTATTACAAAATCAGCTTTTGCTGGGGATTCTCACCTGTTCTCTTTCCCACATCTTCCTGTATCAGTTCAACAAAATTAATTATTGTCTTAACCATAGAGTCACTTTTGCATATAGGTGCTTTGCATTATGAACAAGCAAACGTCATGAGATCTGAACAGAAGAGGTAATACAGTTATACAATATTCCTTTCAGACCTATGTATGTTTAACAACTGGCCCCATGGGAAGTGCATGCCATGGATCTGTGTTAGGAGCTCATTACTAAGAGACTACACTGACTCTTAAAGTGGGAAACTAAGGTTCATAGTGCCTTTACTCCAGCACTCATTCCTCTTTTAACTTCTTCCACCTGAATTTCCAGTCTGGCCAGGAAAATGTGCTGTTCAGCTTGTTCAATAATGTTCCAGGCTTTGCTGAGATCTCTTGCTTTTTCATGTTTAAGGAGCATAAGCTTTGTATGGCTCAAGCTCTTTTTGCATTGCAAATTCTAGTATTTATGGTACAGGATCTTTCCATAACTTAGTGTTTTCTCTAGTGAAAGGATGTCATGTAGGAACAAGGGAGGATTTTGGGGTGCTCTGGTTGGAATGCCCTTTCTAGCCAGTGACCAGTGGGGCCTCAGTGCCTCATATGAGAGGCTTTGAAAAGCCAATACTTCTGGCACATTTCATATTCCCGAGAACCTTTGTGAAGGTTCTCGCCACTTCTCAGTGTGCTCCATTGGCATGAGCCCTTGGGGTGAGCTTTGCTCCTGCAGGAGACCTCGATGAGGCCCCGTGTACAGCTCCAAGGGAACTTATGCTCTGTGGGAAGGGTTTAAGTGGGAGTCAAGTCATACATAGACTATCTTGGCACGAGACCTCTTCGTTGGTGAGAATTTCATCTTAACCTAACTCCTTTCATAGGAAGATTTGCAAAGCTTAGTCTTAAAGGTAAGTCACTCTAAGTTTTATGTACTATTCCAGCTGAGAGAGGGAGAGGAAAAAAAAGGTGTAAGTTTCTTTTAACCTAATTTACCCCAATGTTTTGCACATTAAAAAAAAATGAAAAACTTCCCCAAGGAAGTGAAACAGAAGTTAGCCAGCAGTGGAAGTGAGTGCACTCCTGTTCTAGAGCTGCTTTAAGTGAAAAGTGAGAGGTTAACACAAAGAATGACTGAAGATAGCACGAGCTCAAGTGTGCACTGCTTAGTTCTTCAATCTGTGGCTTTGTAGTTATGTTTGTTAGACTAAGAGCGGATAAAGCTAAAACAAATAGTGGTATTCACTAGAGATTGATAAGATAGAGGTCACCTCTAGTAATGTAGAGTAGAATTATTCTCCAAAGAGCTCAATTTTAATTATATGCTGGTTTAAAAGTATTACTTTCACAAAACCCCGCTACCTGTTTATGCTTCCAAAACCTAATGGAGTTATATTGAAAAACTGAAAGGCCCCCAAATCACACTGACAACTTGTCTTCTAAACTCTGTTATGTTTTGTCTTAGCACAAGTGCCAGTGCTAAAGATTATTGATGCAACTGCTTGCTTTTAGATGCTGAATCACATTAGCCTCCCTCCTGCCCTCCTATTTCATTAAAAATCTGGCTGCAGATCAAAAAATGTAATGCCTTCGCCATGTAGGGCCCCATAACTTTCACAAGCCCTAAAAATACGACTGGCAGTGCATTGATTTCTCTCTCTTTCTCTTTTGCTTTTGTTCTTTAACTCTTCCTCTTTTTCTCTTTCTTTTTCTCTTTCTCCCTTGCTCCCTTTCTCTTGCTCCCTTTCTCCCTCCTCTTCCCCTTTTTTTCTCAGGGAGTGGTGAGAGAGGAAAATAGAAGTAGGAGGAGGGCAGGAGGTCAGCATGTGAGGAATTCCAGTCTATTAGACAAAGCTAAAACACTGATGTATGTTCACATATTGCATCTAATATTTTTGTTTTATCTGGTCAGACATAGAATAACTGTAAAATGTTATTTTTTTCCCATAGACTAATATTTTTGTTTCTTCATTTCTGTCTTCTTCTTTGTGAATAATTCAAACAAGTTAGTACTCAGTCAACTTATTTTCATTCAGAAAAAAAAAATCCAGTATGGAAGGGTCTCCCAAAAGCTCTGCTGGAGCAGCGACCAGAGGGTGACCTTATTAAAATCAGTGGGACTCTTGCCAATGGTTTCAATGGGATCAGGATTCACCCCAAGATTCTGGATTGCAGCCAGGGGATTAGGTCCATCTGGCATGTTGGTGCTGTAGGAGATGTCCAGAGATCCTAGGGGTGCTTCACAGAAGGCTGAGCTTTCAGCCCCAGATGGGCAATGCAGCAGGACTGTAAGAAATGAGGATTTGTCCAGTTTTGAAAGAAAAAAAAAAGAGATCTAGATAACATTGAACAATATTTGCAGAGTAACTGTTTGTCCTCAGAACCTAGGAAAGTCACTTTCCCAGTGTCCCTGTCAGTGTAACGAAGAACCTCATCCTCTCCTAATTTGTAAACTCATTTACCACCAGTCAGCTGAGGGAGCCGGGCCAGGGATTTTGCATTATGGGACTGCCCGGGCTGATGTTTAGTGTGTAACACTGGGCAACCAGGCTCTTTGCAAACAGCCAAGTCCAAGGGGTTGTTCAGAAGGAGAACAGAAATGGTATGTCGAGACTCATTTTCTTCTTCTTCCCCAGTTGCCAGAATTTTACTATGTACCCTGCTTTGAATCCTCATGGACTTGAACCCTACAGATGTGTACACAGTCACACACAAAAGCAAAATTTGTACCAACATATACACCATTGCACCTTCTTTAATTGACTCAGTGCACAAGTTTCTCCTGCTTTGGAGTCTAGCTGCCTTCCAAGAAACAGGAAAAAAGCTTTTAACTTGCCTAAATATATAGTTTTAAGTTCTTATTTTAATAGACTGACACATCATTTTGACAAGATCTTGAAATCAATATTTCTCCCCAAACAAATGAGTCACTTCTGCATTCTTGCCATAGATTTGCTTTCCTTTCAGTATCTCTATGTGATATCAGTTAGAAGCAGAAACAATCCCCAGCGTTTATCATTTCACCAGCAGTGGCGTTTAGAGCTAAAGCAAACCAAAATCTTTGCTGAAGCAAAATCTTCCAGTCACATAACACCCATGTAAATATCTTGATTTGTTACTTGACATTTTTAAGGAACATGTTTGTTTATTTTTTTACTTATTTAGTACTATATAGCCCAAGGCATTTATCTGTATAACTTTTAAAGTTACTTCATTTAGAATGAGTTTCATGTAAAGATCATATTAATTAGGTTCTACACCTAAAGTTCATCTTAACTAGCGTTGTTTCTTTCCCTGAGGTTCTAGTAATTTGTTAAAATTCAAGATGGGTATACTGGAGCACTTACAGAGTGATAATTAGTCAACTGTTCTTATTTCCATTGCTTTTAACGTGAGCAGGATTAGGCCCGTGAACCACTGTGTGTAACTTGATGCAACCACAGTGATTTCATTAAACATTTTAATAAATCTCTCTCACATAAACACCCATAAAAGCACACATGCATGTGCATATCCAGTCGCATTTATTTCAAATAAGGAGAATAATTCTGGTGTGACGGTTGTCTCTCATGTACTGTTTAGCTTACCCATGTAAATTAATTTAGTTATTTTTCATAACCATTCACATATTCCACTTCATTTCCTTCATTTCACAACTAGTTTGTGGGATTGGTGTGATAGCGAGCTATTATCTTTTTGGACATTTGTACTTTCTTCCCATGTCTTGTTGCCATAGTTGGGCAAACGGTTGGTTCTTTATGTCATATTAATACAAGTCCTATATCCTTAAATAGGACTATACAAATAAAATAGGAAACTCTTTTAGTGGAAGAAATGTTTAAGAATGAAGTTGTGAGAGGGTACAATTACAGCTGTACAAGAGTGGTATTGTATTGTTTGGAATTTATTTTTGCTGAGTAGAGAAAGTTATTTAATGTACTGCAGAAACCCTGTAAAAGTAGTGTATGAAAATATTTCCTATGACAAAGCACAGACATTTAATACAGCAACATATGGCATCATATCTTTCCTAGAATCACCTCAAGTAATTTCCAGTCTACTGAGTACTGGGCTGCATAGAAAATATTAGGATTTTGTATTTATGTATAGAAGGAGCCACTAACTGTTTCAAGAAGTGCAGCAGCCATGGGATCTTTGAACAGATTTCTCAAAGCGTCTGAGCACTTAAAATGCCAATGTATGCACAGAGGTCTTTCCAAAACCACTGAAGAAGTCTTAGCAGACTAAGCGGCTTTTGCATCTCTACATCTTCACAACACTCGGCCATCGCTTGAAGAAGTGCTAAGTGCCCTGCTTATTAAGTGCAGGCTGCAAGGAATGCCTGTTTTTTGGTTTGCAGGGTGTTTTGTGTGTGCGTGTGTGTGTTTTTGCTTTGCTTTGTTTTCCTAGTGAGGCACTCAGGAGGAAGCAGATGATTTTCCTAGGTTCATTTCCAAATATCTAAGGTCTGCATCTCGAAAGGATTGAGGTGTCAGACTTACCTCTGAATGTAGGTACCTAAGTCAGATTTATTTTTGTGAGCTATGGCTGTTAAGAGAAGGACAGATTCTGGGTGACAGAATGAGACCAGATAAGGCCTCTTTGGTGCATATGTCTGTATTTGCAGGTAGGAGCTGTAGAGTCAGCCACCTGGAGATACACTCAGGGTTGCTTTCGCCTAGTTGCTCAAGTTGCAATCACATTTAGGATGCAATGAAAAGAGCTTCATCCCAGGCTGACCTGAAAGTACATTGCCAAGATCTCCAGAAAGCTTTTTTAGCCCTTGCTGAGGGCCAGACTGCTGTTGCTTTTTCCATGACGGCCAGTACCACTTAGAGATAGTTGATGTGTATATGCACGTGCTGTAACCACCCGTCCTGGCTGCACATCCAGTGCGCAGTACAGAATTGGAGAAAGAGTGGACTGCCCTTTCCCCTGTCCCTGCTTCAGCGGAGCAGGACCACTAGTGCCTGGTGAGAAGCTGCTGCAGATGCACTACATGGTTCCCCCATGTCACTCTGACCGAGGGCGACCACATGCTAACCACACTAACCACACCTTCACTTTCCCATCACTCTACACTCTGCAGAAGTTGAAATCACTGTGTGTAGGAGGCTGCTTTTTTCTTTGCTGGTGTTTTCTGTCTCAGAAATGCCCACCTTGGCCATATATGCTATGGAGGTGGTGGTTGTCATATAGACTTATACACTAGTTAGTGAGGATTTTCATTGGACTTTCCAGGTGAGGAATTAAGAACATTGGTAAAGTTGTGGCATGTAGGATAGTGCCTCTCAACTCCCAATACACTGCTCATGTCCTAAGCCATGTCACTCTGTTGGTGGCAAATGCAAAAGGCACTTCTTTTCAAGTTTCACAGCTGAAGGCAAATTAGGGAGAAAGAGGTGATCAGCACTGTCTATTGGAGAGGGTGATGTAGAAGAAAGGAATGAGGTGCAAAACTAAAGATAAAATTATTATTCTTTTTTAATTCTAGGATTGATATGGACTCGTATAACTGTGTAGTGAGGCAACAGCACAGAACGCTAGATGTAAAACCTCTGGGCTGATGTGCATATTGAGATTCCCTGCGTGGTCTCAGCTATGCCGTTTTGTATTAAGAAGATTTGAAGTACCTGGCAGGCTGTAAAGCACATCTCTTCTGTGGTCAGCAGGGAAGTATCATTTCTTTTACAATGAGACACTTAGCTCTTTAGTTTGTTGTGTCAAATTAGAGGAAAATCCTGATTTTTATGTAGTGACAGAAGTCACTTTAATCATACTGGGATAGTAGAGGTGAAACCTAGGGTTTTTTTTCATATAACACAATCTGAAAAGTTCCTTGACTGTGGTTAAAATGGCCAAACTGGTTAAACATAGCTTGGCACATGTTTGAAAGAGAAGTGAGAGTGGCACCAACCCTGCTGTTTCTCATCGAAGGTCAAAAATGGTGTAAAAAAGTCCTAGTCTCTATTCCAAAAGTGAGCTCACAGCTGGTGCAGTTTGACCCTGCTGGTTTCAGAGGCTGCACTGCTCCTACCCCCTGGGCTCTGGCCAAGTCTCCAGGGAATCACTGACTGGGGAAAGGTGAAAAAAGAAGCTCCTGGCAGTGATAAACAAACCTACCGTATGAATTACCGTTCCAGGTGCTTGAAGGAGAGCCGGTGTGGGCCACCTGCCATTTTCTACTACTTAGGGAATAGTTATGGATACTCCTGTCCTTACCAGCCTTTTGGGGCTGTTTGCTGGCTGCTGACGTTCTGTAAGTTGTCACTGCAGTCAGCCAAACAAAACAAACACGGATCTTGCAAAGATATAGTGACCTGCAATGCTTCTGGGGTACCAAAGCTGATAGCAAAGTGCTTGTCACCCTTAGAGTAAGAAGGTGAATAGTTATCCTCAGCTTTCATAGATTTTTTCCTTTTTTAAAGTAGGATTTGCAGATGAATTATTGCTTCCCATAGTGCTTCATGGTAATCTATTCGTGTGATGCTGGCTCAAGATACTCTAGAAATAATTTATTCCAGACATATTAATTTAAGTCAGTCTCTGAGTGCACCTCACTAAAACACAATCTAGGCATGTTCCCTATGCACTTCTGGAGAAAGAACGAAGTTTTTGGCAGATAGATTTGGACCCTTTCAGTAAGATTGCACTCAAACGTGTAATATGGATTTCAGGCATGCAGGTCTTTGAAGTGTGGAAGCAATCAGTTTGCAGGACAGGATGGAGTCCCGGATTGGATATGCTGCTCCAGTATGAGCAGAGGTACTTTCTCCTGTAACCTAGCAGGTGTCTTTTGATAGAAAGGCAAAGGCAAATTTTGGGCTAGAAAATATAGGAGAGGCAGTTGTATCCATTTTGACCAGCAGAGAATTTGTCCCATAGTCATTTTCCAGAAGCCAAAAGTGAAATCTATCGCACATCAACACTAAAATAATTATCCTAAGGGGGAAGGTGGCCAGAAGAAAAATGGCATTTTTGTCATCCTAGTTTACCTGAAAAGTGGCAACTTTGTCACCCCACTTTACCTGTTTACTAATTCCTTCCTTGAATTTGAATTTCTTACTTCTTCCTTTATTCTGAGTAAATTTCTCTGAAGAAAGCAATATCCAAGGAAAAATTTATCTTCTGTTTACTTCCTTTTGCTTGTCTTGATAGTGTAAATTTTAACTCTCAAAAAATTTCAGATGATATTAAGCATGTCAGTATGGTACGTGAAGATATAACTAAGAGTAATGGAAAGAAACTGAGCCAAAGCAAATGTTGGCTGAATAGCAAGAGCTCTTCTGTTACTAAGGGCTGTTAAAGCAAGGCACAGTTTCCCAAGGGAAGTGATGGAAAAGCCATTGCTTGAGACATTTATAGCCAAACTGGGCAAAATTTGAAAAGATACTGGAGGGGCTAAAGTGTTCTTAAGAGTTGTAGGAAATATCAAACAGATCTTTCCCTGACCTGCATGACTCCTCCCATTTCACGTTAGGTCACGCTGGGCTGCCCAAGCCAGTTGTTCCCTTGTCTACCATACTGACAGAGCCTGATCGTGTACCTCCGCAAGCTTTAACGCAGGAGCTGCAGCCTCTAGCAGTGCAACCTGGGGGTTTCCTCTGCAAATCTAACTCCACTGCAAATTTAAGGTAAAGAAGTGTTATCCTCTAGATGAGGAACTAAGGCACAAGACAAAAGTAGATAACCCCATGCTGTAGGAGAGGTCTGTGAACTTCCTCAGCTGAGAACTGAATTTCTAAGTCCAAGGCAAATATCCCACCATATGCTTCCTCCATTTCAGTTTTTTTATTCTTCTAAAGATATCTCCCGGCCCTACTAAAGCTGTTGCTAGATAGACAGTCAAAATTGTATCTTTAGCTCAGAACTTTTTGCTAAAATAGCATGTGTGATTCACTGCTAGACTTTTACATTTTAAACAACTTCCCAACTGAAATGATAGCAGAGATGAAGGCATTAAGCACACGTTGGTACAGTGGGTCCCAAATAATGAAAAATGCATAAGCCTAAATCTTTTCTTCCCCCTTCTTTTTTAATACAGAGCAGGTAAATTCCTAAATACCATTTTCCCTTCTGGAGATTTACATACTAAAGTTGTTTTAAGACAGAAGGGAGAGCTTTCTTTGGCAGGTGGGTTTTGTGCTGGATGCAGCTCTGCAGAGTTTCCCTCCCACCCCCTAAAAAAGCCCAGCATTGCTCCGGTGTTGTGTCAGATAAGAGGCAGCCTCAGAGAAGGAGAAGCAGAGTCCCCGAGGAAGGAAAGGTAACCCCGCGGAGAGCGTTTTGCCGGGCTCCCAGCAGCCACGCTGCGGACACGGTGAACTGGAGCGGTAACAGCTCACGCGCTCGGCACCTGCCAGCGAGCACTTGTTCCTGCCAAGAGTAACTTGGTACCAACTTCAATAATATCACAATGCGGTATTTAAATAATTTGACAAGGCTATTTGGATAACTACCAGGAATTGCTCAAGTCAGTAATTTTCCTTTTGGGAGACTGAGTTAGGATCTGCATTTTCTCAAAGATAGTATTGCCTCGTCCCATCTCTGGGAGGATCTCAGCCGTGTGTACATATATGCAACGGTGGGGTTTAACGCTGTGGGGAAAGAAATGCTGATAGCAATGCCCAGCGGGAGCCCCGAGCAAGTGGGTCTGCTGGTATCCCCAGTGCCCTGCAGGCACTGGAACCGGTCCCTCCTGCTGCCCCTCGACTGCACCGGGGAAGAGGCTGCCACTGGGGCTGCGTGTGGGCTACCTGAGGCTTTTTCCCTTGAGAGCCAGACCAATGGCACTCAAGGCCACGTCTCACTCGAACTCCTCAATAATTCTCCCTGGCGTCGCCTCGGGAAGTGACTTCCAGGACTGAAGTTTGCTTTATGCCTCATTTGCTGTTCACGCTGCCTCACAGGCAGGGGACACCTGACAGGTTGGAAAACGCAGGTCTAGACCAGGGACTCAGAGAAACATGTTTATTTCTAAGGCCAGGTCTTGATATTCTCAGAATATTACTTTGCCCTGGGTTTGTACCGTATATGGATATGTTTGTAGAGGGGGTATTAACATTTCCTTGTCTGCTTAAATTGATGCAATTAATTACTCTCACCTTCGCTTGGAGAACCTCTCTCTCAAAATGCAGCAGCTAAGAATCAGATTTCAAGATGTTGCTGCTTGGGCCTGATCCACAGCCCGCCAAAGCGCACCCTTTCTGAGTGCTTGGCTTTCCCACCTGTTAGACATGGCTTTGGAAGTGGGACTGCAGAGTATTTTCTAGCCTTTTAACGAAAAGATTGACCTCATCTGCATTTGGGTGGCAGAAACCAATCCAGCTGAGGCCAAGGTGCCATGTTTCCGATTTCTTTGAAACAAATTTTCCGTGTGTGTGTCTGCACTGAAGAAGTTGAGAGCATCCTGATCCATAGCACCACATCCCTGACTGTCCAGATACACACGTGATGGATCGCTGCTAAGCCGGGGTGTACGTTCCAGCTGTGGCACCAGACTATTAACCTTTGGGTATTTGCATTATTAGTCAGTTTGCTAAATCCTTGGAGTTAAGTGCAGAGACAGAGAAGATTTTCCTTTTTGTTGGAGCTTGAAGTTGTCTGGTATGAATTTTACAAAGCGCTCAAAGTGTTTCACTTTCAGCCAATTTGCTACTCTGACTATATTCTGTCTGAATATCTTCACATAAAATTACCTGCTGCCAGCTAAATACAGTATGTTGATGACCTATTAATTTATTACATGCATTTGGAGCTGGGAACAAATTTATAAATAAACTTCAAGTTCTTTTCCCCCTGTGTATTGTACCAGCATTTGTTTTAATTTCCCAGTAGTCATGCTTAATGTGTCAGAAGCTATGTTCAACTTCTTATTCCCCTCCAAAAAGAAGAGAAAAAAAGTAGAAATAGCTAACTAAAGTTCAGCCCCTGTCAGGTATTATGAGCAACACTTTAAAATGAGGTATGAATCCAAATAAAATATTTTAACTATGTAGTATATTACCAAAATCTGGAGGAGAAAAGGTTTACTTACTAAACAATCATTTGAGCTATAAACCTTAAAGTATTCACCAAGGTCCCTTAAAGTTAAACAGAAAAGAAATATCTATCAGCACATTTTAACAGAAAGCAGAAGTCCTTACTAGCTAGTATACAAAACACAGTATTGTGCTTGAAACTCTAAGTGTAAAAAAGAAAAAAAAGGCATGGCTTTTAAAGGTACTTTTCTCAAGTGATGCAGGAAAAATTCCTCGAGCCAGTATGGAAATTCATATAGCTGAAGGGAATCTAAATCATTGGCATTCATTTGATGCTACAGCAACCCTGGGACCAATCCTGGAAACCCTACTTCATTAATATTGCTAAAGTCAACAGACTGCGGCGTGGGAGTGTAGGTCTGTGCCGGTGGCGCAAGCCCTGGGGTCCCTGCCACCCCATGCCAGCCCGGCCACCCATGGGTGCTGGGTGGCCCTCAGCCCCCGCAGAGGCTTGGGCCGGCGCCTCGTGGTTGTCCCCTGCTCCTCCGGCTTCCAGCAGGGTTAAAGATGGGTGTTTTTGTCCTCCTGCGAAGCTCCTAGTTGGTTACTCATGCGTCATCTCCTCCAGGGGCTTGTCAGGAGGCGGTTTTCTAGCTTAAGGAGAAAAGTCTGGGAGGAGGGTGGTCTGCAGGCGCTTCTTGGGCTTGCTCCCCTTGCTGGGCCTGCTAACCAGTTGGAGGAGCTGCTTGTGAATGGGGATGAAAGGAAGTTCAGGTGGGGTCAGGTTGTCCAGGTCTTAGGGCACAGGGAGATACACTGGGAATATGTTCTTGTAGGTGGATTTTGTTGCTGGGGTTTATATGGAATATGAAACTCTTGGGCCTCATACAGGGACTGAAGCACCAAAGCACCTTTTCAGTCACCAAACCCCAACATTTAATCCACCCTTGAGAGAGATGGGAGCCTTATGTTCAAGCCCCCACAGCTGCCAGCTGAGTGTCCTTTGCAAAAGAGGAGGAAGGCTCTCTTTTGTCCTGTTTTTCATGGGAGGAAAAACAAAAAAAAAAGACACACCTGTGCACACTGGCAATCCTCAGGGGAAATAGGCACTTTCCTCCAGTTTTGTCCCAGGCGTTGAAGGACCCTTGGGGCTGAGCCAAGCCCTGCATGTCTCCATGGCAATTCACGGCTGTCCATGCAGTGGGATGCCTCCTCCATGGGACCTATTTGCAGGTATCCAGCTCCCTGTGCCCATAAAGGAGAAGGACGGCAAGGGAAATGGTAGAGACAAGCACCAAAAGGTGGCCACGGTGATATCTGTATTTCCATCTCATAACTCCAAGAGCTGCAGCTCAGGCTCAGAGCCACGCTGGCTTTTTTTTTTGGCTGTCTGGAGCCACATCTGCCAGCAGAGACCAAGCTCTACCAGCTTCCCTCCACCAGAATATTCCCCAGTGTAGGCGACATACTCCTCATGGCAGCGGAGCTCCCGGCACCGCCCCGTCGCTTGGCTGTAGTAACACAATGGACTCTTAGGAGGGCCAAAGATATAGCTGGCAGAGATGATTTTTATGAGCTTCTCAAAGTATTTGTTAGGAATTCTGTTTGTTAGGCAATGAGGTCTGGTGGTGATCCCCTCCGGGCTTCCCAGTGCTGCCCCAGTGGTTTCCAGCCTATGAATTGTTTTGGGAGGGGATCACTTTGAATAGCCCTATGGTGTGTGGATGTTCGTTTTCTTTCTTTCTTTCTTTCTTTCTTTCTTTTTCTTTCTTTCTTTCTTTCTTTTTCTTTCTTTCTTTTTCTTTCTTTCTTTCTTTCTTTCTTAATCAAATGGTATCACTGGTATCAAAGACTGCCTGCATTTGAAGAGTGAAATTTTAGCACATTGAGGCAAGGGAGAAAATTAGTCTTGCTTCAATATTTTAAAAGCACTAGGAGGTCTTGTGAGTATTGTCAAAAGCTGTTTTAACAGCCAGCCACCTACTTACTTGCTGCACCAAAAAATTTGCAGATCATTTCTTTATTTCCTCTCTTGACCATATTCTCCCTTCTCTCTTACAAAATCATAAAGCTCATCTCCACAAAGTAGAAAACTCTCTAGGCAGTTTATTCTGCTGTCGTTCACTCCACTATTTTTCACACTGCAGGCATCCTTTGCTGTCCCTTTTCTATCTGTCAACTTTTTCCTTTGTTACAACTTGTCCTGGGTCCATCCTCCGTCATTAAATCACTGAATCATTCCCACCATATGTTAATGCCAGACTATCTGAAAGACTGAAAAAAAACCCAAAAGTCAGTAACGCCTGGTCTGTCCTTAGAGCCTTTGTTAGTTGTGGGTCGCACCAAAACCCATCCAAGCCTAACCTTTGTGCTCTTGAAAGTCGTCCCCGCGTCGCCCGAGCCGCCTAGTGATGCTGCAGCCGTTGAACAATCGCTCGCCTCCCGCGGCCTCCGGGGAGCTGTCAGAGCCCTTATTCATCGAGGAGCCCAACTAATAGACACAGTCCACCTGCTCCAGGGTGACTCCGTCGCTCTCAACGGTGGTGCTTGCCGGGATGTGATCCTTGCCTGTTGTCGTGACCTTGTTTTATTGGATGTTCTAATAGAAGCTGAAATGGATATGAGCCGTAATTACTCATTCCGTGAGATTCTGTAGGTCACTCTTTGTACCAGAGTTGAGAACCTTCATTGTCTACATTGCTTAAATTACTGAACATTGTGCCATCAGTTCTGAATTAGTGCTCATTAATGAGCCTGTGGTTCTAGAAATTCCCTATTTATTATTCAGAGGCCAAGTATAATTCAGGCAGCTGCATTGCAACACTACTTGCCTGACTTTTGATCTGTGATGGAAGGGCCTGGTTTTGGCTTTATGTTTCGGGGGTTTGGGGTTTTTTTTTGTTTTTTTATATGCAGAAGGGAGGCATGTAGCAAGAAAAGAGGAATAGATTTTTTCCCTTCTAGCTTGAAATCTCTCTCCTGGTTATCAGACTCTTTACAATGAAGCAAAACCATTCTTTTATTTTCTTTTTCTTTTTGGATGTATGAATATCTGCTTGGTTACTGAGCAGATAATTCCAAGATCATATTAAATTTTTCCATAATCCAGGAGATGACTGGCCAGTGTATTAACCCTTTGCATTAAATACTGTTGTCCTCTCTCTTTCACTTTTGCACCTGCTCCTTCTCTGCTCTTTCTCTCTCTCCCTCCCCTGAGCACAAAAATCCCAAGCATTGACACGGCACCGTCGACTGCCGGTCCCCACTATATTGAGCTATAATTAGCTCCTTTATGTTTTCCAACACTTCTCCGAAAGGTTAAGTTGCACTGAATGCAGCGAGGTGTACATGGCACCGTGTGCCTCTAGCGATGGTAGTGCTGGGTCCTGGCTGCAGTGGTCAGGACCCACTTGGTCACCCAACGGCCTCCGCGGCCAGTCCCCCGCTGGGTCGCCTCGGACCCTCCACCTCGCACCCCCTGCCCCACCAGCAGTACTGTGGGCTGCGTCTAGCGGCTGGGCATTTGGGGCACTGGAGGGGAATCTGCATGAGTTGGGTCTCCTTTTCTGCGTAGGTACCAGGAACGTTTCTTATGTCAATAATTAACAAAAATATCCATGTGATTACAGCAGGGATGGTGATAATCTGGGTCTAAAACTACGGATGGCTCAAAGGAGCACACCCTGGAGGTGTAAGGATGAGCTGTGGGGCTGTCATGTTTTCTGAGGAGAAAGCAAAAAGCGGCACTCGCTGGCCAGTGATGCTGCTCTGAGAGAGAGACCAAGACTTGTAGCTTTTGGGGGAAAAAAAACACAAGTTCTGTGCGGTTTGAAATCAGATGAGGTTTCCACTGTACAAGAAATATACAAGAATATTTAATAAAATGGCCAAGATCTCTAGAATTTCTTCTCACCCTTCCCTGGGAAAGCTAACACTATCTTTCTTTCTTTCTTTCTTTCTTTCTTTCTTTCTTTCTTTCTTTCTTTTTTAAATGGAGCACGCTTGTTTTCTTGGCCAAATCACTGTTTTGTTTAGGCAACATTTCACACATAATTATCTGATTATCTGTGGGGAATGAGGAACTTTCAGAGGAAAAGTCAAATTAGCAATTTTTATGCTAGAAAATTCTTGAAGAAGTGCAGCTTGGGTAATTGATAGAGACCTAATCTTTACAAGTTGTAGCAGTCTTTGAAGAGTACCCAGCATATTTAACTTTATTCTGTAATTGTATGCTAGGGCTCTGAAGATATCTTAAGACTTGCTATTTATCTGCCTGGTGAGGCGCAACACTTTCTTATTAAAAACATATCTATCATGGTTAATGACTTGATTTTTTTCCTTTAATACAGTACAATGACAGGTGTAAAGAGAAGATGAGCATCAGATGCTTGAGCAATATGCTCACTGTTTCAAGACGCCTTGAACATCAGCATTCCTTCATGGTGCCAGAGGAAAAAAAAATACGCTACACAGATTACACGCTTGTGTTAGATAGAAAATAGTACCATTTGCAGTTTCAGTTAAAAGCATGTTGAAGTGCATATGGAAAATACCATTAGGAGGAACTCCAGAGCGCCTGAGTAAAATGGGTCATTAGGCTTTCGTTTGTTGGAGAGTGTCTCCCATCTGACAGTGCAGAATGGTAGCATTTTTAGCAGCTTATGTTCCCAGTTACATTAAACAGACAAACAGATTGACTATTTTGCATTTCTCATTTGACAACAGCTTGTCTTCATTTGCAGCACACTGGTGGCTGAGCTGAAAGCATGGCGGATGAGTGTATCCAAGGTCCTGGTTTTGAATAACAGCAGATGCCAACGTTTAACTTCAAAATCAATCAATTCTTTTTCCTGCGTGCGGATAAAAGGTCTAGTGAAGTGCCTGAAGGGGGTTTTCTGCTGTTTACAGCTGAAAATATATTTAAAAAAAAATCATTACAAAACTTTCTGCCAGAGATGCGGATGCTGGTGATTTTATGAAAGTAGGTATGTGAGAAAGTATTTCTAATTGAGGGTTACTGAAAATATTAGGCGAGGCCTAGTGGAGCTACAAGCTTCTAGAAACCTTCATCTTTTAGACTCATATTTGGAAAAGTGCCTGCCTGCTCTCAGATCTTGGGTCAGACAGACCTGAACAGGCTCTGGGTGATCACCCATTTCCCTGTGTACATTTCCCAAAGCAATCAATGAATCATGCGGGAACTTATGATCTGCAAACAAAGTAGGTTTAAGATCATTTTTGTTTCTATTCTGTTCACATTCCTGGAATATTTGGCCCAAAACCAGAGTGGCCCATAAATGCTTCTCCTTTGTGTTGGTTGGGGGGGGGGGGAAGGGGGCAGGGAATGGTAAAATGCAGTTGCATGTGGTCAACATTGTTGAAAACACATCTGATCCTGAAGGCATCTGAAGCAGGCTTTGAACCTCAGCTTCTCAGCACAGTTGCTGTTGTGGCTCCATGATCTTGGAGGCGCTGAGGAGCTCAGTGTCTGTTTAGCTTCCGATGGTGCACAACCAAAATACAGAAACAGAGACTGACTTTTTTCAAGTATCTGTGACCGGGCTCCTGATAAAAATGCAAAGGCAGTCTATGTTTTCTTCTGCAAAAGAAGAATGGGGTTGACTCCCTCCCTTTTCACACACCTGGAAATAGGACTCCCTGATGAAACTGTAAGATCTTCCAGGGTGGGGGCAGCACCCCTTCCTTATCAGCAAGATTTAGCACTGTCCAGATAGTGTGAAAGATTCACGAGGCAGTAAAATGTTAGAAGTATGAAGCTAATCCCCGTGTCTGCATTGTTTGGCAGGGGAGATGTAGGTCCAGCCAGAACAAGTTCTAAACCCTGCTTTTCTAAGTCAAATTCTCATCCAATAAGAGACACAGTATTTTCTGCATGGTAGCGGAGAAAACAGCCCAACCTGGCACGCCGCATTCTGGGCGAGTCCTGTAATCATTAGACTGTCACGTGAACGCAAGGAAGCAGCTTCTCTTGCTGCTTGCGGCAGGTTCGGAAGGCACGGCTGTCGGTCCCCACCTTGAGGTGCAGCTTGGGGGTACGAATTCTGAGCTGAAGAGGCCCATCTCTACCCACTAAAAGCAAAGTGCGCAAGGCCATGCAGTCTTCAGCGCTTCTGACGGGGCTACCTGGAAGCAGCTGCCTGCGTAGCGCGTGCTGCTCTGGATCCGAGCTCTCCCGAAGCCCTGTGTTTGAGCCTGGGACTCCAGGTTCTGATTTCAGCTAGACATGGCAACGCGCAGCACTGAGCATCTTAGTCTTTTTTTGGATTTAGCCTGAGGTCAATGATTTCCGCCCACTTGAGGGTGACAGCGAGAGTCTCTGGGGAGTGACGGTACGGGGACATGCAAAGTGCCACCCTCAACATCCCCTTCGCACTCTGCGGAAAAGGTGTCCTGATAAAAACTTCTCCCCTGAGAAGGTCTAAGGTTTTTGGCAGCTGCAAACAACCACCAGTGAAGAAACAAACTAAAAGAAGGGGGGGGCGAGGGGGGGAAGGAAACCCTTACCACTAAAATATTTACTTCCTCCCCAACCTTTTCCTTCTTAGCAACACTGATCGCATACACAGAACGAACAGTGTTTGGGACCCCAAGCTAACGTCACAGCCAGAAATCCGTCATTAGAACAAAGGGTAGTTTGTTATCCAGATTTTTCTAGCCATCCCGAAGACACAATCTCTTGATTTTTTTTTTTTTTAATAAATATGCTGATCTAGAGCAGCATAAAATCCTTTATGGAGCAGATCTAAAATCCTTTAGATCCTGTTTATTTTAATGTCAGGTCAGTTATGTTATACTCGAAAGTCTGTCTTGGCAGCACAAAGAATGTAACAAGAAAAACTAATTTTGAATCTAAAATAATTTTAGGAGAACACATCTGGGAGAAGAAGTGTTGGAACGTAATACATACAGACATTACCCTCCCGCAGAATAGCTGACATTTGCCATATAGGCACACCTTGCATGTATAAGGAGATTAAAAGTTGCTCCCAGCTTGTACTTTTCTAAAGCACCTTTCTTTTTTTACGTTTTTCTCCATCACATTTAAGCATGAACCATGGTCAAGGCCCACTGGATTGATCTCAGCTAATGCTGCTATACTACATCCCCATGGACTTTTTCTGAGTTGTCAGTGATGATCGCACAGGCTGCCACTTGCGTCCCAGCAAGCAATCACAGTATGCCGCATTAGGTCAGGACTTCCTTCGGGTCCACCAGCCGTGGTGGTGCTAGGTGACCTGCAGGTGTTCCTCATAACCCAATGGCATTGATTTTCTAGGACTCTCCTGTGAAAAAGCAAATGCTAAGGATGCTTGGTGGCCCATAAGAGATATTGAGGGTTAACAGTAATTTACTAGCCCAAAAGGCTTGGGAATTATTGCATTGAGAGACTTTCCAAATATCTGGTTTCACCGAATTGCCAACTTTTGCACAGTTAGAACAAGGCTCAGCATCAAAAAGGTTCAGTACCTCTCTGCTACAAGCAGAGTTTTGGTTAATATACTGTATTACATGCTTGCTGATAACCAAGTCTTACTTTCCATTCTGCTAGATTCATTTTAAGCAGTGTAACAAGTCACCAGCATACAACTAGTGCATAAGCTGTGTAATGGGGTGGAGAGCCATTCCTGCTCTACTTATACCCACCAACAAGCATGCACAGAGTTCATTCTCGCTCTCTGGGAAGCAAAGCTTTCTCTGCCATTCTCCGCTGGAATATGTTTTGTTCCATCTATTTCAAATATCTTGAAGTTCCTGTGGAATCACCTCTTGTTGTGACTGCGTTTAATCCACTGAGTTTCAGCCCGTTCATAATTTGATGCTGGTGTCTGCAGTCTATCATTATTAAGTATATGTAGTGATTAGGAGGAAAGAACAAGAGATTAGAGGAAGCCAAGAGTCCTCTGAGGCACACAGCAAAAGAAAAGATGGGGAAAACACTTTCAAGGCTGCAAGAGTACGAAAGGTCTCAGCGTGTGGTCAAAAGACATAAGCAAGTAAAAAATTTGACAGAGGCCATTGCTTGGGCTGCTTGTATGATTGTTTTACACTAGAAAGAGCATAATATTGATTCCAGAAATGCTGTCTATCCTTTTACCTGGAGGTGGGTGTTTTGATATTCAATAGTGTATTGCTTTTTTGACAGAAATGTTAAGGAATAGCTATGGAAAGTACCACAGCTTAAATGACCATGTTTTCTTTCTTCTCACTCTTTTTTAAAAATTGTTGCCGTTGCTAGGACGTGCATTTAGAGCTCTTTGTTGTCTTAATGGAGACTGAAACGTGTAGAGTTTGGCGTTTGCTTTTTTATTCATCAGCTGAATAAAAAAGCCAAGCAGACAAAGCATTTGTAGTGCAAGAGTTGAGTGCAAATCCCTCCCTGCAAGCGGAACAAAAAAGCTCATTAAGAGGAGGTGGGATTTCCTGGTCACAGCTTTTAACTAAAGGGCAAAGGTCTCCTGTTAAGTACCATACAGCCTAAACAGGGCTGCGTAAAATTATAGTGTGGGGGAGAAAAAAGTCAAATATTTGTTCTTAATTCTCAAGTTAGTTTATCCAGAGTGGCAACCAGGGAAGTGTTGGGAATGATTAAATGGCTGCATTGAGGCTACAAATTGCTGCTACTTGCTTTTGTAGCCGGACTTGTTGCAGTTGAGTGATGTCGCCCATCAGTGCATTGTGTGCACAGTAAAACAGTCGAGCAGTGACAGATAGACTGAAACTCAGAGCTCCTCCATCACCGCTGAAGGATCCTGCTCGCAGGGAATTGCGAATGAGCACCAGCCACGCACGCTGCTCGCAAACAGCTGCCTTCGCTCCAGCCCCACTCCTTGGCCAGCCAGGGCCAGCAGCAGCCAGTAAATACACTTAATCTATGATCTCACCGGGGATGAGAGGCAAGCAAAATACAGGCAAAAGAAATAATTAGGCAAAATGCTCTACTGATGGGTTTAAACACTCAGACTGTGAACTTCCCAGCCAGCAGTGGCCAACGCGAAGCGAGGAGATGACTAGCAATAGGAGCCTGAGATAGCAGTGTGGAACACCTGAGATAGATAGCAGTGTGGGACACCAGAGATAACAGTGTGGGACACCTGAGATAGCAGTGTGGGACATCTGAGACAGCAGTGTGGGACATCTGAGATAGTGGTGTGGGACACCAGGGACAGCAGCGTGGGACACCTGAGATAGATAGCGGTGTGGGACACCTGAGATAGCAGTGTGGGACACCAGAGACAGCAGTGTGCGACACCAGAGATAGATAGCGGTGTGGGACACCTGAGATAGCGGTGTGGGACACCAGAGATAGATAGCAGTGTGGGACACCTGAGATAGCGGTGTGGGACACCAGAGATAGCAGTGCGGGCCATCTGAGCAGTGTGGGACATCAGTGAAGTGTGCACGACTGCGTTCTCATGGTGCGGGGGAACACAGAGGCGCTGAAATAGCGTCTTGGTCCACCCGGTCATAATTGCAGGGACAGAGCAAACCTGGACTATCAGGGCCCGTTCACAAACTGGTTTATAAATGTTCTTAACATCCTGTGTCACACACACACACACACACACACACACACACACACACACACTCCCGCAGAAAAGGTGAGGAAAAGATGCTTTAGATAGCGTTGGTGTCAAAGCGGGAACTGCAGAAGCATGGGTTTCTGAGGCGATTACGGCACAAATCCTGCCAGGGGCCGGCAGTTTCCAAGGGAATGTCCAGGTCTGGTCTGGGCTTGTGTGCCCAAAATCATGGAGACCAGCCTTCCCAAACAGTGCTGAGACAAAATACACGGGGGCTGTAGGGGATCTTGCACGTCTAAGAAGGTCCAAGAACGCCAACATTATGGTTTTCTGGTTTAATTACATAAAAATAACAAACAAAAAGGAGAGTAAAAAGCAGCACTAATAATAATCACCAGTAAATTGGAAGCAACTTTGCTAAAAAAAACCCCAGCATCTTTGCTTATGAAAGTGGACTGAGTTTCTTTAACGCATTATTGGAGTTCGTTTTTTCCGGTTGTTTTCTTTTTCCAAAACTAAACGTCTGCTGGGGCAGAAAGCAGGCGATGCTTGTTACCAGCTGTGTTTTGCTGCGGTTCAGACCTGCCCGTTCATTCTGCTTGCAGAGCCACGTGGCGGATCTTATTCTGCTTGATCCACAAAAAATGCAGTTCTCACCACCATCCTTGTATGACAAGAGGGAGAAAGAGAAAGATCCCCGGCATTTGCTCTCCTCTCAGCTCTGTTTCTGCCTGTTTCCTTCTGCAGTTTCGATTTCATCACCTCTGTTCGCTGAGGGATTGTTTGCTAGTTCATTTGGGTTGCTGTTTTGGTTGCTTTGTTGATCGGAAAAAAGCAAGGCAAATGTGGCTGTGCAGATACGAAGGTTTTGAAGACTCAGTTCTGGGAACATGTTGATTTCGGGCTGGAAAATATATGAAAATTTGGTTTATACAGATTGTTCCCACTAACTATGAAGTCAGCAAATTTTGTGTATGGTTCGTCCAGAAATTGGAATGGCCAAGGCTTCATATACATTGTAAGCTCTAATTGAAGGCATTAATTAACATTAAAGCCAAATTCTTCTAATCAGATCTTCACATGCTAAAGAGAAATCAGGGAGAAACAGGTAAGCAGAGTGGATATCATTTGGCATTCCTTCTGAAACACAGATTAGCATTTAGAGTCCCATCCTTTGCAAAAACTCATTAATGGACAATTAATTATGCTTCATAGTTTTTACCTACACTTAATTGTGTGCAAAACAGTAGCAACTGTATTAAACATTGGCACAGAATTAAAATAAAATGAATCCACACCAAGGACAATAGTCGCGCCAAGTAGATTTTGCACTTAGATCTCTATACTGATGTTGATTCCCTATTTTTTAGGATAATGAATTCTATTCCATGGAAGGTCTAGAAGAACTTCAGCATGAGGTTATAAAGTGTCCAACTACCCCTTGTAATTGCTTCATTTCTAGAATGAATTTTGGTAATTCTGTTTTTGTTCGTGTTCTGGTTTTAGTCATAAGTGAAGATGTTTGATGTCAAGCAGGTATGTGCACTAACATCCTTGTGCTCTGACCATGATAATTGCTTTTAATAGGAACAGCCTAGTATCAGAACATCGACTACTGAATAAACAAGCAACCAGCAAGTTAGAAATGGTCCTGTTCTAGAATTCAGGGGGTTTAGCTTAAAAAAATGGTGCGGCTTTTGAGCAGACATGGTTGATTTTTTTTTTTCTTTTGGCTTCAGGTGGAAAATAGGCAGAAACCTGAAAGTCAAAGAGAAACTCAGAAGGTGAAAGAACCCATGTGAACTGAAACCAAAAACAGCTCACACAAACCTGCTGAGAAACAAAACTGGTCTTGCTTAGCCATGTACCAACCCATTATCATTTTTTGTTATTTATTAGTACATCTTGGGAGCCTCAGGAGGCCCAAATCCTTGCAGATTATTGAGTACATGGAAGGTTGTAGTCAGAAGAAGCAAGGGAAAGGTGGAGAAGACTGAAAGGGAGATAGCGAGAGGCTACAGCGCACCAGACAAAGTGGAACAAATCATGTATTATGCTCCCGCGTTGTGACCAGGAGGAGGCTGCGAGTGACTGCATGACTCAAGGGCATGCAGGAAGTCTGTTAGGGCTGGAAAGCAAACACAGGACTCCCGAGTCACAGCACTGAGACCGGCTGCCGAATGCAGGTACTAAAGAGAAAAAGTGTAGATATCAGAGCAGTACATCACATAGAAACAAGTGTTGCTACAACTGGCTCACCAAGGAAATAATGCAGTTTTAGAGTGAACTGGTAACAGATGGAATTTGGGGGAGAAAGGCTTTGGTGAAAAGCCTGCAGTTTTGGGTGGCTGAATGAAGAGCATTGAAAGCGCAGCACAAACGTTGTGACAGTTTGACCTGGTGGATGAATACTTACTAGCAGTGATGTGGAGGCTGGTGGTGCACAGTTAGATGAGAAGTCCTCCAAACCTTGCAGTGAAGCTGAAAACTTCATCTTTTGTATACTCTATCCTAAAATACAAAGGTGCAAATGTCTGACTCTCACTTACCATGATTAGTTTATGGGCACTAGAGAAAGTATCCTATAACCTGTCTTTGGTTCCAGTGTAGTTTGTACTGCCAAAGCAATGTATTTGGGAGGAGCTGGTTGTACTAGCTGGTGGCAAGCAGAAGGCCCAGCCGCAGGAGGCTTTCCCTTAAGGCACTGCCAAGCCCATGTTGAGTGAAGTGCCACGACTGGACTGGCAGGATCCATCTCAGGGACCTTTGCAGAAGATCTTGAACCTCCTGAAGTGCTAGGTGGACTAGTTGAAGGGATGGAGGAGCCAAATGTCTTACCTAGCTATGTTCTACCGTCATCTGAGGAGCTGAAAATTCACAAATTCGGGGATACTGCCTGAATCTCTCCAAGTGCAAGGAGCAGTTTGTGCTTTTGTCTCAGAGAAGATGTGCAGCAGGAGATGTACATTTTGAACACCCGGCAAGGCTGTGAGCTGATATAGCTCAGGGGAAACCTAACTAGGTAGCACCAATGATTCTTCTTAACTAATATGAATAATTTTAAAAATTATTTCCCTGCACAAGAAAATCCGAGAAGATAGGCTACATAACTTTTGGACATGAGAGAGAGTTCCTGATAGCTCCCTCAGGTAATAATGAAGGAACTGAGATGATCAAAGGCTGTGCTGTCTTCTAGAGCCAGAGCCAGTTACATCAACTGCTGAAAAAACACCAAGTAGGTAATCAGAGTCCCTTGAAGAAAAAAATAATTTTTACAGCATTCAGCTTTGGACTTATTTGTAAGAAAAGGAGATTAAAAATTGTAAGAGAGGAAAGTTTTTGGAAATATCTTCCTTATTTATTAATTATTCATTATTTCATTAATGCCTACCACGTGTGCTGACCTGTAACTGATCTATGGTGCACTCTGTGTGCATGGGGACGTTTGAGCTCACACCTATGTCCGTTCTGTGGAAGAGGGCAGCATCTTACAAGCAGGTAGCAGCTTTCATCCCAGAGCACTTTATAAGCTACAGGTAAAATCCTCTTGTCATGGAAACCAATGGATATTTCGCCAGGGTCTTTCACAGAGAGAGTTTTTCACCAGATGTATTTCCATGCTTAAACTAGAGTGACAATGGTGCATTTTCAGCTTTAAACTGGGGATGAGATGGGGTGCCATGGATGGACATCTGTGCTTGTTCTGATTCTGTGTGGCTACACATGTCCGGAAAATGACTCCAGTTGCCATCTCCACCACCTCTGGGCCTGAGCAGCTCTGGCTCCCGAGGGCTGCCTGCAGGCTCCTCCAAAGGCAAAAGCCCGAAGAGCTGCAGAGGCACCCGGCCCACATCTCCTCCCAGAAATGTGCTGCCGAGAAAGTCAGTTTGCGCCTCTATGTGCTCGCGCCATGCCCTTGCAGGGTCGGCTCTTCCCCAGCCCTTGTGCAATAATTTTGGCATCCAGCTGGACCGCACAGGGACCCGCATGGGGGTCGGATGCTGTCCCGCTCGCTCCAGCTCTCACACACTAGCCTGTTCCACAAAACCTTGCCCCTTTCACAAAATCATTTCTCCCATCACCAAAGTATAGCCACTTCTGCCCTGTTTCGCCTCATAGCAGTTTAAGGTTGGAAGTAAAAAAATATAATACAGTGTCTTAGTGAAACTGCAGTTGCACAGGGGTTTAGCGCTCAATTAACCACCATCACAGACTTCTCAGTATACAAGGAAAGAAATAAATACCTTGAACTTTGGTGCCTTGGAGGGACAAGGGGAAAGAAATGGTTATTCTTGGTTTCATTCTCATTCTTTCTTAAAAGTCTTCTCCAGTAAGCTCAAATTGTGCAGCTGATGAAGTGATTTTCTGTGCTGCAAATATTAAAGGTACTGGCTAATTTAGCTATCATGATAAATGCCTGCTAGGAGCCTATTTTCTTGAAAGAGCAAAGGAAAAAGGAAACCTTTTTCTGAAAATGGATAACTGTATTTTGCTTTGTGTGGAAAATATTTTGAGGGAAAATAACCTCAGATAATGTAGGACAATGTGGGCTAGCATGTTATTTAGGGAAAGGACATAAGATTCAACTTCTAAGATATGGACCAAGGGAGATTAGAAGAGGAGAGCAGCAATACTCTATCCTTGCAAATCTAGGTCTGGTTGCTGGCACTTGGCTGCAGTAATTAATGGAGCTGTTGTAAAAGACAATATTATCTTACTGAGGAAACTCTATTAAGGTACACCAAGCTGCTTAAGGTGTGCTAGCTCCTGAATGGAGGAGTAAGGGGAAGAGGAGCCCGCTGGCCCGGGGGCCGCTGCCGAGGCAGCAGGACAAGGCTGGGACGCACTCGTGCAGCCGTCCTTGCCTGGAGCGAGCAGGAGGGCTGCTTACGCGACTGTCACGGGCTCTTGCTGTTAAGTGGCTATTGCAAGGCCAAGAGTCCGCTCATTTGTGTCATCCCCCATTTCAAGGGCCTTTAACATTTGCCCCTAAAGGTTTATTATGGAGAATTTCAGTGCAATTCTTCCCAAACTGTCCCCCGCGCAGCTGGGAGAGTCGGGAGCGGGAACTGCACACAAATCAGGCAAGTGCAAACCCACGTAGGAAAGAAATCGATGGGGGAAGTATTTTTAGTCATTCGTAGACCTTTCTGACACATATGAAGACGGAGCACAGGGGGTCTAAGCAGGTGGGACACACGTCTGGGTAACACGGTCCTCAATTCCTTTTGCAGTTTTTCTCCCAGGCTGCCCTCTAAGGCAGAAAAGTGGCCCAAACTTGGCCTGTTTTCCCCCAGGCAGCACTGCCAGGGGTGCCGGGCATGCCGCGTGCCCCTTCCTGGAGACCCCAGCCCTCTCCTCGCATAGCCTCTGCTCACCAGCAGCTGAGGGCAACGCTGCGCGTCCGTCCCTCTCCCCAGCTCCCCTGCTCCCCGCACTCCAACTATATATAGGTCTGTACCAAAATTATTATAAATCACCGCTCTGAAAATGAATGTGTATAAAAAGAAAAGTTAACTCTTCAGCTGAGCCACTGAATCACAAGTTTTTGCCTCGAGCACATTTTTACAGCCCCTGCAAAAACAGAGGCATTAATGGAAAGTCTGACACAGCATTAACTCCCGCGGCACTGGGAGGGGTGGCTAAGCTTAAAATGGTCACCGAGCCTTTTCTTCATCTTCTACGCAAAGCCTCGTGCCTGAAAACCACACGTGACATTCGCGTTGCAGGCTACTCAGCTCCTTTTTCCTTGACAAATTACTGTTTTAACTAACAGCGCTCCAGTGCCAGGCCCCATGCTTTTAACAGCACAGCTACCCACAAGCCCTTTTTGTGGTTCTCTTGTCTAGCTCAGTTTAAACCCAATGTGACTCTGGCTAAGAAAGGCGTTTTGCAGTTGCCTACCACAAAGCGATAAGGGTCTGCTGCAGCAGATGACTTGTATGCTTCCCCAAATGAGGCCTTCACATTTAGGAAGGTCGGCCGTGTCATTTCTCTAATTTTCTAACCGCAGAAATGTATATTTAGAAAGAAGCAAGGAAACTTCCTTTACCCTAAGCAATATTGCATAATGATCGAGGAGGATGATTAGTGCAAAGGTTTTGCTCTGAGCAGGGTTCTGAGAGGTTGGGAGCTGGAAAGCGTGAATAATGACTTATAGCAAATATGCAAAGACTTTTTTTTTTTTTTTTGGCGTGTTTCAGATCTCTTTCTGTTTCAGGTTTGTGTTGTTTGATACACCAGGTTAGAGCTTTGCCACTGTACCCCGTGCCTTGGCTGCGCGCTGGATGTGTTCTGTGTTGTGGTGCTCCCGGGATGCCCCCTTCCTTCTTGCACCCCTCCCTGCACTTGTTCATCAGCTCCTTCCCTTGCTTTCTTCCTCTCCCCCTGCCCCGGATAGGTTTTTTTAGAGAGATTTAGGCATTGTTGTGATTGCAGTTGTAAGATCTAGTGGACTCTGGAGTCCGAAGTATTTAGACGCACATGCCAAGAATAACAACACGTAGTCCTAAGTGCCCTGTGGCTTAACCCTCGGCTTTGTGTTAGGTTTGCAGATGCCCCGTGTGATACGTGGGGCAGGTGCAGAGGAAGGAGATCTGGAGGTCCCCGCTCGGAGCGGTGCGGCAGGAGCCAGGTGGGAGCGGGCAGGAGCGGCCTTGCAAGTGCTGCGTGTCTCCATCCATGCACTGACAGGATCTCCGCTGGTGCGGGAGTCGCGGTCTCAGCCCTCTCCTGCACGCGAAATATAGCAGACAATTTCTGAGGGCCCAAGCTGGGGGTGTCAAGCGTGCTGGGGCTCAGGTGGGGACCTGAGCACGGCTCCACGGGAGGGACGCCATCTCCAGAGGGTATGCTGGGGAGGCCACCAGCACCAGCATGGCTCCTTCTGCTTGCACCAAGGTGTGGGAGGGTACGGCCTGCTGACAACTGGGCATCAAATGTTATTGCAACAATTTATGAAGGGGATGAATGACAAATAAGTGTGCAACGTTTCGCAATAAGCTAATTTGTAATGGGACTAGGAGGAGTCCTCTCACAGGCTGGACACGGCTGAGAAGCTGGAGTCCCTGGATGAAGGCATGCTGGGAGAGTGAGCAAGAGAGAAATGGGGGGGGGAAGGAAATACAGGCAGACGTGGTCTCAGCAGTGGGTTGGAGCCTCTTAAGAAATTGCTAAATTCATTATTTGTCTTATGTCAGCTGGGGTTACCTCACCGCTCGGCCACAGTGGCTCTCCTAGCCCTCCTCAGTGCAAAGCAAAACAGGCCATTTTTCAGTGTTTTCTGGCAATTCCTTTCTTAGAGACCAAGCTCACCCCATGAACTGTCTGTGAAGCCCGTCAGCTTGGGGCTGAAGACTGTATTAGGTAGTAGGCTACCTAGCAGTTAGGTGTTGAAATATATAATTGACCTCTGAGATGGGTCCCTCTGGGCTTCAAAACACACATGGGTCTGAGGAAGTTCCCATGTGTCTCTGTTAGGTTACTCTGCCGAGTTTTTTTTTTCAAACATGACCCTATAAAGATCATTTCTAGCAGAAGAAGGAAAGCTCTTACCTTGTAGTTACTTATTCAGGTGGGAGCCACTTTTGTTAGAGGAAAGGCAGTAGCAAAAACCAGCCACGAATAATGCATGGGTGCACTGCAGAATTCAGGAGGGCTTGGGATTCAAAAGCAATATATGATAATTAGGCCTGGTTGGGAGTCGAACCATCTTTCTGTCAAGAAAATTAAAATGATTTGAATGTTAT